>NC_030816.1:79178587-79487712 GCF_001704415.2 Capra hircus
TATGGACTAAAACATAGAATTAAAAGAAAATTCTGTGAGCGCCCAAATAATTCCTCCTCTGTACATTGTGACACAAGAGCATTTCCAGCTTTCAGGTTTCGACAAATCCTGTTGTAACAACAACTCCCTCCCTTCCCCGCCTCTCTCGTCTTAATGCTCCCACAGCTCAAAAAATGAGATGGAGAACCTGGTATTTATCTTCCAGCACCATCAGCAGTTTTCACCTCGCAGATTTCTGTGTTGCTCGTTGCTATTTGCAAGTTAACTTGGTGGAGTTTTATCATTAATATTCAGAAGCTGTGAATTGAGCCTCATGTATGTGTTGTCTCTTCAACAGACCTTATTGGGGTTCAACTGAAGACGACTGACAAGAGAGTTAAGATACTGAAGGCTACTGACAAAAGGTATGGAAAATGAGAAGCTTCCATAATGCTTGAGGATCTAAATATAGACCTTCAAGTATAACTTGGTTTGAATTATAAGTTGTAAAGCTGTTTTTAAATGCTAGATTTGATATAAATAAATCTTGTCTGGAAAACTGACTTTACATTTTCATGAAATCCAGTTCAGAATTTCTTTGGGAAATAGCTCATGAATTTAACATTTTAGGTTCTGTTCTATATGCAGCAGATTTTGGAAGCACGAGAGTGCTATTTAGAACTAAGTTTTTTACGTGTGACCTCTCTGCTTTTGCCTACTTTCACAGTATTTCACCACCACAACCACTGAAACAAAGTATGCCTTTATTCTCTATGAGATAGAAATTTGAGAGAACAGGCCACGAACTGTACCATGCTTACGGCTGGAGACAGAGAGGAAAAAAAAAAAGATTTCACAGCAATAGCTAAGATGCCAGTATATTTTTATGAAAGGAAAAGAGTGACCTTCATTTTGGAGAATGAATTCTAAGTTTTTTATGCAGAGGAAAGCACTTAAGAGTCCAACATTCACTAGTAAGTGAGCACTGTGCTAACTTAATGCAATGTCATATTGTTTACACTGATTTTGGCCGTCTGTAATTTATCACTGCCAGCACTTGTTAATTAAGATGAACAGGCTGTCTGCAAGTCTGAGTTACACTGTAATTTATAAAATGTATTGGTTAATGGGAAGAAGAGAGTTATAATTGGGAAGCTGAGCACAGACTGCACAGACTGATCAACACATAAAGGTTACTCAACCAAAGTGAAAAAAAAAAAAAAAAAAGAAATGAGATGCTCATAGGGAACGCTAACAGCAGTCTCACTCTGAAAGAATCCCTTAAGCCGAGAGTGGTCTGAGAAGGCAGCAATTGAGTGAGCTGGCTGGAGTCTGAAATGTTAAAACTCAAACCTGAAAACAGCTGTTATGAAACCACAAACATGTGCTTTATTTATTTTTCCTAAAAACCTTAACTTTTATTTTGGTCTCAGATATGAAAAGAAATTTGGAAAACAGAGAAAGAATGAACTGTAGGATGGCAGGCAAAGCCGAGGTACTCTGATGCTACTGACTCTAAGAATTCAAAATCTCAGAGAAATCTCCTGAAATGGTAGAATTTACATTTTAAGATTATGAACAAAAATAGAACAATCGAATTCAGACAGCCCAGGATTTAACCTCTTGGGGAATCAATGTTATTATAACTATACTGAACTATACAACTATATTCACGGTAACACAGGCATGGAGTCTCGTTACTGTAGATATTTCACAAAAGCCAGACATGATGGACCTCGGTGAGTCTCTGAAGCTAAGCCATTTGCTCATCTGCCTTATTACTTCCCTCTGGAGTCTCTCTCTCTCTTGGTGAGAAAGGGAGTGAGGGGCGCTGACCATTAACAGTGGCTTTTGCCCAGATGCAGTGGCACTGTCCCTGCTTCCCATGGGAAGCACACACGAGGGTTTCAGCAGGAATTACTGTGGTAGGTAGAGGCGGACAGGGTGAGGATGCTGAGAGGGGCGGACGCAGGAAGCGGGCACTGCCGATCTACTGCTGAGGCCATCTAGCACCTAAGTGTCCTAATCTGAAACAACGGTGATAGCCGAGATTATAGAGCTATGGATTCCTCCAGCTCTAAGAGCTGATGAAAATGAATGAAATCGGCCGAAGGAAGGGAGAAAAAAAACACCCAAATGCCATTAAATATCAATTGTCATATGACATAAAAATTTTAAAATACTAATAGCAATGTCAGTTAGAGTTTACTGAGTACCTTCCATGGGTTAGATAACTTCACTACCATATTCCCCTCCATGATACAGACACTATAATCCTCCCACTTTCCAGAAGAGTATATGAGGCACAGAGGGGTTCTGGAAAGCCAAGACTTGACCCAGGTATTCTGTTAGATTTGGAGCTCATACTGCCTTGTGTGAAACAAACATGAATCATTATAGAGCCATTCTAATACATCATTCAAAAATTAATTTGGAAACACACAAAGTCAGTATTGCTGTATTTCAGAAACTATTATATTTTCCTCAAAGAAGGCAGTAAATATTGTCAGATTAAAACACAGCAAGGGAGGGAGGGAGCAAAGAAAAGGGTGAATTATTTCTGTTACTTTCTGAAAGACAAAATGATGTGGTTACTTCTGCTTTGTACTTTCAAGATCCTATGTCACTACTTCTGAATCATTTAGAATAACCGGTTTTGCAGCAGACTTCATTTGGGTCAGGGAACAGTTCTGGTCCCCACTAGAAAGGATCTCACATTCTTAGAAGCAAAAGACACTGGCTCAATTGTTTCCGTTTTGAGTAACTTATACCTGAAGGGAGGCAATGGCATGCCTTAGGTAAAGATTTTGCAAATTGGAAATCAGAGATATCATGCTAGTGAGTTTGAGTTCTTTCTACTACTTTCTTCTCCTTTAACAATTCACTTGGGCCATGTGAATGGCAAGGGGAGTGTTTAACAGATTTTTAAAATAATCATTTTTCAAATATTGAAAAATTTTCTAATATATATTTATAAATCAATTTTAACAGATGGGTTGAAACTCTTCTTCCTTATTACCAACAGAGTATTCTAATTAGAAAAAAAGTTTTTAAAACCTGTAATACTGTTAAAATCCTTTATCACCTGTCCTACAGCTGGAATTCAAAGCCTAAATCTCCTAACAAGGTACAGGCCTACCCTAAAGACAGCTTCAGCAGGGTTTAAATTTTAAATAAAACTACTATATATAAAATAACTAACAAGAACCTGCTGTATAGCACAGGGAATGCCGCTCAATACCCTGTAATGACTTACAGGGAGCAGAATCCAAAATAGAGCGGACATACGTGTAACTGATCCACTGTGCTGTACAGCAGAAGCTATAACATGGTATAAATTAATTATACTCCAATAAACACTTTTTAAAATGTTGAATCAAGAAACAAAGTGGACATCTCCTTCCTTGACTCCATGGACCAAGCACCACCCGACCAAAATCACTCAGGAAACAGCAGCCTGGGGGCCTGGAGTGAGCTTCTCTCCTGGGAAGCAGCGACTTCGTCCCCTGCGGAGGCCTCGTCAGGCGTGTTCTCAGTTTTCACTGTTCACGGAAGTCTGCCTGTGCTTTCTTTCAGTCCTGATCTTGTCTTCTTTCCCCCGCCTTTTGTTACTTGGTTTTCTACTGTGCAGAAACAGCTACAGTTCTGACCGAGTGCCGTCAGGGTTTTCTGGGAGGACAAAGGTCGCAGCGACGTCATGGCCTTGGCGGGTGTCCAGCTCCTGGCTTTTGCCCTGGCCTTGTCGGGGGTCTCTGGGGTCCTCGCAGCCACGCTGCTGCCCAACTGGAAGGTGAATATGGATGCGGGCTCCAACATCATCACCGCCATCGAGCGGCTAGAAGGGCTGTGGATGGACTGCACGTGGTACAGCACCGGGATGTTCAGCTGCACCCTGAAGTACTCCGTCCTGGCCCGCCCCAGCCACGAGCAGGCCGCGCGGGCCGCCATGATCCTGGCCTGCATCCTGTCTGCAGTGGGGCTCTGCACTTCCACAGTGGGGATGGAATGCACTCGCTTAGGAGGGGACCCGGAAACCAAGAGGCATGCTTGTTTTGCTGGAGGAGTTTGTTTCCTGTCTGCAGGGACCTCTGGTTTAATACCGACTGTGTGGTACACGAAGGAGATCATAGCAAACTTTCTGGACTTGACGGTTCCACAAAGCAACAAACATGAGCCTGGAGGAGCCGTCTACCTTGGAATCATTTCGGCCGTGCTGCTGGTGGTCTCCGGCATGATCTTCTGCACATCCTGTCTAAAGAAGAAGTCGGGAGCTTTGCTCCACCCATGCAAGCAGCCACCCATCTCCACCACACAGCCAGAGGACAGTTCGGCATACAGCCTGAAGGACTATGTGTAAAAAACTGTGATGCGCATGGAATTTTTAGGTGCCTGCTGTGACTTTTGTCTTTAAATACCAGAATTGTGTTTAACTTTCTCTACAAAGAAGGTGAAATACTTTAAAAATGAAGTTTTTCAAAATGCCAAACTTTGTGTATATCTGTTTTACATTATTTTCCCATTATTGTTGTGTTTTATATCTAAAGGTTTATAAAAGAAAGAGGTTCTGATTATATTAATAAGGCAATTATTTCACAGCCTTTTCTTCTTAAAGAGAAACTGTTGATACATACATCTTACTAACCGGTACTTAATTGGACTTCATAAAAGAACTAAATCGCCAAATATAACAAGCACCTTGTCCTGGTGTTCATTCAGGATATCATCTGCTTTTGCCGTCTCTGCCTGACAACCCCATAGTAATTTACTTCTGTTTTCAATTTCCACTGCATGACTGCACCTTATGCATAGAAGATGTCCACTTGTTTCGGAGGTTGCCCAAATCCCAAGTCCCCATCCACTGTGACCTCCCAGTAGAGGGGAACATTTTTTACATTTTAGGAAATATAATCTCCATACAATATGGCGTTCAAAGATTAGGTGGAAATAAAGGAAATTGGTAAATGCTACCATAGCAAAGCAAAATCAAACTAAACCCAAACTGAAATCTCTAGGACTTTTAAAGCATTATGTACAAGCTAAGTGAAAACAAAAAGAATCTGTTTTAAAATGCTTACGAACTGCCCTCTTCTGGCTGCTAACAAGAGGACTCTCCAGATTAGGTTCATTTACCTCTAGCATTTTTGATTTGCCCCTATCATTTAATATCAAACTGATTAGTATTTGAATGCTAAAGGTTACTTTTAAGTTGTCAGTTTTTCTTCTCAAGTTTGATTCATGTTAAAAATGTTTTTACAAATGAGCTGCTTCAATTAGTTAATGGTTATGAAAATGTTTTAAAGAATAAAGAATGCTTTAAAAGTTAGATTATCTTATATGTAATTCAAATATTTAAAGAAAATAAAAACTGGGTTTTCCAATGTGCAAAAGAAACACTGCACAAGGCTGTTTCTAATAATTTATTCGTTTAAGCTTAGTTATTGTTCATAACATGACGGTAAAGGGGGAAAGGCTACTTCATTATGCATTAATAACTCAGAAAGTGGGACGTTATCTTTTATGTGAATAAATAATTTTGAATTGTGCATATGAAGTACAGACTAAAATATTTTACACGTATTTTATTTGGTAGATCATTCTCTCCTGTATCATCATCAAAGAGCTAAAATAAAGATATGATTTCACATGGGAATTAGGAATGCATTTATGTATACATTCCTTTTGAGTGGTCAAAATATCTTCTAAGCAAATGTCATCTGTATTTTTAGCTATATGACTTGAGAATATAGGATTTCCATCATAGCGTGTAATTTTGCAAAACTTGTTGCATATTTCTGTTTACCTCCAATAATTTTGTTCATTTCATTGTGTTTTATAAATAGGAAGTATCATCTGCAAAAAAGCAATTTTGTTTCTTCCTTGGATTTATATTTATTGCTTATTTTATTCTTGAGTACATACGAAAGCATAACTAATTAAATTGAATTATAATTAAGCATAATTAAAATGGATTATAATTGTAAATACTTTTTTTTCTATTCAACATTTGTTTTATCTGATTTTTAAGGAGGACAACTCTAGTATTTTTCTAATTATAAAACGGACTTTTAATTTACACATTTTTCTTTTCGACTCATCCACTTCCAAAAACCATTTGAGCCAACTTAAAATAAAATTGCTGGCCCAGTAAATACAAAAACCAAAAGATAAAGACAGGCTAAAATCACAAAGAAAAGGAAGACAGGATGCTATTAAATAATCCTGGTTTACAGTTGTTAAAGCAATTAAATATGAACTTTAGTTTTGAACTTTCCAGGTAACCAGGTCAGAGAAGGCCACGTAAGGAATGTGATAGCTTTGTCTAGTGGCAGAAACCAGAGCTGTGGGTGGTACCACACCCCTAGCCCCGCTCCCCCAGCTGTTGTGGGTACTGGATGCTAATGGCTCATGGATCAGGGGCTGCCTCTACTGAAGGCCAGGGCGCCACTGCTTCCAGGAGGTGGAGTCAGACCTACTGACAGTGGTACAGCAAGGTGCTCCCCTGTATCTTCTGTGGACTCATCCACTGACTCAGCTTATTTTACCAGAGGTTGTATATTGTCACCCTGCTTATTTAACTTATATGCAGAGTACATCATGAGAAACGCTGGGCTGGAAGAAGCACAGCGGGAATCAAGATTGCCGGGAGAAATATCAATCACCTCAAATATGCAGATGACACCACCCTTGTGGCAGAAAGTGAAGAGGAACTAAAAAGCCTCTTGATGAAAGTAAAAGAGGAGAGTGAAAAAGTTGGCTTAAAGCTCAACATTCAGAAAACGAACATCATGGCATCTGGTCCCATCACTTCATGGGAAATAGATGGGGAAACAGTGGAAACAGTGTCAGACTGTATTTTGGGGGGCTCCAAAATCACTGCAGATGGTGACTGCAGCCATAAAATTAAAAGACGCTTACTCCTTGGAAGGAAAGTTACGACCAACCTAGATAGCATGTTCAAAAGCAGAGACATTACTTTGCTGACTAAGGTCCATCTAGTCAAGGCTATGGTTTTTCCTGTGGTCATGTATGGATGTGAGAGTTGGACTGTGAAGAAAGCTGAGCGCCAAAGAATTGATGCTTTTGAACTGTGGTGTTGGAGAAGACTCTTGAGGGTCCCTTGGACTGCAAGGAGATCCAACCAGTCCATTCTGAAGGAGATCAACCCTGGGATTTCTTTGGAAGGAATGATGCTAAAGCTGAAGCTCCAGTACTTTGGCCACCTCATGCGAAGAGTTGACTCACTGGAAAAGACTCTGATGCTGGGAGGGACTGGGGGCAGGAAAAGGGGACGACAGAGGATGAGATGGCTGGATGGCATCACTTCTCGTGGACATGAGTCTGTGTGAACTCTGGGAGTTGGTGATGGACAGGGAGGCCTGGCGTGCTGCGATTTATGGGGTCGCAAAGAATCGGACACTACTGAGTGACTGAACTGAACCGAGGCCTCAAGAGCTGGGGGCAAGTGCAGCTGAAAGCCTCTAAAATGCTGTTGTTCTCAAAAGTCACGTGTGGATGACCCAAAGTGCTGACCTTTATGTCAGGGGTGTGGCATCTTTAATTCATCTAAGATTGTACTGACACAATTTTATGCTTTCAATCTGTGTTACTTGCTCCATATACATACTTCTAAATAGACAAAATAGGATATAAATTATGTCTTAAAAGTTATAATCCACATTACTTTATTAGGATATTACAGCTTAGTCCATAAATAATTGTTTATAACAGTAAGCCTCTTGATGAAAGTGAAAGAGGAGAGTAAAAAAGTTAGCTTAAAACTCAACATTCAGAAAACTAAGATCATGGCATCGGGTCCCATCACTTCATGGCAAACAGATGGGGAAACAGTGACAGACTTTATTTTGGGGGGGCTCCAAAATCACTGCAGATGGTGACTGAAGACATGAAATTAAAAGACCCTTGCTCCTTGGAAGAAAGCTATGACCAACCTAGATAGCATATTAAAATGCAGAGGCATTACTTTGCCAACAAAGGTTCGTCTAGTCAAAGCTCAGGCTTTTCCAGTAGTCATGTATGGATGCAAGAGTTGGACTATAAAGACAGCTGAGCGCCAAAGAATTGATGCATTTGAACTGTTGTGTTGAAGAAGACTCTTGAAGAGTGCCTTGGACTTCAAATAGATCAAGCCAGTACATCCTAAAGGAAATCAGTCCTGAACATTCATTGAAAGGCTGATGCTGAAGGTGAAACTCCAAAACTCTGGCCACCTGAAGCGAAGAATTGACTCACTGGAAAAGACTCTGATGCTGGGAAAGATTGAGGGCAGGAGGAGAAGGGGGCGATGGAGGATGAGGTGGTTGGATGGCATCACCGACTCAATGGACATGAGTTTGAGCAAGCTCCAGGAGTTGGTGATGGACAGGGAGGCCTGGCATGCTGTAGCTTATGGGGTCACAAAGAGTCGAACACGACTGAGCAACTGAACTGATAACAGTAAGATCTACCTTTAACTGTCTCCTTGTGTGAGATACTCCCGTTAGGCATTGCATATTGATTATTTCTATTCCTCACCACAACACTTCAAGGGTGGCATTATTACCCTATTTGATGTATTAAAACTCAGCCTATTAACATGACCAAGTTCTCAAAACTAGGAGCACTGGAATTCCAGGAGGACCAGCTGACTTCAAAGTACTTCTAGCTCTTCCACCAGTGTCTCTGACTCATCAATCAGAAGGGCCTGCTGCAATTCTCAGATTGTATCTGAGTGACTTTTCTACCACCTTGGAGTATAGGACAGTGATGTGGAAAGGACGTTAAAGCAGCAGATCAATGAGCACAATTTATACAGAAAAAAGGTGACATAAAATTTTGAGGGAATAGCTAATGGCTCAGGATTTCTCACACTTGAGTATGGCAGTCTCTCAGTATCTGTGGGGCACTGGTTCTAGGACCCCCATGGATTCCAAAATCAAAGGACACTCAAGTAAGTCGCTTATACAGTGTGGCCCAGCATTTGCACAGATCCTACATACATCCTCCCAAATACTCTCAATCATCTCTAGATTACTTATAACACCTAATACAAAGTAAATGGTATGTAAATAGGTGACAATAAGTGGCAAATTCAAGCTTTCCTTTTTGGAATGTTCTGGACTTTTTTTTCTATTTTTAATCTGGGTGTTGACTAAGTCTACCAATGTGGAACCATGGATATGGAGACCGACTACAAAATGCAGTCCAGTTGAAAAACATTACCGTGGAACCCCAGAAATATATGGACTCTCAGGGGTTTTCAGATGCCAGCTTGAGAGACTTAAACTAATCTTATATTCTCATGGAAGCATTTTTCAACTGTGAATCTGTACTGCAAAAGAGATTCTGTCTTCTACTTGGTAAAATGTTATTAACTCAGTGAAAGAAAAATATAAAATTATAAAAAATTCTAACTGCAAATTGTAAGAAAAATTAGAATAGACAAATTAGTCTAATTTTAAGAACCTAAGAGATTGTGTTTTCTGTAAATAGAAAAGAATTTGGGGTTCAAACTTTAGGACTGCGCTAGAGAAGTTAATGAGAAGGAAGAGTCTGGCAAGAGTTGAATAAGCCACATGTAGTTGTAATAGGTTTATAGCAGTGTAAGTTCTGTCATTAAAGCTTGATTTTGATTAAGTTAGTTAAAGACTGATTATTAGAAGGGTTAACTGATCCTCACAGGAAAAATCCTAAGATGTAGGAGTGTACATTTAGGATTGTACACCGTAGGCTGTAAGTAAGCCTTTCTTGTTATATCAAAGGAAATTCTCCAAATCTAATTCTTAGAATTTGATTAAGAACATGTATTGAATCTTAGTAAACTTCTTCTGAGCATCTACAGAGAATTAACGTCCCTCTCTCAACTCTTTCGGGAATCTGCCTGCATCTGTTTTAGCACTGAGCATATTTTGTCTGTGTTGTGCTTGAGACTCTCTCTTCTTGTGTTTAGAAGGATTTAGCCAGCAGGACTGCCATGTACTGTTATTTTTTATCAATTCTGTAAAAACTCTTCCCCTTTCTTATGAAAATGAATTCTTAAAGATTTGCTCGATGTTAACTATCAGTCAAATATTTTCTGGCTTTCCTCAGAGTATTCCTGATTTGCCCTAATATGGTAAAACTACTTCAGAGAAGTAGCAGATTCTTTTACAACTAAAATTTAATCATTTGTTTCCTTTATAATGATACATTCTCTCCCGCTTGATAAGCATTTTCTTAGGTTACAAATATATCACCTACATGTATTATTTATAACACAATAAAAACTAAGCAAAGAAAATTGCTGTGTGCTTAGTTTGCCAAAAAAGCAAACATCCTCAGTGGGAGAAAAAAAAAAATCAAAGACATAGCTAGCTATTTTATAAATAATAATTTCATAAGGCCTTAATCCTGGAGGGAAAGTACTTTTAGTTAACTACATGCGTGTTCAGTCACTCAGTTGTGTCCGACTCTTTGCGACCCCATGGACTGCAGCCTACCAGGTTCCTCTACGGAATTTTCCAGGCAAGAATACTGGAGTGGATTGCCATTTCCTTCTCCAGGGGATCTTCCCGAGTCAGGGGTCGAACCCATGTCCTCTGCATTGGCGGGTGGATTCTTCACCACTAAGTCACCTGGGAAGTGCTTTAGTAAACTACATGTGGATCTTATCCTTTTAAATAAAAGATAAAGTGGATAATAACCACCAAACACCATCAATTACTCTCAATTAGGTAACTAAAAGAAAGAGAAACCTTCCAGTAAAAATACTCTAACACCCACCCTAAGAAACCTCTGGTAAAAAGCCTGAAGATTCTGGATGACAATGATAACCACCAATATAAAAGCCTAAAAGTAAAGATCTTGGTTCCCGATATAACTGGGTCTTATACTACTGAAAGTCTTGTATATACACATATATGCTTTATAAGAAGAGAGAAAGCTCTGTGGTGACTTGGTCTTCATTCCAGTGGCCACCTGTTCTAGGACAAAAAATCCCTGAGAGCACCAATGTGTTAAATCTGATGAGCTAAAAGGTATCTCCAAACATATTCTGTCCAGGATCTAATAGGATCTATTAATTTGGAAGAAGTTATTTACAATGTCTGAAAGCTTGAGATGGTGAAGGAAGGTAATACTGAGTTTGATAAAGAAAAAGATGACAATTAAGTCTGCTATAAAAGTGGAAGACGGACTGAATTCCTAAAGGTCCTGGAAAGCTTGGGTAACTGTGACTGACGTGGCAGAGGAGGTGGAAGGTGGCAGCTAAGGCCCTGGAGATGCCTCAGATCAAGGTTCAATATGTACAAACAGGTCGAATGGTACTGGTCAGGGGTTCCATTCTAAGCCTATAACATACACCTACACCTAAATCTAAAAACAGCACAATTTTTTACAATATCTACTTACATCAGTGACTGTCAAAGAATCTAAAGGAAGCTGTGCAAGACTTTATACTTGAGTTTCAGCAGAAGAAAACTGCTCCTCACTAGCTGTGAACTCATGAAGGGAGATGTCTGACTTCTCATTCTTGTCACCACCACCTCTCTGCCCAGCTTAGGGCTTTTCATGCGGCTGGGGCTCAGTGTACCTTCAATGAAGAAATACGATTTTATAGTACATGTATGTCCTGTAGTAATTCATCCAGCAGTGGTTTTGCTAAACCAGACACTGGCTTATTGATTTGTATTTCTGGCAGAGAAGCTTTGTTTCTGTAATTAGCTTTTATTCTTCTGTGATTAGCATATAAGTCAGAGCCTAGTTTAATATCCAACTATTTTTCCACAGATGACTGATCACAAGTAAAGCTGTCAAAACAAAATTTCTCCAAAAAGTGGGGGAAATCATTATAAATATAAAATATTTGGGTTCTGAAAGTGACATCAGCATCTTGGCAGCACGAATCGTTTCTTTCAGTCCTCTCATTTACAATTCATCCTTCACACCAGACCAACTAGCAGACCTCCTGTGCTGCAGAAAGTAGACAGGATCCTGGAGGGGGCTTTGGGCCCAAAGACGCTGGTGAGCCGACCCTACCCCCAGGGACTTGACGGGGTCAGGGGTGGGGGAAGCAAAACTGGAGATTGAAATCCACGGCGGACACGCGGGGCATAGGGAACTTGTGGAGGTCAGCCAGACAGAGGGAGAACCAGGGACGCCACTGGAGCAGAACAGAGACCAGCCTGGAGGCGAGGAGGAGGAACTCGAGGAGTCAGTCCCCCTCCCTCCCTGGGGCTGAGTTTTCATCAGGACAGTGAGAACTTGCCTCACAGAGGAGATGGACAGAGAAAGGGGCGAGTGGCTGACTGCCCGGCTGTACAGGTTACAACTGGAGGGACTCAATTCTCTCCGGCAGCATCTGGGTTTTTGAGGAGAAACCTCTATGACTGAGGGGAGGGAGAGGAAAGGAAAAGAGGCAGACGAGCGCAACAGAGGGCAGGGAAGGTACTGTTACCTGCTGTCTGCCTTGGACCCCTGGAAGCATCCCCACTTGAGGGTGTCCTCACTGGGCTGTGAACATGCAAAGCCTCCAGCGCTAAGCCCAAACCTCCCTCCACTCTGCCACCTGCTTTTCCTACAGCACTTTTTTATTTTAAAAACACTCCCCTGCACCACTCCCCACCCAGAGTGTAGCCCCAAAACCAGATCAGACAGAGACACCAAAAACCTGAGCTACAGCGCCACTGTCTAGAAAACAAGGGTTTCTATTACGTTTACCAAAGTAAACAAGTAACTATTACTTTAAAAGGAACGGCAGAGGTGCATTCCAGTCAAACACAATGAAAATCAGGGTAATACGGCATCACAAAAAGAAAATGATAGTTCTCCAGTAACTAAACTCAAAGGCACAGGATATTGTAATATAACTTATAAAGAATTCAAAATAGCTGTTATGATGAAATTCAGTGGGCCACAAGTAAACTCAGAGCTTTCCCCTGGTGGCTCAGTGGTAAAGAATCTGCCTGTAATGCAGGAGAACCAGGTTTGATCCCTGGGTTGGGAAGATCCCCTGGAGAAGGAAACGGCAACCGATTCCAGTATTCCTGCCTGGAGAATTCCATGGACAGAGGAGCCTGGCGGGGGGCAGGGGCTGCATCCGATGGGGTTACAACGAGTCAGATAGGACTGAGTGACTGACACTTTCACTTTCAAACTCAGAAAGGCAATTTGATGAACTAAAGAGTAAAATTAACGAACAGAACGAATTCTTTACCAAAGAGACTGAAGTTTTAAAAAAGAACCAAATTCTGGAGCTGAAAAATTCAATGAATGAGATGAAAAATACATTAGCTTAAGAAATAGGGCAGATCAGACTGAAGAAAGAATTAGCAACTTGAAAGATGAGAATTTAGGAATGACTCAGGAGTGAGATAAGATTTTTAAAAAGTGAAGAAACCCTAAGAAAGCTATCAGGTATGAGGAGAAAACCGAATATAAGAATAATTGATCTATGTAGAGGAGAAGAGAGCAGAGGGTATATTTAGAAAAATAATTGCTGACAGCTTCTCAAACCTGGGGAAAGAACTTAGCATACATGTCCAAGAAGCTAAAAGAACATCCTATCACCTCAATACAAAAGACCTTATCCAAGATACATTATACTGAAACTGTCAAAAATCAATGATAGAGAAAGCATCTTAAAGGCATGGGGTGGGGGCATGGGGAGAAGTAACCTACAAAGAAACTCTCTCTGGGCTAACAGCAGATTTCTCAGCAGAAGCGTTACAGGCCAGGAGAGAGTGGAATGACACACTCAAAGTGTTAAAAGATAAAAATCACCAGCCAATTATCTGTCAAAGTTATCCTTCAAATATGAAGAAGAAATAAAGGCTTTCCCAGCAAACAAAAACTGAGAGAGTTCACACCATGAGATCTCCTTGAAAGAAATGGTGAAAGGAATTCTTCAAACTGAAATAAGAATACATTATTTACTGACAATAAAAGAAAAAGTTCACAATACCCTGGAAAAGGTGAAAAATAGAATTAGAAAACTTTAACCCTATTAGAATGGTATGTTAACCACTTAATTATAGCATAAAGGCTTAAGGAAAGCTATTACAATTTCTCAATGAATTCACAGCACCAAAAGAGATAAATTGTGATAAAGACATATAAGTGGAAGAGTAAAAGGGTAGAATCTTTATAGGCAAATAAAGATAAGGTGATATCAACATAAGAAGAACTATTTCATTTCTGAGATGCTTTTTATGTAAGCCATATGTGAAACACAAAGCCAAACTCTGGAGTCATGAAAGACAGGAAAGGGAAGATTGAGGAAACGACTATGGAAACCCACCACATTAGACAGACAGACAGAAACAGAGAGGGAAAAACAAGGGTGATACAAAATAACCAGAAGGCATAGGAAGAGGGCAGTGGTAAATCCTCTGTCAATAATCACTCTAATATAAATGAACCGAATTTCACCAATCAGAAGACACACAATGACTAGATGGATTAAAAGCAAAAACAAAAACCCAACATTGCTCATGAAATACAAATCAAAACCACAATGAGGTATCATCTCACACCAGTCAGAATGGCCATCATCAAAAAGTCTACAAACAATAAATGCGGGAGAGGGTGAGGAGAAAAGGGAATCCTCTCACGCTGCTGGTGGGAATGCAAACTGATAAAGCCACTACAGAGAACAGCATGCAGATTCTTAAACAACTAGGAATAAATAGAACCCAGCAACCCCACTACTGGGCATATACCCCAAGGAAACCAGAACTGAAGAAGATACCCAATGTTAGATGTCCATCAGCAGATGAATGGATAAGGAAGTTGTGGTACACATGCACAATGGAATACTACTCAGCTATGAAGAAGAAGTGCATCTGAGTCAGTTCTAATGAGGTGGATGAACCTAGAGCCTGTTATGCTGAGTGAAGTCAGGAAGAGAAAGACAAATACCGTATATTAACGCATATATAGGGAATCTAGAAAGCTGGTACCGAAAATCCTATGTACGGGGCAGCTAAGGAGACACAGACATAAAGAACAGTATTTTGGACTCAGTAGGAGAAGGGGAGGGTGGGATGATTTGAGAAAAAAGAAACACATTATCACAAGTGAAATAGGTAACCAGTGCGAGTTTGATGTATGAAGCGGGGCACCCAAACCTGGTGCTCCGTGACAACATGGGGGAGAGGGTGGGATGGGGGAGGGAGGGAGGGTTCATGTATAACCACAGCAAATTCACACTGATGCATGGCAAAACCACTGCAGTAAAGGAATTATCTCCAATTAAAAAAAAACCCAATAACTATATGCTACCTACAAGAAGCTCATTTCACCTGTAAAGACACACACAGGCTCAAAGTGTAGGGCTGGAAGTAGAAATCAAAAGAAAAGGGGCGGAGCCATTTGTGTATCAGAAAAAAGAGACTTCAAGCCAAAAACTGGTAAAAAGAGACAAGCAAGGTTGTTACATAATGATAAAAGGGTCAATACATCTTTAAAATACAACAATAGTAAATATATATATATATATATATATATACACCTAACATTGGAATACTTTAATATATTAAGCAAATACTAGGGAAGAAATAGATAAGGCAGTAAGAGTAACAAACTTCAATATGCCACTGTCAGCAACAGATAGATCATCCAGCCAGAAAATCAACAATGAAATGTTGGAATTAAATTGTACTCTAGAGTAAATGGACTTAAGCATATAAAGAACATTCCACACAACAGCAGAGAATACACATTCTTTAAATGCACATGGGACATTTTCTAGTATCATGATAAGATCATAAGGCACAAATCTCAGAAAATTAAAGATGGAAATCACACCTATTATCTTTTCTGACCACAATGGTATTGAAAGTAGAAATCAACAAGAGGAAAGCTGGAAAATCTACAAATATGTGGAAACTAAATAACAGACTTCTGAATAACCAATTGGTCAAAGAAGAAGTCAAAAGAAATAAATCTCAAATAATTAATGAAAATACAACATACTGAAAAACTATGGAATGTAGCAAAAGCAGTTCTGAGATGTTTACAGCAATAAATACATATATTAAGAACTTAAAAAATCTCAAACAACCTAACTTTATACCTCAAGAAATTAGAAAAAGAATAAGGTTAACAGAAGGAAATAAAGATCAGAGTGGAAATAAACGGAGATTAAAAAATGAAAAAAACAAAACCAAAAGCTGGTTCTTTGAAAAATTAAAATTGACAAACCTTTAGCCAGACTAAGAAAAGAGAAGACTCACAATCAGAAATGAAAAAGGAGACATTACAACTGAGACTAAAGAAACACACGGGAACAGAGGAGACAACCATGAACAAATTTTATGCCAACAAATGAGACAACTTAGAGCAAATGGATACGCTCTTAGAAACACACAAACCACCAAGGCTGAATAAGGAAGAAACAGAAAATCTGAACAGACCAATAGCAAACAGAGGTTGAAGCAGTAATCAAAAGCCTCCCAGCACAGAAAACCCCAGGACCAGACGGCTTAACTAAAAAATTCTACCGTTCAAAGAAGAATTAACATCAATCCTTCTCAAACTCTTCCGGAAAAACTGTGGAGGAGGGAATATTTCCAAACTCATTCTATGAAAACAGCAATCACCTGAAAGCAAGGCCAGATAAGGCTACCAAAAGAAAACTGTAGACCGATCTCCCTAATGAATACAGATGAAAAATTCTCACCAAATATTAGCAAACCAAATTTGAGAACACAAAAGAAGGATTATACACCATGACCAAGTGGGACTCATCCCTGGGATGTAAAGACGATTCAACATATGCAAATCAATAAATGCAACACATGACACATCAATTAAATGAAAGAAAATCATGCGCTGATCTCACTAGATGCAGAAAAGGCAAAATACCTCTTCAAGATGAAAACATTTATAGTTAATACCATCATCCGGGTAACACATATAAACCTAGATGTTTGGTCATTCTGTTTAAGGGGAAGAAAAATCAGATTAAGAGTTAACTATCTACTCAAGAAAATTACAGACACCAAGGGAACATTTCATGCAAAGATGGGCTCAATACAGGACAAAAATGGTATGGACCTAACAGAAGCAGAAGATATTAAGAAGAGGTGGCAAGAATACATAGAAGAACTGTACAAAAAAAAGATCTTCATGAGCCAGATAATCACCATGGTGTGATCACTCACCTAGAGCCAAACATCCTGGAATGTGAATTCAAGTGGGTCTTAGGAAGTATCATTACGAACAAAGCTAGGGGAGGTGATGGTATTCCAGCTGAGCTATTTCAAATCCTGAAAGATGATGCTGTGAAAGTGCTGCACTCAATATGCCAGCAAATTTGGAAAGCTCAGCAGTGGCCACAGGACTGGAAAAGGGCAGTCTTCATTCCAATCCCAAAGAAAGGCAATGCCAAAGAGCGCTCAAACTACCACACAATTGCACTCATCTCACACACTAGTAAAGTAATGCTCAAAATTCTCCAAGCCAGGCTTCAACAGTATGTGAACCATGAACTTCCAGATGTTCAAACTGGTTTTAGAAAAGGCAGAAGAACCAGAGACCAAATTGCCAACATCCACTGGATCACCGAAAAAGCAAGAGAGTTCCAGAAAAACATCTATTTCTGCTTTACTGAATAATAATATGCCAAAGCCTTTGACTGTGTGGATCACAACAAACTGTGGAAAATTCTTCAAGAGATGGGAATACCAGACCACCTGACCTGCCTCCTGAGAAATCCGTATGCAGATCAGAAAGCAACAGTTAGAACTGGACATGGAACAACAGACTGGTTCCAAATAGGAAAAGGAGTACACCAAGGCTGTATATTGTCATCCTGCTTATTTAACTTACATGCAGAGTACATGAGAAACGCTGGGCTGGAAGAAGCACAAGCTGGAATCAAGATTGCTGGGCGAAATATCAATAACCTCAGATACGCAGATAATACCACCCTTAAGGCAGAAAACAAAGTCCCTAAAGAGGCTCTTGAAGAAAGTGAAAGAGGAGAGTGAAAAAGTTGGCTTAAAGCTCAACATTCAGAAAACGAAGATCATGGCATCTGGTCCCATCACTTCATGGCAAACAGATGGGGAAACAGTGACTGACTTTATTTTTGGGGGCTCCAAAATCACTGCAGATGGTGACTGCAGCCATGAAATCAAAAGAAGTTTACTCCTTGAAAGAAAAGTTATGACCAACCTAGACAGCATATTAAAAAGCAGAGACATTACTTCGCCAACAAAGGTCCGTCTAGTCAAGGCCATGGTTTTTCCAGGGGTCATGTATGGATGTGAGTATTGGACTATAAAGAAAGCTGAGTGCCAAAGACTTGATGCTTTTGAACTACGGTGTTGGCAAAGACTCTTGAGTCTCTTGCACTGCAAGGAGATCCAACCAGTCCATCCTAAAGGAAATCAGTCCTGAATATTCACTGGAAGGACTGATGTTGAAGCTGAAACTCCAATACGCTGGCCACCTGATGTGAAGAGCTGACTTATTGGAAAAGACCCTGATGTTGGAAAAGATTGAAGGTGGGAGGAGAAGGGGATGACAGAGGATGAGATGGTTGGATGGCATCATTGACTCAATGGACATGAGTTTAACTAAACTCTGGGAATTGGTGATGGACAAGGAGGCCTTGTGTGCTGCAGTCCATGGGGTCGCAAAGAGTTAGATGCGACTGACCGACTGAACTGAACTGATCCACCACTGTGATCTTTATGGTTTTAGGAGAGGGAAGGAAAAAGTTATGGTACAGTCTGCATAGAAGATCAGATTCTAGCAATAATTTTCTATGACACATCGTCACACATCCTAGTCCTAGTATACTATATTGTTCAAAACAAATGATCAGAAACTCACCTCTGGTTTGGGGACAAAAGCCTGACCTGGGATTGTCAAGATGTGCTGAACGTCGCAGAGGTACTGGGCCATGATGGAGAGGCGACTTCGCTGTTTGCTTCCAGTAGTAGCTGTGAGTCTCTGCAGAGGGACAAAGAGGAATTTTGGCAAATAACTCATTCATCATCTACGAACACCAGGTGGATTTTTTTGAGGTAAAATTTAAAAGCATAGGCTATCTAACAGGATATATAGCCAACATGGGGAACATTTTCCTTTGACACTAACTGAGGTACATCTATGAAGTGTGAGTTATACACACAATGCACTTAAAAAAAAAATCAAATTAGAAAATTTCCCTACCACTGGCTATTGGGATTTTCAAAGTAGAAGATACTGTATGAAACAAGTAATCCATAAATACAGATAGGTGAAAACAGCAAGAATAATGAATTCAAGATGCTTTAGTTTTATGAACTACCCCAATGTCTCAATGAACATTTCCAATGGTATGTCCTTTATTTAAATGTAATAAAACCATGAATATTTAGAACTCTTGAATTGGCTGATTTTGAGAACTTTTTTTTTAACAAAAAACTTATTTTCTTTTAAGCACCCAAACATTTTTATTTTAAAATTAGGTATGTGTGAATTAACTCATAAATATATACAATTCAACCAACATCCCCAAAGGATTTTTAAAAAGAACTTTAAATTCCATATAAATGTTATATGAAAAAGTAAAGGGCCAAGAATACCCCAGGGCAATCCTGAAGAATGTCAACGATGCGGGGCAAGGGGCTGCTCTGCGGAGGTGACATGGGGGCATTCGCCTTGCCAGATATCAAAATTAAGGCAGTATCATATTGTCAGAGGCACAAATATACCCATGGAACAAAAACCTCAGAGACCCAAGCACATGTGGACTTTCGAAATGTGACAGATGTGATGTAGCAACTGCTAGTGGGAGAAGGATGGATCATTTGGTGACTTTGGTATAAGCAGGAATCTACAAAGAGGACTGTGTAGGCCCATATCTCATATCAATCAAAAATAAATTCCAAGTGAATTAACAGTAAGTGAAAACTGAAATTTTAAAATTGTATGAGTAAGTATCTATGACTCCCATGGCAGGGAAGACTTTAACAATGCAAAAGCAGCTGTCACAAAAGACTGATACATATTGTTCCACTTAAATTAACAACTTGTTGTATAATGAAAACACTATGAAGATAGGTCACAGACTGAGAGAAGGTATTTGAAACTCTTAGCTGACAAAGGATTAGTGCTCAGAATATAGGAGAAACTCCTATAGATCAATAATCAAAAGATAAACCAATAGAAAATAAGAAGAGAAACATTGTAGCAACCCAAACGAACTATAAACTATGCTCAAGTAGATTACAGATCAGGGATATGCACATTAAAACCAGTTGAGACACAATTTCGTATTTCATGAAATAAAACTTACACAACAGAAAAAGGACTTAACAGGACCTGGTACTGGCGAGTATATGGAGCAATAGGAATTCTCATGTGCTGCTAGTGAGAGGGGATTGGTACAAGCATTTTGGACTATAATCTGGCAATATATAGTAAAGCTAAAATTGAGTAAACTGCTGTAATCCATCAGGTCTACCTTTATGAATATATTCTAGAGACCTGCTTCACAAGTAGATATTTATAAGGATATTCATTGCAACATTATATGTAGTAACCAAAAAACAAAGATCCATCAATAGGTGAATGAGTAATTAAATTGTGGTAATTTTCACAATGGACACTAAATAATATTTACAATGAATAACAAAGGTTACCAACATAAATCCCCAAATAGAGCAAATAATTGACAGGAGATAGGTACAGTGTGACTGCACTCACAGGGAAACTTTTGAAGATTATTTATCCTTTACTCTCTAGGTGCATGTGTACGTATACCTATCTAAATCTGCAGAGCAAGCAAAACATGTTCATGGACTACTGAGTATCAATTTTTAGACAGTTCAATTCACAGGAGGGAAAAAGGGGAGATAGAAGAGGGTTCCAAACATATTTATAATACTTTATTTCTTAAAGATATGAAAAATATGGTATTATGTTAGACAAAGCTGAGTGATGCATAAAATAATTATAGACTTATTTTTCTAAAATGCATCCTATTCCTAGAGCTCCCTAGACCTCTTCTGAATGACAGAGTCAACATTACAGACAGAAATGATTACTGGAATAATCCTGGGCCAGGTGTGCCTGTGGTGTGCCTTACTACTCAACAGTCGGAGATGGAGTGATTCTTCAAGTTATGTTTCACTTAAGAGTGCTATGTATCCACTTCTGCCAGGAGAAAGGAGTATCCTGACCCATGAGTGTTACCCTCCTATCTCTGGGCTTCCCTGGTGGCCAGTGAGGGAGATGAGGGTTCCATTCCTGGGTTGGGAAGATCCGCTGGAGGAGGGCATGACAAGCCACTCCAGTATTCTTCCCTGGGAAATTCCATGGACAGAGGAGCCTGGTGGGCTACAGTCCATGGACACAGACACAGACTCAGTGACTAAACAACAACAATCCCATCTTTGCAACAAATACACATAGGCTTTGGAGATGAAAACATGTCAATCTCATAACATAGAAGAAAGCAATACAAATACCTGTCCCTCATTTATTAAGGAAGAATTCAACCCACAGACCAGAAAGCTCTGCAAAAGACTTCATTAAATGCTAGCCTAAGAGTTCAACATTTGATCCAACCACTCAAACATTTGATGTTTCTTTGATATATTATAGGTAAAGCTGTGAAAATTCAAACTCCATTACAAGATATATCTGAAGAGCAAAAGTTCAGGGAACCAAACCAGGTAATTTTTCAGTAAAAGGAAACCTCTAACCCTCGAGCTTTTAAAAAATTCTGATTGAGTGTAAGAAAAACAAGGGGTCAACGAATTCACAAGAACAGTTTTGGTTTTTTTCTATTCATGTAAAATAATTTTAAGTAGAAAAATTAGACTTATGCTTGAGAAACTGCAGAGCCAAATATCAGGGACAATGAGAACTAGATAACTTATGGAAAGGCCATTCCCTTAACCAGACTTGGTCCCCTGGAGATGGTAGATGAAGAGGTTGATGCTGGACCCAGAAAGAAAAGACCACAGATCTGGAACATCCTGATTTCAGCAGAACACATATGACCTGTGTTCGGGTTCAGCTTTCCCTCCACGACCTTTGGAAGACGTTGAACTACGCCGAGTCTCGGTTTCATCACCTGTAGCATGAGGTTAGATGAGATTCGTTACGCTCTCATTTACTGCTACGCAGTCTGATTCTGCTTTACGAGCTGCAACTTGCAAGTGTCTACAAGCCCCTTAATATGTATGAGCTGAATTCTTACATTTACACCCTGTCGTCTTAGAGAGAGAGGAACAAGACAAACATGCTCGTTTCTGCCCTGTAATTCACAAAGCCAAGCCAAGCAAATATTCTAAGTGCTTTCTGTGGCTAAAATTCAAAATGCAAATATGACAGTGTCAAGAACAAAGAGAGGGAAACTAGGAGAATGCTGCTATATAGTCTTCCACTGAAGCTCTCACTTGCAAAAATGTGAAAATCAGTCAGGGGACCAGTGTTATCTATACTTTTAAAGCATTCCATAAATTATAGACTCAATATAAACTCTTCTCAATATTCAAACTAAAATTTAACTAAAATCAACTTTTTGTTAAAGAAAAATAATTGCACATGGTAAACTGGAAGCAACACTATTATTAATAACAAGTGACACTGAGTCATTGAAAATGTTACTCCACCTCTTCAGCCTCTGTTCCTTTGCTCTTTCCCCGCAAAGAATGAGAGTATTTTTGCATTTCTATTGTGCTACTGAAGAGTAGAAATCCCATAATAATCATATCAGCTGAGGAAAAGAATCCAAGGACAAATCCAAAAGTTGAGAAAAGCAACAAAGGGAACTATTAGCATGGCCTCAATTCAAACCAACAGAAAAGCACTATTAAGAGTCACAAGGAGATGACTAGGACCTCAGGAAAAAGGCAGGCTGCCGTCTACGGGGTCGCACAGAGTCAGACACGACTGAAGTGACTTAGCGGCAGCAGCGGTGGCAGGAAAAAGACGATGTCATCTTAAGAGTTCTAACAAACACAAAAGGGTTCTACATTTTTGTGATGGATTTTATGGCCCAATGCTCTAAAACAGAAATTTTCAACTTTGGTGGTTTTGACATTTTGGGCTAGTTAATGCTGAGTAGTTCTTTGCTATGGGGACTGTCCTGAAGGATGTCTACCAGCTGCCCTGAACTCTATCCACTAGATGCCAGAAGCACCCCCAGCTGTGACAACCAAAAGTGTCCCTTGAGTGGGGGATGGGGCAAAATTGCTGTTGAAAACCAGCACCTCTGGAAGGGAACATGGAGAGAGAGGGATGGATGCAAGAAAAAATTTCTTATAATACATTCATAAATTATTTGAGAGGAAGACACTGGAAGAGTTGAACTAAGGTAGTCATCCAGGGTCTACTCTCAAAGCAATTCTGATATTAAGTTGTACTGCTTTATTTTTTACAGAAACAACCATGAAGCAAAAGCACACAAAACAGGTTTTATAACCTGGACACGACGCAGTAAGGGACTGTGGTCACTGCCAGAGGGAAAGGAGTGAGCCTCGGGACTGCCCAGCTTACAGCTGCAGCTCAGGGACAGCCAAGCAACAGAGGCCACCAGGGAAGACCTGGCGTTCAGGAGACAGAGGCTGACGTCCTGGGAGGCCGCGGCAGCTAGAATCCGGGGGCAGGCTACTGGAGAAGCGCAGGGAAGACCTGGCGTTCAGGAGACAGAGGCTGATGCTCTGGGAGGCCGCGGCAGCTAGAATCCAGCTAGAATCCGGGGGCAGGCTACTGGAGAAGCGGAACACAGAGCTGGAGAGCCAAGAAACAGAGGCCACCAGGGAAGACCTGGCGTTCAGGAGACAGAGGCTGATGCCCTGGGAGGCCGCGGCAGCTAGAATCCAGCTAGAATCCGGGGGCAGGCTATTGGAGAAGCGCAACACAGAGCTGGAGAGGTCTTAGGGAAGGAGGTAGAGACAGGAAGGGAGTGAGTGGAGACACACTCCCTTTCAAGTCTTTGGCAGAGCAAGGATCTGGAAGGGGTGTATGAGGTTAACTCCTCAAGGCTAGGGAGACTGGACAAAGTTACCACTGGAAAGCTGTCGGACAAAATGGAGCTCATATAGGGCTGGAAATAGTCTGCATTCCCAACAGCTAAAGTAGAGAGCCCATGAATTACACAGGACTCAGGGTGGCTTCCTCAGAAACACCATGGCTTATTAGTAGGACTTAGCCCCAGATCAAAGGCTGCTTTGGACCCATCATAACAAAGCTTGAACGGCAAACCTCAAATCAGTTTGCAAGTACTTTATTTACATGCCAGAACAAAACCCACCACTCAACCCTATACAACAAAATCTGACCCTCAACAACATTGGGAAAAACAAAAACAAGCCTCACAATAGCCACTATTGTAACAAAAATTACCAGGCTTGCAAAGCAGAAAAATGGGATCCAGAACAAAGAGGGTGGGAAACATCAACTGGTAAAATAGTACAGAAATGACAGAGGTAATGGAATTAGTAGGCAAAGATCTTAAAATAGCTATTACAAATATTATACATATGCATAAGGATGCCAAGAACAGCATAAACATGAGAGAAAGGGAAGACAGAATAAGACTCAAACGGAACTTTTAGAGATAAAATGGAAAATACAATTATCAACAGATTAGACACTGCAGAAAAGAGTGGTAAATCTGAGGCTGCAAGCCTTATGACCAGCATTGCTACCCTGAGGTTTGTACCCTAGAGTAATCTTGTCTATGTGTACCAGCTGGGATCAACATAAGAATGTTTGTGACTGTTTGCAATAATCAAACACTGAAACTAATGCAGGGTCTCCAAACAGGAAGACAGACAGATAAGCCTGACAGATCAACAGTCAGCGGATAGTAAATAGCTGTATAAATAAGCTACAGCTATGGACAACATGAGCAGATCAGGATAAAAAGAATATACACTGTATGAACCCATTTCTATACAGCTGAAAAATGGACAAAACTGAAATATATTATTATACAGGTAAGAATCTGATAAACTATGTGAAAGTGAAGTCGCTCAGTCGTGTCTGACTCTTTGCAACCCTGTGGACTGTAGCCTACCAGGCTTCTCAGTTCACGGGATTTACCAGGCAAGAGTACTGCAGTGGGGTTGCCATTTCTTTCTCCAGGGGATCTTCCTGACCCAGGGATTGAACCCGGTCTCCCACACTGTAGGCAGACACTTTACCCTCTGAACCTATTATTCCCTGCACAGGTTCAGAGGGAATAATAAATTTCAAACTCATGGTATAGATTATCCTGGTAGTAGGTGGGGAACAGGAGATGCAATCAGAAAGAGGCATACAAGAGGGTGTCAGAGATGTTAGTAATCTAATTATTAACTTAACTTTAATTGGATTTAAAGATTTAATGGGATTAAAGACTTTAGTTGGATTAAAGATTTACTGAGCATGACCATGCCCACCAGAGCAAGACCCAATTTTCCAAACCATAGCTAGTCCCTCCCATTGGGAAGCTTCCACAAGCCTCTTACCCTCATCCATCAGAAGGCAGACAGAATGAAAACCACAATCACAGAAAGCTTACCAAAATGATCACATGGACCACAGCTTTGTGCAACTTAATGAAACTATGAGTCACTCTGTGTAGGGCCACCCAGACGGCCAGGTCATGGTGGAGAGTTCTGACAAAACATGGTCCACTGGAGAAGGAAACTGCAAACCACCTTGGCATTCTCGCCTTGAGAACCCCATAAAGAGTATGAAAAGGCAAAAAGGTATGGCACTGAAAGAAGAACCCCTTAGGTCAGTAGGTGTCCAATATGCTACTAGAGAAGAGCAGAGAAATAACTCCAGAAGGAATGAAGAGGCTGAGCCAAAGGGGAAACGACGCCCAGCTGTGGATATGGCTGGTGGTGAAAGCAATATCTGATGCTACAAACGAGAGTACTGCATAGGAACCTGGAATGCTAGGTCCATGAATCAAAGTAAACCGGATGTGGTCAAACAGGAGATGGCAAGAGGGAACATCAACATTTTAGGAATCCGTGAACTAAAATGGACGTGAATGGGTGAATTTAATTTGGATGACCATTATATCTATCACTGTGGGCAAGAACCCCTTAGAAGAAATGGAGTAGCCCTCACAGTCAACAAAAGAATCTGAAATGCAGTACTTGAATGCAGTCTCAAATATGACAGAATGATCTTTCATTTCCTTCATCAGAAGAATCAGAAATGATCCTTCATTTCCAAGGCAAACAATTCAATATTATAGTAATCAAGTGTATGCCCCAACTACTAATGCCAAAGAAGCTGAAGGGTTCTATGAAGACCTACAAGATCTAGAACACCAAAAAAAGATGTCATTTTTATCACAGGGGACTAGAATGCAAAAGTAGGAAGTCAAGAGATACCTGGAATAACAGGCAAGTTTGGCCCTGGAGTACAAAATGAAGCAGGGCAAAGGCTAACAATTTTGCCAAGAGAACACACTGGTCATAGCAAATACCCTCTTTCAACAACATGAGACGACGCTATACATGGACATCACTAGATGGTCAATACCACAGTGAAGAGGACGACGGAGGATGAGATGGCTGGATGGCATCACCGATTCAATGGACATGAGTTTGAGCAGACTCCAGGAGATTGTGAAGGACAGGGAAGCCTGGTGTACTCCAGTCCATCGGGTTGCAAAGAGTCAGATGCAACTGAATAACAACAATTTGACTTGGGTGGTGGGGATTCGGCTGTTCTTCTGATTAAGCCATACACACATAAAGCAGTGAATGTACATGATACACTCTTTTATATTCATATGTCATAAAAAGGAACTGTCATATGTCATAAAAAAGAACTGTTTATAGCCTGCAGATTCCCTCCTTAAATCTCTTTGCTTCAAAAACTGCTTTCACTGCTCTGCAGGTTTACTTTTTAGAGACAAACTTGGAACACTCCAGTCATGGGAATGCCTAGCAGGCTTATGTGAGCCGAAGTCTATATATTGAATAACGAGACACCCAACCCCCTTACCTTTCTCAACTCCAAACTGATATTCTTTTTCTTTTGTAATTTTTCTTTTCTGGTAATTAGATCTTGTGATAGAACAACCAGAAAAAGTTAAAACTTACCTCTGCCACTTCCTTTTGAAAAGTCAGCGTCATCCGGGTTCTACCATATGTGAATGGTCCATTTCTTTGAGAAACATTTTCAAGCCATTTGATAATCAGTGGGGTTGATACACTAAAAGGCAGATTTCCAATAATATGTACATTTGGAGGATCTGGTTGGCATAAGAAAAAACTTGGTATGATTATTTCAGCAATGTATTATGAATACAATTTTAGTTAAGAGTAAAATTAAACTGGGTATTAATAGCATCAAACAAAAGCATACAAAAATATAATGGCTGAGTATTTTTCAGTCCATTTATTCTTCAGAAGCAATGTTTGCTCACAATCAGCTTTGAATTAAAGGAAAAAAACCCCACCTAATTAGTATTCCGTTAAAGTCCTCAGGTTTTGGCTTAGGAAAGCATGAAAAAAAATTGGTTTGAGGGAAAAAGATCATTTAGCCTTGGACGTGAGGTCAAAGTTCCTGTGGGACACCAGAGAATCTGTCAGATGCCCACAAAGGGGATACAGGCTGGACACGAAGATTGTGTACAATACATATGCGGTAAGTGAAGTCATGGCAGGAGAAACAAGATTTAAGATGTGGGTGGAAAAATAACCACCAGCAAAGTTAGAGAAAGCTCAAAACAAGGTGAAAGGAAGAACAGGTGGGCCTGGTATCAGGGAAAACAGCAGCAGAGAAATCTTCTAGATGAGACTAACAGTTTAACACTGGGGAACGCAGAGAAGGTTTGCGGCAGGCAGTTAGGTCGGTCATCCCTGTTGTCTGTGACTGGCTGGGCAGGGCAGAAAACTGAAGTGGTCACGGAGAAGAGCCGGTTGGAAGGGGGAGCCGGGCAGAGCCAGCCACTCTGAAGAAGCCTGGTGTGGAGCAGCGAGACTCAAGGGCAGCTGTGGAGGCACACCTAAATCGCTCCTCCAGCTGCTCTCAGAGGGTTTATGGGCAAGAAACACTTCTGTGTGTTCCAAGGAGCTGGCACATAGCAGGTACCCAAAAAACTGTCCATGAATGAAGAGTGCCTTGGAAGGTTACTGAATGTAAAAAACAGAGGAAATAAAGTCAAAAGAAAGGTGGCGAGTATGGCTTCGTTCACCAAAACACTATTTTCACCATTTGGAAAACACTTTCTAGTTCATTCCATCTTTATATGGTATCATAAAAATGGCAAGTTTATATGAACAGACCCCAAAATATTTGAAAAATATTAGTATCAGATAAATTTGGATGAAGAGAAAGCAATTTGATTTTTAATTTGGAAGAAAGTAGAACAGCAGAGAAAATTACAATGCACCTTACCTATTTATCTAATTTTAATGTAAGTATATAATAAATATTTATAATGTATGACAAATAATACAAATATTTGTACTAAACAATTACAAAAGAAAATAAGAAAACCAACCCAATGACACTTACCATCCTCCCACTGTCTTTTGAGACTTTCTGGAAAAGCCCTTTCTATCTTAAATGTCAAGACATCTCCATGGACAATTCTCAGTTTTCCAGGTGCTGCATCAGAAAGCATCTAGTTTACAAAAAGGTCAATAAAATGAGCTCATACACTTTAGAGAACAGTGGAATTAATTTTTTTCCCCGCCAAATCTGTGCATCATAAATCAATATGAAAAGTCAGAGACTAAGAATGATCACTAATGAACTAATAGCACGCTGCGTCCACTGCAACAGACATCCGTGGTGTTCGACTTTCAACACATAAGAGTGACTGGGAATGGCGGCAGATAACAGTATAACAATAGCTTATTAACATCACAAATATTGACATAATTTTGACCCTCAGGATGGCTTGTATTTCGGGAAAGATTTAGCAAAAACTGAACTCCTGCGTTTTTAAACTGGAGACTAAGTTGTCTTCCAAGGCAATAGAAATAAAAACAAAAATAAACAAGTGGGATCTAATCAAACTTACAATCTTTTGCACAGCAAAGGAAATCATAAACAAAACAAAAATACAACCTATAGAATGGGAGAAAATATTTCCATACAATGCAACTGACAGGACTTAATCTCCAAAATATACAAACAGCTCACACAACTCAACAATAACAAAAAACCCAATCAAAAATGGGCAGAAGAACTAAATAGACATTTCAACAAAGACAAACAGACGGCCACAGGCACAAGAAAAGATGCTCAATATTGCTAATCATTAGAGAAACACAAAACTACAATGGGTACCACTTCACACTGGTCAGATAGCCATCATTAAGAAGTCCATAAATAACAAACGCTGGAGAGGGTGTGGAGAAAAGGGAACCCTTCTACAGAGTTGGTGGGAATGTAAGTTGGTGCAGTCACTGTGGAAAACAGTACGGAGGTACCTTAGAAAATTAAAAACAGAATTACCAAATGATCCAGCAAACCCACTCCTGGACACATACCCAGACAAAACAGTAATTCAAAAAGATACCTGTATGGTCAGGAAGCAACAGTTAGAATTGCACGTGGAACAACAGACTGGTTCCAAATAGGAAAAGGAGTAGGTCAAGGCCGTATATTGTCACCCTGCTTATTTAACTTATATGCAGAATACATCATGAGAAACGCTGGGCTAGATGAAGCACAAGCTGGAATCAAGATTGACAGGAGAAATATCAATAACCTCAGATATGCAGATAACACTACCCTTATGGCAGAAAGTGAAGAAGAACTAAAGAGCCTCTTGATGAAAGTGAAAGAGGAGAGTGAAAAAGTTGGCTTAAAGCTCAACATTCAGAAAACTAAGATCATGGCATCCAGTCCTATCACTTCATGGCAAACAGATGGGGAAACAGCAGAAAAAATGGCTGACTTTATTTTTCTGGGCTCCAAAATCACTGCAGATGGTCATTGCAGCCAAGAAATTAAAAGACGGTTACTCCTTGGAAGGAAAGTTATGATCAACCTAGACAGCATATTCAAAAACAGAGACATTACTTTGTCAACAAAAGTTTTTCCAGTGATCATGTATGGATGCGAGAGCTGGACTATAAGAAAGCTGAGTGCCGAAGAATTGATGCTTATGAACTGTGGTGTTGGAGAAGACTCTTGAGAGTCCCTTGGATTGCAAGGAGATCCAACCAGTCCATCCTAAAGGAGATCAGTCCTGGGTGTTCATTGGAAGGACTGATGTTGAAGCTGAAACTCCAGTACTTTGGCCACTTGATGCGAAGAGCTGACTCATTTGAAAAGACTCTGATGCTGGGTGGGATTGGGGGCAGGAGGAGAAGGGGAAAACAGAGGATGAGATGGTTGGATGGCATCACTGACTCAATGGATATGGGTTTGGGTGGACTCTGGGAGTTGGTGATGGACAGGGAGGCCTGGCGTGCTGCAGTTCATGGGGTCACAAAGAATCAGACATGTGAGCAACTGAACTGAACTGAACATGTCCCCTAATGTTTTAGTGGCATTATTCACAGTACCAAGATGTGAAACAACCTGATGTCCATCAACAAATGAATGGATAAAAATGTGGTACATATGTACAATGGAATATCGTTGTTGTTCAGTCACTAAGTCTGACTCTTTGTGATCCCACTGACTGCAGTCTGCAGGCTCCTCTGTCCATTGGGTTCTCCAGGCAAGAATACCAGAGTAGGCTGACATTTCTTTCTCTACAATGGAATATTACTCAGCTATTAAAAAAGAAGGAACAATGCCATTTGCAGTAACATGGATGCAACTAGAGAGGCTGCAGTCCATGGGGTCGCTAAGAGACTGACTTTTACTAAGTGACTTCCTTTTACTTTTCACATTCATGCTTTGGAGAAGGAAATGGCAACCCACTCCAGTATTCTTCCTGGAGAATCCCAGGGACAGAGGAGCCTGGTGGGCTGCCGTCTATGGGGTTGCACAGAGTCAGACACACTGAAGTGACGCAGCAGCAGCAGCAGCAGCAGCGAAATACATCAGAAACAGAAAGGCAAGTATCATATGATATCATATATACATGGAATCTAAAAAACAACACAAATGAATTTATCTATGAAACAGAAACAGAATCATGGACAAGTCAGAGAACAGACCGCTGGCTGCCGAGGAGGAGGAGGATCAAGTAGGAGGCTGGGGTTAGCAGATATAAGCTTGTATATATAGGATGAACAAACAAGTTCCTACTATATAGCACTGGAGAAGAAAATGGCAACCCACTCCTGTATTCTTGCCTGGGAAATCCCATGGACAGAGAAGTCTACCAGGTTACAGTTCATGGGGTCACAAAAGAGTCAGATGCGACTTGGTGACCAAACCACCATAAAGCACAGAGACCTATATTCAGTGTTCTATGAAAAACCAGAATGGAAAAGCAGAAATCGAAACAGTAAAAGTCAACTATATGTCAATAAAAATACTGATTAACAAATAGAAACTAAAGACATTATAACGAAATACTGAGAATTAGGAGAAATTATATGAAAGATGAATTTAATTTAACTAAATCTTTATATCTTAAGTCCATACAAAGGATTGATTCTACATAGTACCAAGATCTTTAACTAAATCTGAGAGTAGAGTCAACCCAGCAGAAAAGTTATGTGTCACTGCCAAGCTATACGTGGCCCTCTGAGACACTCCTTTGACCAGAGTGCTCCTGAAGTAATTCTGATCCACAGGCACTTTCAATCTAGTGAATTATCCTGCATGTTTTAACAAAAGCTACTTCCTGGCCAGTTTCTACCTTCCACTCCTTGTTGTCCTTCCTTTCTTTAGTTTTTCTGAGTAAAAAAGAGAAGTACTTCTTTCCTTTATCTTTTTTCCCCTCCTTCTCATCCACCTTAGCATCACACCTTAAGAATTGCTCTCATAGTACTGAAGTGTTGGCACCTAACTAGAAGGAGCCTTACAGGTAAGCCATCTGTAAATGTGCATGTGTTAAGCGCCCCAGATTCAAAACAAAACTTGATTCTTGAAGTCCTTAGTAAAAGAACAACAGCCAGATGCAACGCATGAGCTTCTAAAGTTAATATGCAAGAGAGCAAAATCAATGCAAATAAGCACATCTAAAGAACAGTGCGGGGAAGAGATAGTTAGGGTTTTTGTATCGACATGTACACACTGCAATATTTAAAGTGGATAACCACAAGGTCCCCCGATGAAAGTGAAAGTGGAGAGTGAAAAAGTTGGCTTAAAGCTCAACATTCAGAAAATGAAGATCATGGCATCTGGTCCCATCACTTCATGGGAAATAGATGCGGAAACAGTGTCAAGACTTTACTTTTTTGGGCTCCAAAATCACCGCAGATGGTGACTGCAGCCATGAAATTAAAAGACGCTTACTCCTTGGAAGAAAAGTTATGACCAACTTAGACAGCATATTGAAAAGCAGAGACATTACTTTGCCAACAAAGGTCCGTCTAGTCAAGGCTATGGTTTTTCCAGTGGTCATGTATGGATGTGAGAGTTGGACTGTGAAGAAAGCTGAGCACTGAAGAATTGACGCTTTTGAACTGTGGTGTTGGAGAAGACTCTTGAGAGTCCCTTGGATTGCAAGGAGATCCAACCAGCCCATTCTGGAGATCAGCCCCGGGAGTTCTTCGGAAGGAATGATGCTAAAGCTGAAACTCCAGTAGTTTGGCCACTTCATGGGAAGAGTTGACTCATTGGAAAAGACTCTGATGCTGGGAGGGATTGGGGGCAGGAAGAGAAGGGGATGACCGAGGATGAGATGGCTGGATGGCATCACGGACTTGATGGATGCGAGTCTGAGTGAACTCTGGGCGTTGGTGATGGACAGGGAGGCCTGGCGTGCTGCGATTCATGGGGTTGCAAAGAGTCGGACATGACTGAGCGACTGAACTGACTGACTGTACAGCACAAGGAACTCTGCTCAATGTTACTGGCAGCCTGGATGTGAGGGGAAAGTGGATACATGTATATATGTATGTATGGCTGAGTCCCTTTGCTATCTACCTGAAACTATTACAACATTGTTATTGGCTATTCTACAATATAAAATAAAAAGTTAAAAAAATAGTAGGTTACAAAAGGAAGAAAGGAAGAGGTGACCCTCTTCCCACATTAAATCTCAGTTCAGGGAACTCAGAGAACTTTGGCTCCAATTCAAGGAACTTTTGCCCTTAGCATCCCCCGGATCTTCTTCTCCAGCTCAATTAAAGCTGAATTCTCTATCCTAACTCTCCTCTGACTAATTCAGGCGACTGAGGAAGGATGAAAGCACCATCACAAAGCCACGGAGGAGACACGGACCAAGGCGCCTAGCTGTAGCTCACTCACACCTCTGGGTCAACAATGTGCCTCACACACACTTCTTTATAGTGCTGTGTACTACAATCATGTATATACAGGTTTCTTTCCCCTATAACAACAGAGGCCCCTTAAGGGCACCTATTTCTTATCTACTTTAATATCCCCTGCGGCTGCAATAGTACACAGTAGGTCCTTCATATGTATTTGACAAGTGAATGAATGAGTGAATGATCAAATGGCATTCAGTTTTCTATGAAGCTGGGAAACTCCTCTCCTAGCCTATAATATTTGGGGGCCCCTAAAATTTGAAAGGTTCAGAAACTTGCAAAGATTTATTTCACTGATAAGTCAGTTATACATGTAATGTTGGAGAAACGCGTAGCTGAAATGCATATGCTGATTAGAGGCTAAACATTTTAAGTTATGGGAATCATCTAGTTTGATCTGTTTAGCCACGGCAGTTTAGCAAAAATAATTGTGTACCTCTGATATTAATGTACTTATGGATTATTTTAAGTTTCCATGATTTGCTAAAACTTAATCTGATGAGTTCCAGACAAACTTAGAAAATATAATAACTTAGACATAGTACATAAAAACGGAGATCTCTCTCTATAGGACAGGCTTTTACCATATAAAAATTTTACTTAATGACAGCATTTCCAATGAAGAACATTAAATTTTCTTCTGTAATTATGCTTCACATAATTAAAACAAAACAAATAAGCATACCAAAAACAAAGAGGGAGAATTAAAAGCTTGTTTCACAATGTCAATATATAGAAAGTAATGAAGTAATTAGTAATTAAGGCTAAAATAAAACAATGCAAATTTGGCTCTGTGGCATTAATTTACATGCTCTGATAACTTTAACCATGTTTGAAATATTATTTTCCACCTTTACACACACAGCTACATATCAGGAAACTGGTAAAAATACACATTTATCTTCCTTTCCCAAGTTTAAAGTGCTAGTTTTTTGGATTCCCCTTCTGGCTTATGTGTCAGTCAATGACACACCAAGTCCTCCTGTTCTTTAAGAGGTCTACTTTTTCCAGGCCAGCTCTGCAGCTCGAGCTTTCCCCTTCCCGCTCCCCACTGCAGAACGAATGAATGCTGCTGTTCACAGCTTTATGTGAAGGCCCTGAGCAATTATGGAGGCCAAAAAATAAAAAAGTTGTACAAACAGAAATGACAGTATAATTATGGACAGCAGCCATTTCAACACCTAATGATAATCAGCAATGACACAGAAAGACCTCGCAAGCAACCCCTAACAGAAGAAATGTCTGCATTATCATAACGATATTCGGGGAATGACAAAAGGGCGGAACAGATCGCCATTACAGCCCTTCCGGAACAACACTGCGCCTGTTACCCCTCAGAACTCTGGGAGTGTTGCCTCATACTGACCTCAGAGGCACCACTGACAACCTATGCAGGCACTAATGGCAGCCAGATGAGTATTTTTACAGACACTCCAATTGTTCTACCATTTTCAATCCTGTGTTTTTCCAAAACGAGTCATAAGCAAGCTTTGAGTAAAAAGCATTCATTAAAAAAGGCTGCAAAAGAAGAAAACCAAACTGTGATAAAGGAAGCATACAAAGTATGAGAGAGCTTTACATTGTACCAATCCCAGAGATGTTAGATCCTGAAGCCAACATGCTGAACCATACCACTGTTACTCAGTGTTGGAAGTAATTACAGCCAGTTTCCAAGAGAGAACATGTGCTTTTCTGGTATTAAGTTCTATAAAGGGTACAAGGAAGAAATAGAGAATGTCTTTGATAAAACTAAGAAAACAAATGCAGAAGTGTTCTTCATAGTCACCTAAAAATCTCTCTCCTCTTACAAGTACTTAGTGAATGCTGTCCTGCATGTGTGTGTCACGGGGTTGGGGGGGCGGTGGTGGTGGTGGAGGGGAGGTGGTGGTGGTGGAGGGGAATCTATGGTCTTAACTGGGTAGTTTGCTGGTGATCTAATTTGATGAGGAAGGAATGTGCAATTTCTAGAACCTATGCCCATTTATAAATCCCTTCAGTGCAAAAAACTAACAGCCATTTTATATGTTTTACGCCACCTTCTCATGGTGACTTCCCTGGCGGCTCGGACGGTAAAGCGTCTGCCTACAATGCAGGAGACCCAGGTTCGATCCCTGGGTCGGGTTGATCTCTCCAGGCAATACTCTTGCCTGGAAAATCCCATGGATGGAGGAGTGTGGTAGGCTACTGTCCATGGGCTTGCAAAGAGTCCGACATGACTGAGCGACTTCACTTTCACTTTTTCCTGGTGAGGGGCTCATGACAGCCAACACTGTACAGTGGGCTAAGCAGTAATTACACAGCCCAGTAATATTACCTCCTTTCTAACCTGCCACATACTGACTTTCATACATGGGATTCTCGAGGCAAGAATACTGAAGTGATTTGCCACTCCCTTTACCAGTGGGCCATGTTTTTTTAAGAATTCTCCACCATGACCCGTCTGTTTTAGGAGGCCCTGTATGGCATGGCTTATAGCCACACTGAGTTACACAAGGCTATGATCCATGTGACCATTTTGGTTAGCTTTCTGTGACTGTGGTTTTCATTCTGGAGGTTGTGGGATTGTACTTCTTGCTTCTTCTGTCTGCCCTCTGATGGATGAGGATAAAAGGCTTGTACAAGCTTCCTGAGGGACTGGCTGTGAGGAAAACTGGGTCTTGCTCTGGCAGGCAGGGCCATGCTCGCTCAATCTTTAATTTTCTGCTGATGGGTGGGGCTGTGCACCCTGCCTTTGGAGGCAGTGCAGTTCTAGAGCCTACAGGCTCTATGGTAGGGCTAAAGGTGACCTCCAGAAGGACTTACGCCAATGCGTACCTCCCAGGACGGCTTTTGCCAGTGCTCCTGCTGACCCGGCCTCCACAGGAGACCCTCACTCACTCACAGGCAGGTCCAGCTCAGTCTCTCACGGGGTCAACTGCTTCTTTCTCCTGGGACCCAGTATGCACAAGGTTTTGAATGCACCCTCCAAGAGTCTGTTTTCCCTAGTCCTGTGGAACTTCTATAATCAAATCCCATAGACCTGCAACGTCAGATTCCCTGGGGAGTCCCATTCCGTCTGCCAGATTCCCAAGTTGGGAATCCTGATGTGGGGCCTAGAACATTTGCAACAGTCTAAGAACTTCTTTGGGATTATTGTTCTCCAGTTTGTGGGTTGGAGGTTCATAAAAATGTAAGGAGGTTATAACAAAAACCACCCCCCAAAAAAAGAAATGCAAGACAAAAGTGGTTATATGAGATAGCTTTACAAATAGCTGAGAAGAGAAAGGCAAAGGAGAAAGGGAAAGGTATATTCAACTGAATGCAGAGTTCCAGAGAATAACAAGGAGAGATAAGAAAGCCTTCCTCAGCAATCAATGCAAAGAAATAGAGAAAACAACAGAATGGGAAAGACTAGAGATCTCTTCAAGAGAACTGGAGATACCAAGGAACGTTTCACGAAAAGATGGGCACAATGAAGGACAGAAACAGTATGGGTCTAACAAAAGCAGAAGATATTAAAAACAAGGAGGCAAGAATACACAGGAGAACTATACAATAAAGGTCTTAATGACCCAGATAACCATGATGGTGTGATCACTTACCTAGAGTCAGACATCCTGGAGTGTGAAGTTAAGTAACCCTTAGGAAGCATTACTACAAACAAAGCTAGTGGAAGTGACAGAATTCCAATTGAGCTATTACAAATCCTAAAAGATGATGCTGTTTAAGTGCTGCACTCAATATGCCAGCAAGTTTGGAAAACTGAGAGGTGGTGCTGGAGAAGGAAACGGCAAGCCCACTCCAGTCTTACTGCCTGGAAAATCCCATGGAGAGCCGAGCCTGGTGGGCTACAGTCCACCACGGGGATGCAAAGAGTTGCACATGACTAAGAGACTGAGCACAGCAGTGGCCACAGGACTGGAAAAGGCCAGCTTTCATTCCAATCCCAATAAGGCAATGCCGAAGAGTGCTCAAACTACCACACAACCACACTCATTTCACATGGCAGCAAGGTCATCCTCAAAATCCTTCAAGCCAGACTTCAACAGTACATGAACCGAGATCTTCCAGATGTACAAGCTTGATTTAGAAAAGGCAGAGGTGCCAGAGATCAAATTGCCAACATCCACTGGATCACAGAGAAAGCAAGGGAATTCCAGAAAAATATCTAATTCTGCTTCACTGACTACACTAAAGCCTTTGACTGTGTGGATCACAAACTGTGGAAAGTTCTTAAAGAGATGGGAATACTGACCACCTTACCTGCCTCCTGAGAAATCTGTATGCAGGTCAAGAAGCAACAGTTAGAACTGGACAGGGAATAATGGATTGATTCAAAATTAGGAAAGATGTACATCAAAGCTGTCTATTGTCACCCTGCTTATTTACCTTTTATGCAAAGTATATCATGTGAAATGTCAGGTGGATGAATCACAGGCTGGAATTAAGATTGCCTGGAAAGATACCAATAACCTCAGATATGCAAAACCACCCTTACAGCAGAAAGCAAAGAGGAACTAAAGAGCCTCTTGATGAAAGTGTAAGAGAAGAATGAAAAAGCTGGCTTAAAACTCAACATTCAAAAAACAAAGATCATGGCATCCAGTCCCATCATTTCATGGCGAACAGATGGGGGAAAAAGAGGAAATGGGCAGATTTTATTTCTTGGGCTCCAAAATGACTGCAGCCGTGAAATTAAAAGATGCTTGTTCCTTGGAAGAAAAGCTATGACAAACCTAGAAAGCATATTAAAAAGCAGAGACAACATTTTGCTACAAAGGTCCATATAGTCAAAGCTATGTTATCTTCCAGTTGTCATGTACATATGAGAGAGTTGGACCATAAAGAAGACTGAGCACAGAAGAACTGAATTTTTTTCAAACTACAGTGCTGGAGAAGACTCTTGAGAGTCCTCTGGACAGCAAGGATATCAAACCAGTCAATCCTAAAGGAAATCAAGCCTGAATATTCACTGAAAGACTGATACTGAAGCTCCAATACTTTGGTCATCTGATGCGAAGAGGTGACACTGGAAAAGACCCTGATGCTAGGAAAGACTGGGGGCAGGAGGGGAAGGGGACGACAGAGGATGAGACGGTTGGATGCCATCACTGAGTCACAGACATGAGCTTGGGCAAACTGGGAGATAGTGAAGGACAAGGAAGCCTGGAGTGCTGCAGTTCATGGGGTCGCAAAGAGTTAGACACAACTGAGTGACTAAACAACAAACTATAAGAACAGGTACAGCAGAAACCCACTCAGACTCATCAAGGGATTAGATATTTGATTTAATAAATTTTCTATTCAACCCGGGGTTTTCCTTGGTGGTTCACATGTAAGGAATCTGCCTGCAGTGCAGGAGACCCAGGTTCAATCCCTGTGGGAAGATCCCTTGGAGTAGGTAATGGCAACCCACCCCAGAATTCCTAACTGGAGAACTCCATGAACAGAGGAGCCTGGTGGGCTACAGTCCACTGGTCACTTACAGTCAGACACGACTGAGCAACTAAGACTTTTTCTATTCAACCAATGTAACTCCTTTAATTGTCAACATTTCTTAAAAATAAACTTACAGGTATAAATTTTTCTAAACTATATTGCACAATTCTCTTCCTAAACTAAGAACAATGAACCCAATTTCAGCCTTTTCTTGATGACCTGGCTCACTGTTGACTGTAGAGCAATGGCCTCAATAGCTATGGATCCTTCCCTACTGTGCTTTTGCTTCTTGAGGCTCTTCTGCCACAGTAATAACTGTTACTTCTTGCTGTAGTCAGTGGGTCTGCTTCCAGCATTCTCTGTACTTACTTGCAGTGGACTAGGAGATCACTTTGTCTGTGAATCAGCTTTTGCTAACTGGTTGAGTGCTGTCCATGTTATGATTAGCTGTGGTCATAACTGCATCATGTAAGTTACATGTGTAAGTATGTAGTCATCACAACAGGAAGTCCTATTTAAAATCTGCTAGAAAGAATTTCAAACATTTACTATCTCTGATTAAAAACAGGTCCTGTTGTTAGGATCACTAGATTACTTTATATCTCCCTTTGCAAGAGGATGGGGAAGGGGAAGAATTAGAAGAGCAACCATTTGTTGACTATAGGCAACAGACCAATCTCTTTTCATAAATTTCTATCCCTGTAATAACCACAAAAGAAAACTAACATTCCCATGCTGCAGATGAGAAATCGGAAGCTAAAAAAGGTTCAAAGGCAAGCCCAGGGTCACAAAGCTAGTAAGTGCCATACATGATATCTGAAAACCAATCTATTTGATTCTCAATCCCACAAAGTCTACATTGCCTATCAAGTAGAAATACTCACTGTTTACCTAATAGAATTCCAGAGGCAATACTAACAATACTCAATGCCTTACTATCTCCAAAATTTCATGAAATAAATACCTAAATGGTTAAGAATCCTAGAGCTTCTTACTCTGGTCAAGATGTAATAAAGGAGACAGACCAGTTACACTCTTTCACTTTAAACATGAAATAGCCAAAAAAGCTGAGGCAGTACTCAGATGTTGGACAACAGGCAGTGCAGGAAAACTTGCAGATCCAGGAAGCTCTCACTGGCCCATCGGCAAGAAACATGAAGAAAAGAACACCAAGGCACATCACGATGAAAAGACTCAAAGCCAATGATATAGAAAAAATCGTCAAGTATAAAAAGGGACACATTCAAGTCAGTTCTAATGAGGTAGATGAACCTAGAGCCTATTATACAGAGTGAAGTAAGTCAGAAAGAGAAAAACAAGTATCAGATACTAATGCACATATATGGAATCTAGAAAGACAGTACTGATGAACCTGTTTGCAGGCAGCAAAGGAGACACAGACACAGAGAACACACTTACAGACACAGACGTGGGAAGGAAGGAGAGGGTGAGACGTATGGAGAGAGTAACATGGAAACACACATCACCGTATGTAAAACACACAGCCAATGGGAATTTGCCATATGACTGAGGGAACTCAGACTGGGGCTCTATAACAACCTAGGGAGGTAGGATGGGAAGGGAGGTGCAAGAGATAGGGGACACACGTATACCTATGGCTGATTCATGCTGATGTTTGGCAGAAACCGACATAATAGCAATTATCCTTCAATTACAAATAAAATTATAAAAAAAGAAAAAAATCATAAAAACAGCCCAAGGAAAGAAACAGAAGCAAAGAATGACAGATTTGTCAGAAACAACAGAAGTAATAAAACAGTAGAGCAACATCTTAAGAGCACTGGAGAAAAACCCCAAAACCTGACAGCATGCTTTTAAACACATTTAAACCATAACAATCCTATGAGCAAACTGAGGCACAGTGAGAGTTACCTGCCCAGTCATATAAATAGTAAATGGTAGAGCCAGACATCAAACACAGGTCATTTGACGCTAAGACTCTGTTCTTTATTACAAAAATCACACTACAATGCTTTCACGTATTAAACACATTTTCTTACATTAGTGAATAGTGAAGTTGTTCAGTCGTGTCCGACTCTTTGCAGCCCCATGGACTGTAGCCTGCCAGGCTCCTCTGACCATAGGATTTTCCAGGCAAGGATACTGGAGCGGGTTGCCATTTCCTTCTCCAGGGGGTCTTCCCGACCCAGGGATCGAACCCAGGTCTCCCGCACTGCAGGCAGTCTCTTTACCATCTGAGCCACCAGGGAAGCCTTTCTTACATTACAACATGCTAATAGTGAAAAACCTGTATGTTATCACTATGTTCTTTCCCTAGGCTGCCTCGTGATAATATTTTAAGAACTTGAATTAAGCTACAAATGACATACTTCCAGGTAGCAGACATTTTATAAATTATTACAATTTCTTTAAAAAGTAATTTTATTAGCTTAGATATCACTAAAATGGAATCCTTAAAATAGACCACTCTTTCTGCCTTTACTCAGTTTTATGATTAATTTAGCACCCCTAAAAGAACGTGGTTTTACGTATCGAAACATTCTTTACAAGAAAAAGAAGTCTATTTGATATTTTAGTACCCAACATTTCTTTTTAAGGCAAATTCCTTTCCTGCATATGTGACACTAAAAATTAATTTTACTTCTACAGAAACAGAAGTCAAATATACACTTCCTGCACAGCAAGTTACCTTGAAATCAACCTTCATATTTAGGGAAAAAAAGCACAGAACTTTGATAATTAAGGATACCCAATTATTTGGTTTCACCATTAAGCAACACATTTATTTAATGAGCTAATTAGATATCTACAAAGAGTCAACCTTTCTATCTCCATGTGAAACATTACCAAACACCTGGTATGCGCCAGGCACTCTCAGATGCTGTAGAGATACAGCAGGGAACAAAACAGACAGAAACATCTGCCTTCATGGCACTTACATTCCAGAGGGGTGAAGAAGGGTTAAGCCGCTCAGCGGTTTCTGACTCTTTGCAAGTCTGTAGACTGTAGCCAAACCAGGCTTCTCTGTCCATGGGGTTTTCCAGGCAAGAATTCTGGAGAGGGGAGCCATTCCCTTCTCCAGAGGATCTTTCCTACCCAGGGATCGAACCCTGGTCTCCTGCATTGTCAGGAGGATTCTTTACTGTCTGAGCCACCAGGGAAGACCTCAAAGATGTGCGACTGACAACAAGTAAGAACACACAGTGTGTCAGACGATAATAAAGCTCATGAGACAAATAAAACAAGGCAGAAGTCAGGCGTGCAGGGATACGGGAGGGGCAGTGAAGAGAGTGTGGCTGTCTGTGGGTATGTCTTTAAAACATCTTTCGTTGAGATCAGAGAGGAGGATATGTAAATTAAGCTGGTGATGCGAAATATGATTCACCTGCCTGCCTAATAAGAAAGAATTACACGTAATAGAGGGTGAGATTCAGGGTTAAGACATCCCTTTAAGGGGAAAAGAAGTCAGAAGAGTCTTCTCTATGCCAGCAGACACCCTAGATGAATAAACCTGCAGGGAACTGTGTAACGTTATTCAGTTTCTTTTTATCATCTTATGCTCCCACCAAAAATAACACTTACAACTTCCACCTCCAACTGATACACCATTCTGGAAAGAAACTGGTTCAGAGCAAAAAATCACTATTAAATTCCATATTTAATCAAGGAATATTGCACCATATAATAATCCCCAAATAAAGTTATAAATCTGAAACCAATTCTATCAAGGCTGGGCAAAATTAGGTTGAACTAAATATATAATTTTTTTAAAGCATAAAGGCTGGATATAGCAAAATAATGAGAAGAAAACTCACTGGGTTTCTAAAAATATCCAGAGGCATAAACACAAGCTCTAGATTTTCTCAAATTTTCTCAAACTGTTCTGGCAGAAATTAAACATTTATCCATTAATACACATACAAGTTTTAGAATGTACTAATTTTAAACTGATTTGTCCTCCTATATGAAAATAACAATGTAGCTAATTTTATTATTCTGTTGGACTCACTTAATAAATTGCTACTCTTATGAACCAAAGGCTAAGGGCTCTTTTAAAGTTTCAGAATTACAGAGGAATCAAACAAAGGCCCTTAAGCCATTAGGTGTAAGTGCCCCCCATGAAGAATCCCTTTATAAGATCCCTTATATAATCTGTTCCACTGTATTATACTATTTTAAAAATTTAAGTTTCTCCTCATTTTTAAATCCACCTGCCTCCCTCAATTCTTACCTGTTTTAGTTCTCGTCTAGAGAAGACCAAAACAAACTGATCCTCCCCACAGCTTTGGAGAGGCAGCTATGAATCCCCTCACTCAAGACTTCTCTTTCACTGAAATACAACCAGTTTCTTCAAACACTTCTCACAGGACATCACCTACTGTTTTAAAGATATATTTATCATTTCATTCCGGCTTCCCAGGTGGCTCAGTGGGAAAGAAATTGCCTGTCAATGTAGGAGACTCAGGTTTGATCCCTGGGTCAGGAAGATTTCCTGGAGAAGGAAATGGCAACCCACTCCAGTATTCTTGCCTGGGAAATCCCATGGACAGAGCAGCCTAGTCAGCTATAGTCCATGGGGTTGCAAAAAAGTTGGACATGACTTAGTGACTAAAGAACAACAATGATCATTTTATTCAAACCTCATTTTAAACCTGTGGCACAACTTAATTTCTTCACTTAAAAAATCCTTATACAAATGCCTAAGCTTAACAATTACCTTCTGTCAACGAGGCGTGTATCTTCTCTATCTTGTGCTTGTAGCAATGATTTTCTGAATTTAAAGGAGGTTCTCAGAAGCCATGCCAGTAACTGAGACATTGTTAGCATTTCTTAGTTTTACTTATTTTTGAAGGAATGGGGTACCATGGCATGCACAGCTATTAGTAGCCAAAAAAGTCACACAATTAGCTTGCTTAGCATCAATGCATAAAGCTGGTTTATTAAAGCTGCAGCCAACAATTCATGTGAGGATGGTGGTTACAAATGCAGATTCCTAGACCACTCCTGGACCACTGTAATCAGAATCTCTGGAATGAAGCCTGGTGAATTGCAGTTTGAGGAGCAAACTGTAGAAGTCTTATTTACCCTGAGGTTTAAGAATCATGGCCTGAAGATTTAAACTGGGTTTTTACCTCCTAAGTAAGATACTTTCAGCAACTCACCTGTAATCCAGGAATAAATCGACTATCCTTTTCAACCACCAGAAGTTCAGCAACACCGGCATTGAGAATGGATCTTGTGATTCCCCCAGGCCCAGGGCCCACTTCATATACATAAGCATTTGTCAGATTGCCAGCTTTCCTTATAATTTTATCTAGAGAAACGAAAGTCTGAATCGATTACCTTGGCAAATGTCAACATATGGAATTCAAAATGAAAAATAATCTATACAAGTTCTTATCAGCATTACTCAACCAACTAATCTTTTATACATAGTATTTATCAGATTATTTAACTCGGCCTAAACCAACAGTCTACCATGTAACTGTGGAGTTCTACCAGACCCTTAATAAAAATAGGATTACCATGACAAATTTCCTTAACTTAAATAAACATGACAAGGGTTCAATCTCTGGGTTGGGAAGATCCCCTGGAGAAGGCAATGGCAACCCATGCCAGTATTCTTGCCTGGAGAATCCCATGGACAGTGGAGCCTGGCGGACTACAGTCCACGGGATTGCAGAGAGTCGGACACGACTGAGTGCACCTGCACAAAAGCATGCGCACACATGGTATTTTCCACCTGTTTCTCTGCCACACCAATCAATATAAGAAGTGATGGAAAAACACAAACCACTTCTCTACAGTTGTTGAATATCAATTATGTGAATAAGCAAGGCGAGCTTCACATTCAGAATTTCCAATGTTGCGAGTTAGAAATTCAGAAGCAGAAAGTGCTGGCAGTATTCACTTTTATCTACAGACATCTAGCTGGTGGTTAACGTGGCAATGGTACCAAGTTCCTAGAAACTGAGATTCTTGGTTATTTTCAGGAAAAAGTTAAATTTAGCAGTGAAGGTTTTTTGAGCTTTGCAAACATGTAAGTTGATATGAGAAAATTAACTTTTTAATCAATCTAAGTTAGCAGACCTTAAGAAAGCACGGAAAAGCACATTACTGAGGATTTATTGCAACCAACCTTCTGGAAAAACAAAACAGACTAATCTTATTGCCTGAGATATTAAAATCCAAGCAACTGGGCCTCTTGGGATGGTGGAAATTTAGCCACTGAAAACATACTAGCACTTTACACTGTTCACTGATAGTGTACAGCCTCATTTTTGCTTGTTACTGATAACCTACCTTTGTAGGCTTAGAGGCAAAAGCAATCTCTCAATTACCCAAGAATAGTTTTCTCTTCAATGGGTGCCAGGAGGAAACGAGCATACACTGACCATGTTACAGGTGTTTAACACGCTTTCTCACAGCAAATCCTGACATTAACGAAGAACTGTGCTGTGTGTGCTGTGCTATGTCACTTCAGTAGCACCTGATTCTGCGATCCCATGGACTGCAGCCCACCGGGCTCCTCTGACCCTGGACTTTTCCAGGCAAGAATACTGGAGTGCGTTGCCATTCCCTTCTCCAGGGGATCTTCCCAACCCAGGGATTGAACCCATGTCTCTTATAAAGTCTCCTGATTTGGCAGGCAGGTGCTTTACCAGTAACACCAACTGTGAAGCCCTAACTTAAGAATTACTAGCCCATTTTAACTTCTCTGAACTTTCCAGTTTCTTCATCTATTATTTTGAGTGAGGTTACCTGGAAAACAAATGGACACCAGCTCAGGTATAAGTCCTAAAAGCCAATCCTTTCTCTACTAAAGAGCCTCTCAGAGGGAACAGAGAGGCTGCCTTAAGCACAGGTATTACAGAGTGATTTTAATAGTCTCTCTCTTTTTTTTAAATGGAAAGCTACGACAGTATATAGGACAGTCTTTTCATCTTAAACTTTTCAGAAACATTCAAACACAAATGGATATCAAAGAGCACTGTCAATTCACTATGTCTGGGGTTCCACCTTGCTCTGTTCACACCTGAGCTTCTCATCTCACACAAGTTCCTTATTTGTCTTCATTTTGGTTCCTGTAGAAGAGGGAACAATAGTATCTAGATTCTGGAATTGATTCCTGAAGGTGACTAAAGATTCACATGAGAAACGACATGTGAAGGATTTTTTTTCAATATAAAGATCTCTATTTTCAGTCCTGGGAACGGTGCTTTATATCTAGAATGCAGCTAATGACTACCCGAAATGGCTGGCTCTAGTTACTGTTCTGTCACGTCTGACTCTTTGCCACCCCATGGACTGCAGCAGGCCAGGCTTCCCTATCCATCACCAACTCCCAGAGCCCATTCAAACTCCATTGAGTCGGTGATGCCATCCAACCATCTCACGACCAAAGAATTTTCGAGGTAGATGACCTTTTAATGCTCATGTGGTAGAGCTCTCATCCAATTAAATAAGAAAACTGAAAACAGGTTAAGTTTTTTTTACCGTGTTACCCATCGCTATTGGCCTGCCCACACTGCTCCTTTACCTTCACGAAATAAAACCACCCATCCCTGCTGTTGGACTGTACTTCACAACTTTCAAAATGTGATTTACCGACTTAGTTTCTTAAGAGGGGCCAAACAGAATGAAGTATCAAAACCTCAGAAATTTTACGTACTCCAACTGTGAACTGCCATATTTCTAATAATCTTTTTCTTGCAGTATCATCTTTCAGAAAGACCAGCACGAAGAAACGGTGGTAGAGGTTAAACGACTATATACATTTGCAAAATTTATCCAACTGTGCGCTTCAAACAGGTTAATTTTATTGTGTCTAAATTTTACTTCATAAAACGTGACTTAGGGAGTGGGAAAGCAAACTGACTAAAACGTAAGCTCCTTGGGGACAGACTTGGCCTTGTTCATTCACTCTCATATCCCACTTCAGCTCTAGCACAAAGGGGCTGGTTTCATGAGTGTTTATAGAATGACTATCTGCACCGTCTAGGGTGAGATTCAACAAGTAAACGTTTAAATATCGAACGCCATGAAATGGATACTCTTCCGACCTGTTACCGGTAAAGTCCCTGCAAGTTTAACTGCATAAAAAGCCAAACCAGTCAGCACGTGCATGTATTCCTTATTGGTAACACACCAAGATTCGAATTCCACAAGCGCCTTTCAGGAGACGCGAAGCCTTCCAAAGCTAGTGTTTGCTCGGCATCCACACAGCCTGCCTTCCAAAGCCCACGGCAAATGCCCCTGAACAAACGAGACACTCTACACACCCCCTGGGCGGTGGGGCTCCGGAGTTCTCTCAGGGCAAAGCGGCAGCAGGATCTGACCTACGGCCACCGCACACCTCTGTGTCTGAACCGCGTCGCATGCCCGCAGGGTCAGCGCGAAACCCCCCCGACCCCACTTCCCCAGGGACGCGAGGGAGACGCCGGGGAAACACTGATAAGCCACCTGTCAGCCTCAAGTCCAGAAGAAAATTCTGGGATAGCTGCTTCACGGCTTGCAGTCTAAACAACTTAATGATTTCTCGAATCGTGGGCAACGGCGGGAGACGGAAAGTGCCGAGCGTCCTGGAGGAAGCCATGAACCCCGGCCTGGCAGTACAGGTCTCACGCCGGACTTTCCTCCAAGGATCCTCAAGTGAAGCAGGGGGAGGAGCCTGGGAGAACTATGGCCCACCTCCGAGCTTACCTGATTGGTTAGACATACCCCGCCGGAAGCGAAGGACGCGAACAGGAAATCCAGGCGCACACAAAGCGCATGCTCCCCGTCCTGTTAAGTGCGGTGCAGGCTGGGTACCCGCTCCGTGTTTGCACGTGAGGTGGGCCGTGGCCGGAGCGATAGCGGGGCGGGGAGAGGCGGGGCCTGGGCTGGAGCGAGGAGGGACGGACCCAAGGATTGGTGAATGAAGTTCACCTGGTGGAGGGTTTTTTTTTGCGTTTGACTCCAAAGTGAAAGTCGCTTAGTCGTATCCGACTGTTTGCGACCCCAGGGACTATACAGTCCATGGAATTCTCCGGGCCAGAATACTGGAGTGGGTAGCTGTTCCTTTCTCCAGGGAATCTTCCCAACCCCGGCATCGAACCCAGATCTATCGCGTGGCGGGGGGATTCCTAACCAGCTGAGCCACAGGGAAGCCCCACCTGGCGGATGGGCGGTCCTAAAAGCGCCTCTGTGGAGCGTTGCGGGATAGCAGGTTGATAATGGCAAAACTGTTGATTGCTAACAATTCTCTTATGGTGGATGTTTTTAGAACCTTAGCACAGCAGGTGTGGCATGGCAGGTTTCTAATTTCTCTTAGCCTTATTGTTATTTTTTAAAAATCTGTTAAGTGAACGTAATATTTGCTTTAAAATTGTGGCACTGAGAGAGGTCGTCTGGTGTGTAAATCCAGAACGTAGTTCAAGTGCATGATATTTGGTAAAGCCGCTATCAAAGATGGTCGTTACTGCTATAATTACTTGCAGGTGAATGCGGCCCAGGGGGTTGAACGACATCAGCATATATGCTAGAGAGCCAGAATCGAACCCAACTCCTTTCCTTCAAAATGTAGTCAGTGAGAAAAGCCGCTTTGTTTAGCGCTTTAGGCTTTGGGAAGCGTTTTCATGTATATATCAAATACTTGGTTATACCACCTTTCTAAAGATTTTGTTTCCTCCACCCTAAACAGAAGCTAGTAATATTTATCCTATTTTTGAAAGTCTAGACTGTTGACATAGGTGTTCATTCACAGGTTATATTTATTGTTTTATTTATTCCTCACAACAGTCCTTTGTGGCAAGATTATCATCCTTAGTTTGTTGTTTTAGTCGCTGGGGCATGTCTGATTCTTCTGTGACCCCATGGACTGTAAGCCTCCAGGATCCTCTGTCCATGAGATTCCCCAGGCAAGAATACTGGAATGGGTTGACATTTCCTTCTCCAGAGGATCTTCCTGACCCAGGGATCCAACCTACCTCTCCTGTATTGGCAGGTGTATTCTTTGCCACTGAGCCAACCCATCCTTATCCTTACTGTGAAGAAATAGAGGGAGATGAGGTCATTTGGCTTAGAAGACTTTAATCTGAGTTCTTTCTTTTCTGAGTTCCAATTTTGGCCACACCCCTCAAGTATTAGATTATTTTAAAGTTAATTAATGTATGTTCCTTTTAATTTTTAAAATGCTATTTAATATATAGATTCTGAATCTTGACTATAAACTTGTTTACCATTTTCATATGACTAACTAAAATACAATTTAGTAAATACATGTCTATAGCTATAAAACCGGAACAAATGGTGCGTGATGTTAAATTACTGATCTTAATGCAGACTGGCAGAATTCTTTTATTTAAAGTTCAGCTTACCAAATATTATAGTGTGCCGTGTAATGATTGAATTTTCTCATGAGTTTTCTGGATCCAAACTACCACCAAATCTTCATTCAGAGTTTTTGCCATTGTGGCTTGCCTTTCTCTTAGAGTAACATGGAAGGTATACTTTAAGTCAGCCTGTAGCTGTTTTCATTAGCTTAGAAACAAAGGTCAAATTACTTGACAGTAATGCCAGCATGTTTCATTGAACACACTAAATCCTTTGACTATATGGATCACAACAAACTGGAAAATTCTTCAAGAGATGGGAATACCAGACACCTTACCTGTCTCTTGAGAAACTTGTATGCATGGCAAGAAGCAGCAGTGAGAACCAAACATGGAATGACAGACTGGTTCAAAATTGGGAAAGAAGTATGTCAAGGCTATATATTGTCACTCTGTTAATTTAACTGATGTGCAGAATACATCTTGAGAAATGCTGGGCTGAATGACTCACAATCTGGGATTAAGATTTCTGGGAGAAGCATCAACAACCTCAGATATGCAGATGACACTACTCTGATGGCAGAAAGGGAATAGGAACTAAAGAGCCTCTTGGATGAAGGTGAAAGAGAAAAGTGAAAAAGCTGGCTTAAAACTCAACATTAAAACATCTAAGATCATGGCATCTGGTCCCATCCCTCCATGGCAAATAGATGGGGGAAAAGTGGAAGCAGTGACAGATTTTATTTTCTCAAGTTCCAAAATCACTAGACAGTAACTGCAGCCAGTACATTAAAAGATGTTTGCTCCCTGAAAGAACAGCTATGACAAAGCTGGACAGCATATTAAAAAGTAGAGACATCACTTTGCTGACAAAGGTCAGTATAGTCAAAGCTATGGTTTTTCCAGTAGTCATGTACTGGTGTGAGAATTGTACCATAAAGAAGGCTGCACCATGAAGAATTAATGCTTTTGAATTTGGTGCTGGAGAAGACCCTTGAGAGTCCCTGTACAGCAAAGGGGGAATCAAACCAGTCACCCCTAAAGAAAACCCTGAATATTCACTGAAAGGACTGATGCTGAAGGTGAACCCTGAATATTCTCTGGAAGGACTGATGCTGAAACTGAAGCTCCATTACTTTGGTCACCTGATGTGAAGGCCAACTCATTGGAAGGGACCCTGATGCAGGGAAAATTGAGGGCAAGAGGAGAAAGGGGCAACAGAGGTTGAGATGGTTGGATGGCATGATTGACTCAATGGATATGAACTTGAGCAAGCTCCAGGAAATAGTAAAGGACTGGGAAGCTTGGAGTGCTGCAGTTCATGGGGTCGCAAAGAGTTGGACACCACCTAGCAACTGGACAACGGCAACAATGCTGTCATGAGTATATATATATATTTGTGCAGTTAGAAGGAGAGTATTCAGATGCTTCAGAATATGCTCACATGAACTTTTAAAAGATTAAAACCACATAAAAAATAAAAACGCAAAAGCAAAAGCACAGTTACATGGAGAATTGGTGGGTTCTTAAGAACTTGTCTCACATCTAACTACAAGAATTATTGTCTTATGCCATGCTGTCTTCAGTAATCAGTATTTGATAGTGGATGATCTTTTATTCTCAAAACAGTTACTTCAGTTAATTTTGATTTCAATTCTGTGCTGGAAGTTTACAAAGATATTCAATATATACTGCTGCAGTGCTAGCGAGGGCACAGCTGATTCCTGAACTCCAATCTTCTGACTGCAAGTCTCTCAAGGGAATGGCTACCCACTCCAGTATTCTTGCCTGGAGAATCCCATGGACAGCAGAGCCTAGCAGGCTAAAGTCCATAGGGTTGTGACGAGTTGGATATGACTGAAGTGACTTAGCATGCACGCATACATGTGTTAGATAGTTGAACTGAATTTTTAAAATTCCACCTTAAAAGATTCTTCCAAGTTTTTAAAAGTTATTGAGATCTAATTTTTATCACCATAAATATCTGATCCTCGGTCTTTTAATTTTCAGAAAATTATGCGTAACTCCCTGCAAAGCCTGTGAAATCAGCAGGGGGTGTTTTAGTAGTGTATTTCACATATTAATGCAAACAGTTTTATCCCTTAAAAGAGAAGTATGCAGTTTCATCAGTTTTGAAGCTTTGAAGTATCTGCTTCATCTAGATATAAATTTTAATATGCTAAAATATTATAATTAATACAGAAATTCCTAGCCCCACCTATCAGTGGAGATGAAGAACTGCAAGTGATTTGTACTAAACTAAAATGCAGAATTCTAAACCTCATAAATCCCAGGATGGTTATATAGGAAAGCTACTTATTATTTTAGTATTTATTTTAATGAAAATGCATAGGTGACTTTATTTGGTATAAGTAATTTAGTGTTTATTTATGGATGAAGTGCTAATTCTAAAAGGTTGTCATTTTACAGTTCCCTGAAAGAGACTTGAAAGCCACAAAGAGCAATATCTTCTCTGCCATGTGGGAATTTTCAGAGAAAATTAAATGTGGCTTGGAATTACCAAACTGAACTTTATAAAATGACTATTATGGTATATAAAGTGCCCTTTTCTGATAGTATTTTATAATTCCATGTAATATGACTCAATGCTCTAGAGAAATATTGAGACACATTTTGCTCTATTTATTTTTTTTAGTGACTATTTGATGCCCACTGTTCACAAAGGAATCTAGTGACCTACCTAGAGGGAAGAAGGAAATACATGACAATTCTGAGCAGAGAGACCAAATGCTTATTCTTTGGGGATGGAAGCAAAACGACTCGTGGCAAGCAACACAGGCTAATTGCTTGAGGGAACCATGTACAAGTTACACAATTTAAATATATATATATATTTTACACTATTTATATAATTTATATAATATATATACATTATATTTGATTATATGATAATATATATGATATATAAATATATATTTTACATTATTTTTATATATATTATACTCTCTCTATATATATAATGTTTATCACCATTCCAGGCAGTGTCTGAGAGCCTGCTGACTCCCTAAAGATCTGTGAATTATTGTCAAGTATCCTAATAAAGAGGTGAGAACAGGCAATCTTCACCACTCAGGATGACTCAGAGTAGGGGGTAGGATTTTTTCCTGCAGAATGAAGCAGATCTTTTTACAAATGAAGAAAAAGTCAACACATGCTAAAGGCATTGTAAAAATAATTAGGCTCCACCTGCAATGCAGGAGACACAGAAAACGAGGGTTTGATCCCTATGTTGGAAAGATCCCCTGGAGGAGAGCATGGTGACTCACTCCAATATTCTTGCCTGGAGAATCCCATGGACAGAGGAGCCTGGCGGGCTACAGTCCATAGCGTCTCAAAGAGTTGGACATGACTGAAGTGACTGAGCGCAACACAGATTATATCAGTAGTTTATTAGTTTAAAACTGTACATCCAATTGAAAAACAAAGGTTAAAAATAAATAAAACTGTGTCTATGAATACCTTTGCATCTAAGTCTTTCCCATGCATTTAAAAATCTATGGGGGAACAAATTGCTTTGTGAATGGGGAGACTCTATTCAACAAGTAAATGGATCTCCCTGGGCCTCTTGGTGACAGCCCCCTGTCCCTCCTCAACAAAGGGACTATGAGGTGAACTGGATAGTCAATCAAGCCATGTCTATGCCTTCTTTCTCTGTCCCAGGTCCCCGGCCTTGCCCATCTCTAGCCTAAGCCCCAAAGACCAAAGTGGCTATGCCTGTGGGCACACACCCAACCTTGGATTTGCATTCCTGCCAGTACAGGTTAGTGAGTTGTAACTCATTCACAGCGACAGGCTGCCTGCTCTCTAGTTGAGACGGGCTAGGTGAAGACAGCAGGAAGAAGGATAGGGAGGCCAGTGCAGGGTTTTTGGTGCCCTCTCATTTCCCTTGGGGCCCAGCTGGAGCCCAGTGTCTTCAGACTGCTGTTGGATCTGCCATATTCATCTATCATGCTCCTCTCCCTCCCCTAAATTGTCCAGTTGTGGATTATCTGGGTGAGCCCAATGTGACCCCAAAGGCCTTTAACAGTGGAAGAGGGAACTGAAAGAAAACCAGAGAGAAAGCAGCATGAGAAGGACTTAGTCGAATGTCATTAACTTTGAAGATGGAGGAAGAATGTCAAGAGCTGAGGGGGTAAAACCTTCAAGGTGTGGGGAGCCTCTAGGAGATGGAAGGAATGGGGTCCTTCCCTAGAGGCCCTGGAAAGGAGCAAAATCCTGGTAACATCTTGATTTTAGGCCCACCCATTTCACCTTTCTGAACTACAGAAGAGGAAGACAAATTTATGTTCTGAGCCAACAAAGGTATGGTAAGTTGTTAACAACACAGAGACAGAACACCAATAGTTTCTTTATAACATGAGAATAGTAATAGATAACATAGTGTTACAAAAATTTTTGCAGTATTAAAATATCATATATCATACCTCATAAAGTAAGGCGTGTATTGTGTGTGCTTAGTCACTCAGTCATGTCTGTCTCTTTGTGATCCCATGGACTGTAGCCTGCCTGGCTCCTCTGTCTGTGGGATTCTCCAGGCAAGAATGTTGGACTGGGTAACCATTCCCTTCTCCGAAGGACCTTCCTGACACAGGGATCAAACCCGGGTTTCCTATATTGCAAGTGGATTCTTTACCATCTGAGCCACCAGGGAAGCCTGAGGTAAGGCTATGATAGAATAATAGACCAAAGATAGTGCCCAACCCTACTGGCATTCATAAATGTTAATACTCTTCCTGTCTGAATACACTCATAAGATTTATATCCAGTTGTATGTAATCAACATACATATTGTTAATACTCTTACGGTGTGTGCGTGTGAAGTCACTTCAGTCATGTCTGACTCTTAGTGACCCTATGGACCATAGCCTGCCAGGCTCTTCTGTCCATGGGATTCTTCAAGCAAGAATACTGGAGTAGGTTGCCATTTTCTTCTCCAGGGGATCTTCCTGATCCAGGGATTGAACCCTCGTCTCTTAAGTCTCCTGCATTGGCTGGGGGGTTTGTTACCACTAGTGCTACCTGGGAAGCTCCTTGTAGTACTAAAGTAAAAAAACCATTAGAATGTAGTTCCCTTATTATTGTTGTAACATGTGACAAAGTAAGCTCAGAGGATTGCCTGCCCATTTCTTATTCTGTGGTGCTCATGAAAGATGACTTTCCCTTCTGCAGATTTTTATTGAGCTTGGCTGTTGCATATTGACTTTCTATTCTGTCACTTCATTATTTAGAGACATTGACAGTGTTAACATCAGAGGACTGTCTTAAGGCGGGAATTACAAATGTTACACCTGAAAACAAACGTGTCATTTGATCTTACTGTTACCCAGTTTAAAAAAAGGTATTTCTTTTAGCCTATTCAGTACTCTGTTGTTCTTTTGGGGGAGGTGAAGGCAAAGAAGGGCGAGTGGTTCTACTTAGGCAAAAAGGTTTAGGTAAGAGTTATGTTAAATCAAGTGGTAGTGTAAAACAATATTAAATTATCATTACAGACTGTTATGTTGTGTTTTGAAATGTATACACATAGTATTGTGCTTGAAATCCTATAATTGTAGACTAGCTAAAACCAGTTTGCTCATGAGTCTTAGAAATGAGAGAGACAGTGGGGAGGAAAATGGGAGTGCTGGCTTAGGGCCATAATAACTACAATTGTTTATTTATGTTGTATTGTATTCATTATATTACATCGTGTCATTATGTTAACCATACCATATTTTATCACATGGTATCATATCATACTATAATCTATACATTGTATTTTGAGTCAATAAGCTTTGGTGGTTTCACTCCAGAATCCAATCATGACTATTATTTCTGTTTAAAAAATGCCTCCCCAATTTTAGTGAATTTATAATCTGCTACAGATTTCCAAACTGAACTCTGCTGTTTCTGTCATTCTTCTTCTCTGTGCCTGAATCTGCAACCACTCCATGTTCCTTATACATACTTTTCAAACTTTTTAGGCTTTGAGTCATAGCAAAAATTCGTTTTATACTTTAACCCTATATACACCCCTTCATACACAGATGCTTCTTGGAACCCTTAGTATAACTATGTGTGATCCAATCTGTTTTCTAAATTAGACTATTCTTTTTAAACCATTTTTTTTCTAAAATAGTTCTTGCAATATATTAGTTTCTACTGCTCTGTAATGGATTCTGACCTGCAGGTTTTAGCACACTGTCTTATTTTCTTAATGGTCCCTAAGCCTAAAAAGTGGAACAGGCTCCAGTTTCCCAAGGTCTCTGTCAGTTTCCTTTCATTCCCCTGTGATGACTGCCTCTGTAATTTATGTGACAGTTTTCTTTCTATGTTTTGGAAATGTCAGCAGGTACTCCTAACTTTACTGTGCAATGTAATGATTCATGACATATCAGAAAGATCATTTACTGTTTTCCCACTCTCTTTACATGCATTGGTTTGGGGAATCTCATGGTTCATACCCATTCCTGGCATATTCAGCAGATGATAAAGCATCTTGCTTCTTTTCCCTTGCAGGATTAAGGCCTGATGTATTACATTCAGGCTTCCCAGGTGGCGCTAGTGGTAAAGAACTTGCCTGCCAATGCCAGCTACATATGAAACACGGGCAGGGAAAATCCCTTGGAGGAGAGCATGGTAACCCACTCCAGTATTCTTGCCTGGAAAACTCCATGGACAGAAGAGCCTGACAGACTACAGTCCATGGGGTCACAAAGAGTCAGACACAACTGAGGGGCTTAGCATGCATCCATACATGCATTACATTCATTAGAGGAAACCTTGGTAAGATATGGACGCTTATACAATTTGGGAGGCTCTCTGTAAGAAAAAGAATACAAAATTGGATATGAAAATCATTTGTTGGAATAAGGAAAGAAATTATAAGTCATGACAAATAGCACAAACATCACAACATCTGGAAAAGTAATGTTTATTATTAACTCATCACAAACTCGTTTGATAATTTTCCCCCAGCATTTTGGGGAGCACACTCCTTGGTTGTTTTTTCATATGAGAATATTTTGAGAATATTTTCCACAGAGAGCATAGAAAGATAAATTTAGTATTTCCTCTACTCTGACTGATTAAAATTTGGTTTTTATTTTTGATAGTTTAGAAACATTTCTTTCAGCTTCAAACTCATGATTGGCAATGGCACATAAGTTGTTAGGATTGTTGTCAAAGTTGGAATTCTCTTTTAAGCTTTTTATGTATATGATCTGTATGTTTTTAGGGCACTTCAGGGTTTTTTTGTACAGTGTCTAATTTTAAATACTTCAAATTCATGACACTCATTTACCAATTTGTCGCAGGCATCCTCATTGTATTGATGTATCATGAGTTTATATTACAGTCATTGATGTCAGTTCAGTTCAGTTCAGTTCAGTCGCTCAGTTGTGTCCGACTCTTTGTGACTCCCATGAGGCCTGCAGCATGCCAGGCCTCCCTGTCCATCACCAACCCCCGGAGTTCACTCAGACTCACATCCATCAAGTCGGTGATGCCATCCCGCCATCTCATCCTCTGTCATCCCCTTTTCCTCCTGCCCCAATCCCTCCCAGCATCAGAGTCTTTTCCAAGAAGTCAACTCTTCGCATGAGGTGGCCAAAGTACTGGAGTTTCAGCTTTAGCATCATTCCTTCCAAAGAACACCCAGGACAGTTCTTTAGAATGGACTGGTTGTATCTCCTTGCAGTCCAAGGGACTCTTAAGAGTTTTCTCCAACACCACAGTTCGAAAACATCAATTCTTTGGTGCTCAGCTTTCTTCACAGTCCAACTCTCACATCCATACATGACTACTGGAAAAACCATAGCCTTGACTAGATGGACCTTTGTTGGCAAAGTAATGTCTCTGGTTTTCAATATGCTATCTAGGTTGGTCATAACTTTCCTTCCAAGGAGTAAGCGTCTTAATTTCATGGCTGCAATCACCATCTGCAGTGATTTTGGAGCCCCCCAAAATAAAGTCTGACACTGTTTCCACTGTTTCCCCACCTATTTCCCATGAAGTGATGGGACCAGATGCCATGATCTTGGTTTTCTGAATGTTGAGCTTTAAGCCAGATTTTTCACTCTCCTCTTGCAACTTTCCTCAAGAGGCTTTTTAGTTCCTCTTCACTTTCTGTCATAAGGGTGGTGTCATCTGCATATCTGAGGTTATTGATGTCAGTATGTGGTGTCAAATAATCAAGATATTTAAAATTTTTCCAATGTATTCATATGATTCACTTCTCTTTATTAATTAGGTTATCAAATAGTTCATGAACCTGTTCCTTACTTCTACTCAATGTATTTATTCCTCTTAATAAATTACTGCATTTGATATGAATTTTTTGGTTGCAATTCACTTCTTGATATAAGAATAATTTTATTGACTTATTGCTCCATTTATCACTCTACTGCTTTTCTTTCTTGTCCATTATTTTTTAGTCTAAATTTTCTTTTCGTTCTTTAAATACATAAATTTAAAGATAGCAGAAAGTATATTCCATATTCACACAAACCAGGAATCTATAATTTTACGTTTATTTTACTGAAATGTTCTAAATCATCTTTCCAAAGTTCAACTAAAATGTGTTCCTAGCTCAATTTCCACCTGCGTCAGACCCCCAAAGTGGTCTCTGCCACCAGATGTCACCTGGACAGATACAGTTGTCTTAACTGTTGTTACAATGCCCTACTTTTGCAAATTTCACAAAAACATACAACCATATAAGTATATTTCCAGGGACCCTCCCAGGGTCTTGCAAGAGGCTTAAGTGAAGGCCTGTCACTTTAACTTCCCAAGCTTAATGGTTCATCTGCCCATGTGCAGGAGCGAGGGCCAGGCTGAACCACCTCTGGTGGACATGCTTATTAGAGGACCACGCTTATTCTAACACCAAGGCAGAAAGCTGGCTTGGGTACAGTGTCCACATCGTGGCCTGTATCACCTCAAGATCAGACCCTGAGGCAAAGCTCTGGATGCAGGTAGTTTACCTGGGAGGTGATCCCAGGAGACACAGAGGAGGAAAAGGAAACATGCAACGGGAAATGGAGAAAAGTCACTAAATGTGGTTATAGAGTAGTTTAATGCTAGGGCTGCCAAGCCCCAACCTCCCTGAGGACCCATTGAAAAACTTGGTGAAATCCAACTCAGAGTTTTCCCACCAGAAGCTGAGGAGGCACCCCAGAGCCCTAAGAACGGAGAACAGAAGAGGGGGTAGGGAGGGGAAAGCCCAGCATCATAGCTGCAGGAAAACTCAGGAGGGCATGCGACACAGGCTGGGGCAAGAATGCGTAGCACCTGCCGCCTGATGCGAATTTCTCTTCCCCCTGAGAACTGAGGAACTCAGGTTACTCAGAGTGGTGAGGAATCTTCAGTGTTGTGGACCTTTCTACTTTTGTTACAATGACTCTGAAGGTAGATGGAAGGGAATTCAAAGACAATGAGCAGTTATCTCAGTTTACCAAAGAAAGTTCTCTAATCCAGGCAGTCAAACCTTAGAATCAAAACATTCTGAGCTAGAGATAAGTCTTTTCCCTAAGTCAAAAGAGTATAGTTGGAATTTCTAATGACCTTCGCTCAAATTCATCACCTCCTCAATATAAACAAAAGTGGTGAAATATGTTTTCTATCTGTTCACAAGGAACAATTCATCCACGATAATGAAATTTGCCTTTTTCAAAAGGCTTCTCGGGGAGGTGGAGCTCGGCGGTGGTTCAAGGGTGGCTCCGAGGTACAGAGATCGCCCGCCAATGTGGGAGACACCGGTTTGGTCCCTGGTCAGGGAAGATTCCACGTGCTTGGAGCGAACAAGCCCATGCGCACAGCCACTGAGCCTGTGCTCTAGAGCCCGGGAACTGCAGCTACTGAAGTCCACGCACGCTGGAGCCTGTGCTCCACAACGAGAGGAACCACCGCAGTGAGAAGCCCCTGCATTGCAACTAGGGAGCAGCCCTGGCTCACCACAGCTGGAGAAAGCCTGCCAAGCAATAGAGACCCAGCACAGTCAGAACTAAATAAAATTGTAAGAAAAAGGGCTCCTCTGGTGTAGACTTATTTATTTCAAAGAAGAAAAAATTTCAGTACTTTATTCTCAGATACTGTGGTCACCTCTTAAGACTAGGGTTATAATTTATGGGGGCAAAAAAAAAAAATTTCAAATGGGGCTGGTTTAGTAGGAGGATGAATGCCAGGCTACGTGTGATTGAGGCTGGGTTCTTGTACAAATCTGATCAGCTCTCTGAACCTTGAGAAGGCATTTTCTTTCTCTATGTCTCAGTTTCCCCATCTATATGATTTGTTGTTTAGTTGCTAAGTCGTGTCCAGTGCTTTTGCGACCCTGTGGACTATAGCCCGCCAGGCTCCTCTGTCCATGGGATTTCCCAGGCAAGAATACTGGAGTGGGTTGCCATTGCCTTCTCCAGGGGATCTTCCTGACCCAGGGACTGAACCCCAGCTCCTGCATTGGCGGGCAGGTTCTTTACCACTGAGCCACCAGGGAAGCCATCTGTCTACATGACAGAGGATTGGATTGGTTGACCCTGAAGTTCAATCCCAGTTTTGAGACACTGTCATTGAAAAAATGCAGACTATAGCATGTTATGAGACATCATGGCCTCGATCGAAGAAATTCATCTTTCTGACCTTCAGTTTTCTCATTTGAAGAGCATAGGAGCTGGATTAGTTATCTTTAAGGACACTTCTGCTGTGTATAATCCAGTGAAATAAAAATGGGGGGGGAAAATCTGAAAATGTGCACAGAAGGAAGCCCACCCAGCCTGGCCACTTGGTGGTGATCTTGTTCCACGTTAAGAAAGATTTTCCAGCCTCTTCCGCTTGTGCCAAAGTTTGAGTTAACTAAGCATAGTGAAGATAGATTTTCCAAAGGATACTGAAATAAAATCAGGTCAGCAAAGAAAAAAGAAAAAAACAACCCAGAATTATGGAGGAATGACAATAAACAGCAATGCCAAATAAGGGACATAAAATCTCTATAGTCAAGGCAGTAAAAAACATAGAGGGGGATGTGAGAGTTGTGTTTTGGGTATTATTTAAAGAAATAGAGGGAGCGGAGTACACTGTAAATGTATACAGTTTTTGAAAAACGTGGTTTAAAAGTTAACTCTAACATTTAAAGATTTAACTTGTAAAATAACCCAATACCTTCTAACTGCACCAGAAGATAAGAATCTAAACCTACAAAATCTAAACCAAATAAATGAGCACTTTATTTCTCCTGTCTAAATCTAAAGGAAACACATAAGGGAGTTGTAATCCTGTTCCAATTTTTAATATAAAATAAAAGGAATGAATCGACACGTTTTCAAGCTTTTCCACATTTTATAGGAGAATGTTGTTGTTTTCCACATTTTATAGGAGAATGTTGTTGTTTTCCACATTTTATAGGAGAATGTTGTTGTTGTTTAAGTCATGCCTGACTTTTTTGCAACCCCATGTTGTGGCCCTTCAGGCTCCTCTGTCCGTGGGATTTCCCAGCAAGAACTGGAGTGGGTTGCCATTTCCTTCTCCAGGGGTCTTTCCCACCCAGGAATTAAACCTGCCTGTCCTGCATTTCAGTCAGATTATTTACACTGAGCTGCCTGGGAAGCCCCATCAGGCTACCTAGCTTACCTTAAAAACCTTGGGGTGATTGCTCTGGGAGTTAATGAACTGGACTGGTATCTGCTGGGCTTCAAGTCAAGGTCCATTTCTGTGGAGATAAATGAGCATCGGTAGGAATGCAGGGAAGGATAAAGGCTTTCTGATCACAGCACTGCCCATCTCTATCTCTAGAAAAGGTTTTATTCAGAAGAAGAACAATCTCCCCAGTAAAGCATCAGTGAACATGAAGGGACTTGTGGAAGAGGGCAGCAATGGAGAGATGGAGAAACTTGACTCTTGCCTAAATCCTCCTCCCTCCCAAATAGCGCACATGGTGTCTTGCACTGTAAGCTGAGAGATGTGGAAGGAGGAGGCCCAGCCCTGGCCTGCCATTTTCCACCACTGACCCCTCTGCCTGCCTTCTCCTCTGGTTTTCTCCTTATTCTCCTGGTGAAGTGGACACCAGTTTCTTCTGAAGGCTGAAGCATGGGCCTCGTGACTCTGGTTGCCATGGTGGCTTCTTTTCTCCCCTTTCCTTTGATACATTAGCTATTAACTTACATAATCCTCTCACAGGAGGATGTCCCTATTCAAAAGAAAAAAAAAGTTAAATTGCTAAGTAACCTTTAACAATGAATAGCATTCATTATGCATTTGCTTAATGATACAGAGGCATTGTTTGCTCTATTTCAGGTGATAACAGCAGATCAAAGGCATCGAGACCAGAATGTACTTTCGAAGAGCCAGCTGAGACTGTGTGGAAATAATGCTTAGCATTTATGTCGCACTTTAGACTCTCAAAGGATTCTACAATTATTAATTAATTATCCCACACAATAGCTCTAGGAGGAAGGTCAGTGTCATTAGCTCTATTTTACAGATGAAGAATCAGATAGCAGTTAAGTGATTCTCTCTGCCCCCCCGCCCCAAACATTTAAAGATCTCATGTCAAAGTAGACTCAGGGGTAGAGAGTGCAGGTAGATTATGAAGCGGCTGAAGGCTAACCATACCAGAGCTGCCCCTGGTGGGGGTTTCGCTTCCTTTGATCTCTCTTTTGGAAACCTTCTGAACAGAATTATGTTCTGGGCTCTTGCACTGCTTCCTCATGGTTCCTCCTGTGTCCTTGTCTTTTCTATTGAGTTTGCCAAAAACATCTTACAGATGTAAAATGCATCCATGTTGTTTTCTATGTAATTTCATTTCCCTTTCATTCATTCATTCATGAACCTTAATCGGGTACTTAATGTAGTTGATATGGGCAGGAATAATGGAAATGGACAACAGCTGACTTTTCAAATGATTCCTGCTTTCAGGCACACACACAGTTAGCAGACACTCGTTTCTGTTCATACGGGCCATGGAAACTAAAGATCTTTGATACCTGGTCCTGTCCAAAATCTTTGGGCATGGTGGGAAGGAATCCCCCCAAAAAGGTACATATGTATACATACAAATGATTCACTTTGCTGTACAGTAGAAACTAACACAACATTGTAAAGCAACCATAATAAAGATTTAGAAAAATGAAATGAAATTAAAAAAAAAAAACACCTTTGGGCATGGACTAAATACAGTCAGATATTTTGGATAGGAAACAATTTCAAGGACCTTTGGTGTGGACCAAATGTCTTATGGACGTTTTGCACAGGACCAGAAGTCTTGCAGGGACACACACACACACACACACACACACACTTGTGGACGTTTTGCACAGGACCAAAAGTCCTGCAGGGACACACACACACACACACACACCCCTTGTGGACAGAGGAAGGACTGTACTGAGGAGGAGTGGAGAGCCCTGTCTTCTCCATATCACTCTTGTGTCCTTGTCTTTTCTATTCCAGTAGTAGGGCTCCTGAGGGATCCCAGGGGAGAGGAGATATAAATAAGGTGCCCTGAATATTGGTCATTTCACCTTTTTTGCCTTGAGTGCATGGTGAATGCATGCGTGTTGAACTGTGTCCAACTCTTTGCAACCCCATGGACTGTAGTCCACTGGGCTCCTCTGCCCGTGGGATTTTCCAGGCAAGCATACTGGAGCGGGAAGCCATTCCCTTCTCCAGGGGCTCTTCATGACTCAGGGATTGAACTCGTGTCTTCTGGGTCTCCTGCATTGGCAGGTAGATTCTTCACCACTGAGCCACTTGGGAAGTCCTTTTTGCCTTAGGCTAGGCCTTCTATGGGCTTCCCTGGTGGCTCAGACGGTAAAGGCTAATCTGATAAGCTCATATTTTGCAGTGTTCTAATTATTTGTGTGAATGACTTCCCTTTTTTGTAGGACTACAAGCAGGTTGAAAATAGAGACTAATTCTTGTCACTCGAGTTATTGCAGGAAACAATGCGCTGAGTGCTTAGTGCTTTACAATGCTGCTTTTACTTAAGTCTCACAATGACTTTTGAGGTAGGTATTGCTATTATCCTTTTTTTTTTTAACAGTTGAGGAAAGAGACTAAGAAAATTTAAGTAATCTGCTCAAAGTCACATGTTTCTTTCAGTCATTTTAAAGGAATTTAGTGAACTATGCTTTGTGCTAAGCACAAGAATCCAAACGGTGAGCAAAACAGACATGTCCACTCCCTGTTTTTGACTTTCTGTCCACTGGGGAAGGCAGACGTTAATCAAGTGGTAACTGTATGTGTGGGTGCATGCATGCTAAGTTTCTTCAGTCCTGTCCGACTCTTTGTGACCCCATGGACCATAGGCTGCCAGGCTCCTCTGTCCATGGGATTCTCCAGGCAAGAATACTGGAGTGGGTTGCCATTTCCTACTCCTCTAGGGGATCTTCCTAACCCAGGGATTGAACCTGCATCTCCTGTGTCTCCTGCATTGACAGGCAGATTCTTTACCACTGAGCCACCTGGGAAACCCTCCTGTGATAAAGACCATGAAAGACAGACAAAAGGTTGAATGTAGGAGAAACTAGCAGAGGGTAACTGATCTGATCAGCAGCCAATGTGGAGGTAGGGACAGATAGGGGGAAAGGTCAAGGTCAGGAAGGCACATCTGGAGGCTCTGATGCTTAAGGTGAGTTTTGAAAGGTAAATGGGTGTTAACGAGGCCAAAGTGAACAGCTCACGCAAAGGCCTTCACGTGGGAGGGGTTGAGAACCTCTGAGAATCTGAGTCAGGTCTGCTGAGTAGAAAAGGGGAGGCGTGTCAAGCAGGGAAGTTGACTGGGGAAGGAGGCGGGACCTGACCTTGGATGACCTTGAAGCCTAGGGTAGAATTTGATGAACAACAGATAGTTGAGGAACAATAGATATTCCAAGGTTGTAAGTAAATACCTGATTTTGATGAGATGAAAATGGGGAGAATAAATTGAAGAGGAGTCAGAATATAAAAAGGGAGACTGGAGAAGAGGGGCTTACAGTAACTGGTGCGAGATGATGGTGAGACCAGGGTGACCGTGGTCGAGATGGTGAGGAAACAGGCTAGTTTGTGAGATATTTGGAAAATAACTCCATGGCTCTTAGGATGGTAGGGAAGAGGTGGGGTGGTGAGGGAAAGACTGATTTCCGCGGTCCTGGCTTGGACAAGTGAATGCCTGGAGAGGGATACTGGAGGGGACCAAGGGTTTGGCGGGTAGTTCTTGAGTAAGTGGCAGAGGCAGAATTGGAATCTAATCTGCTTCTCATCAGGCTGTGCTCTTTCCCCACACCAAGCATGCATTTTTGGAGATCCAGCGTTTAACTGCACTTCTTTCTGGCTTGTTCCTCGTGGTCAGCTTCCATTGCCACTGCTGTCACCTTCTAGAAGAACACACTTCACCTTTGTGGTCCAGTTGGTGACGTCAGTGAAAGAAGTGTCTAGTCAGGCAGGAACCCACAGGAGGCCCTTTTTAAAGAGGGGAGACCTGCAACTTCCCAAACCCTGCAGTTCAGCAGTTAGGCAGGAAGGCTCTGTCTCAAAGTGTTAGAATTTGACTCTTGCCTTCATAACTTGCTATCTCTGACACTGAGCAAATTATTTAAGATTTCTAAGCCTCTCTTCCCTCTTTCCTCATGTGTGCAGAGGGAAAAATAATAGTATCTTCTCCATCATAGTGCTGGAGGAATCAGGGCTGCTGCTAACTGACAGGGCATCTTGGCATAAATTAGAGAAAGCTTTCCATTCTCAAGTAAAACATCTTTTTGAAGTTAGTATGTTATATATTTCTCATTAATTACAGTGATGCAAACATAAAATAATTGTGAATAAATAATAGAAATGAAATTATTAAACATAATACATGATTTGAATTTTTAATCACAATAATTAGAAAATTAAATTTAAAAATAAGAGATAGGTAACAAGCCCCAAATTTTAATAACAGTTAATTATGAAATTTCCATAGCAACAAATAAACAAGTGCTATAATGTAATTAGCAGATCATTACGTAGTAATCTCTAATTTATGTCAATTTAGTACTTACTTTGTATATTATTAATGCTAAATTAATATTAGTTACTGCCTAGTTATTTGTATCATAATGAAAGTGCCTGCATATTTAAAATAGGAACTCTGCAATCCCACTTGGTAGGAAAAACATGGCAGAGTACATGAACTACAGTGTATTGCTACTGATAGAAATATTTTTTTTTAGGATGTATTTTGTCAGTTTTTTTTTTCTTCTTTATTTTTAACTGAACGATAACTGCTTTACAGAATTTTGTGGTTTTCTGTCATATACCAACAAGAATCAGTCATAGGTACACCCCTGTCCCCTCCCTCCCAAATCTCCCTTCCCTCTCCCTCCCCATCCCACCATTCTAGATTGTCACAGACCCCCTCTTTGAGTTCCCTGAGTCATACAGCAATTCCCATTGGCTGTCTATTTTATGTGTGGTATTGTAAATTTCCATGTTACTCTCTCCATACGTGATGCTGATGGAGACTTTTTTTTAAATGTTAAGATTCTAATCAGTTCTTCAGTGAGAAAAGCAACTTCTTATTTAGAAATACAGGTTATTTTGAATGTTGTTATATTATCAAGATATTATAATAATCAAACATTTTTATTTCATAGGTCCAATCAGAAAGTGATAATATACCAATCTTATTGAAGAAAGACTTTTTATACTCATCTGCCACAAAACTCATTCATCTCTGAAGTTAACAAAGTTATGATAAAAGTACAAAAAAAAATTTCAGAGTAATAAGATGGCTATGATGTGATAGTCTCCTTGAATGTGCCACTTTTGTGCAGTGAGCAACCGAAACCACACAGGGAATGGTTTGGGGCAGGCTTGCAAGAGATCATTTTAGGAAGTTTTTAGCATTCATGGGAACTATCCTAAATAGAGCAGTCAGTGTTAGTTTTTAATTTTTAGTTATTTAACCTACCCAGTAGTTGAAGTGCTGTGGGATTAAAATCCTCTTGCCCAAGTCTTAGTTCTCTTTATGACTAGGGAGTGAGTGAGTGAAAGTCGCTCAGTCATGTCCGATTCTTTGCGACCCCATGGACTATACAGTTCATGGAATTCTCTAGGCCAGAATAGTGTTTTGGGTAGCCTTTCCCTTCTCCAGGAGCTCTTCCCAACCCAGCGATTGAACCCAGGTCTCCCACATTGCAGGCAGATTCTTTACCAGCTTAGCCACAAGGGAAGCCCAAGAATACTGGAGTGGGTAGCCTATCCCTTCTTCAGGAGATCTTCCTGACTCAGGAATTGAACCAGGGTCTCCTGCATTACAGGCAGATTCTTTACCAACTGAGCTATTCGGGAAGCCCTTTGACTAGTAGTGAATGAATATCATCAGTTTGGATACTGCCGTTTAAAGAGTGATGCTCAACTAAATTTCATAGAAATCTGCTCAGTTGACTCCATCTCTTCCCTGCACCAGCACTGTGTTTCAGCAGTTTAACTGTAGTTATGGCATGTGTGGGCTTTGTTACCAGTTAATCGCTTGGACTCAGATTCACTGCAGAGAAAAATTCACATTGTGGTTTGTTTCAACATTCTGCTTTGGTTCTCCTAATGGCTGGGAAAGGAACCCCAATGCTGACTGCTAGAATATAAATAACCCGTGGCCCTAGTGGGTATTCTATATATACAGGGATAGTCAAGGGAAGGAAGTGGGAATTCTTTAATGCTCAGAGGTAAGTATATTTAAAGAAAACATAAAAATAGAGCCTTGTGATGTGATTTAAAATGATTTAGGAGGAAAAAGGAGCCAAAGGTATGGGAGAGATTTTTAGATAGAGAAGATTTAGCTAAAACGCTTCCGTTATGATCAGGAGACTATGAAAACGTGAAGGAAAGGAAGCAGCAGGAAGTGATGTGGGGAAGGTCAAGGGCACGGGTTTGGGAAGCAGTGCAGCAGATAAAGATGAAAACTGAAAGCTGAAATTTAAGGTTGAAGGCGTGAGAATGAGGTGAAAGCAGAGAAACAGGTTGAAGTCAATCATGATATTTCTACCCACTGAGGTGAGTGGTGTGGATCCGGGCGCTTCTGCAGGATGTTGAAAGAAAGAGAACTAGTTGAAGAGAGACAAAGTTCCTCCATTCTGGTTTTATTTGCTTTATTTTTAAAAAGCTACTTTGTTTTAAAGACAGTGTCAGTATTTTCAAAGGTCTTTGTATTTTTAAAGAAAAATATCATAGCAATTCAAAGCATCGATAGTTATATGGGGTTAATTACAGGCATATTTACAAGAAAGATAGACTTAAGAGAGAAAACAGTAGACCCAAAGTGAAGCAATAGGAAGAATATTTTAAGAAAAGTAAGAGGTGATTGCTGTAACGAGTAACAAAACTGCTAGAGAGAAGCAGAGAGAGAGAGAGAGAGAGACTGGGAAACAATGAGAAGCCTAAACTCTGAGAAGTGAAATCACCAACAATAGGAACATTTTTTATATTGTATATATGGATTTCCATACTTGTGTATCTGTCTATATTGGTAAAATCAAGAATAATTAAGTCAGGTAAGGGCAAACATTTTCCTGCAAAGTAGTAAATATTCTGTCACCTAAAAATATTTTATGCTTTGTGTGCCATAAAGTATCTGTTGTAACTACTCAACTGCCATTGTAGATGAAAAGCAGTCCTGGAAATATGTCAACGGCTAAGGGTGTCTATGTTCCCAATAAAACCTTATTCACAAAAACAGATGCTGGGCTGGATTTGGCCTGTGAGTTATAGTGCGTTGATACCTGATCTAAGGAGTTTAATCCCCCCATTTCCAGATGAGATTTGGAAATGCAGAACATTTTGGGAAGCTACCCCAAGCATCACAACTCAGTAGTAGGGAGTTCAAATGGGACATAAGAAGGGCTCCAAAATCACTGCAGCTGGTGACTGCAGCCATGAAATTAAAAGACGCTTACTCCTTGGAAGAAAAGTTATGACCAACCTAGATAGCATATTGAAAAGCAGAGACATTACTTTGCCAACTAAGGTCCATCTAGTCAAGGCTATGGTTTTTCCAGTGGTCATGTACGGGTGTGATGTTGGACTGTGAAGAAAGCTGAGCGCTGAAGAATTGATGCTTTTGAACTGTGGTGTTGGAGAAGACTCTTGAGAGTCCCTTGGACTGCAAGGAGATCCAACCAGTCCATTCTGAAGGAGATCGGCCCTGGGATTTCTTTGGAAGGAATGATGCTGAAGCTGAAACTCCAGTACTTTGGCCACCTCATGCGAAGAGTTGACTCATTAGAAAAGACTCTGATGCTGGGAGGGATTGGAGGCAGGAGGAGAAGGGGATGACAGAGGATGAGATGGCTGGATGGCATCACTGACTTGATGGACGTGAGTCTGAATGAACTCTGGGAGTTGGTGATGGACAGGGAGGCCTGGTGTGCTGTGAATCTTGGGGTTGCAAAGAGTCGGACACAACTGAGCGACTGAACTGAACTGAACTGAATTTTGAAGAGATCCTAATCTTTTAAAGCAAAACAATACTCAACTGAACTGAAATCAGGGCTCTCAGACATGTTTCAGTACTTTGCTCTGGATGGTTGAAGCTTCTAAGTAGCTCGGGTGTCTTACTCTTGAAGCAAAGTCTTCCCATTTTAATTATTTTGGACAGATCCTCTTTCTAAGATCTATTAATATAGATCTTAATATAGCCACACCTTTAAAAACAGCAGATAATTAGCCTTAAAAGAAGATTAAAGTTGGCCATTTAAAACCAATTTTAGAAACAAGAAGCCCATTCCCTGGTGGCTCAGTGATAATCTGCCTGTCAATGCAGGAGACACTGGTTCAATCCCTGGTCTGGGAAGATCCTACCTGCCTTGAAGCCACTAGGCCCGTGTGCCACAACTATTGAGCCTGTGCTCTAGAGCCCAAGGTCCACGACTACTGCCCGGAGTAGTCACACCCTATAGCCCGTGCTCTGCAACAAGAGAATCCACCACATTGAGAAGCCCTCACGTTGCAACTGGAGAAGGCAATAGCACCCCACTCCAGTGTTCTTGCCTGGAGAATCCCAGGGACAGGGGAGCCTGGTGGGCTGCCATCTATGGGGTAGCACAGAGTCAGACACAACTGAAGCGACTTAGCAGCAGTAGCAGCAGCAGATCGCAACTAGAGAGTAGCCCTCAGTCTTGGCAGCTAGAAAAAAGTCTGTGCAGCAATGAAGACCCAGCACAGTCAAAAGTAAAAATAAAATAAATAAATAAAAATGTTATTAAAAAAAAAAAGAATAAGAATCCCGTTAGATACCCTCTAACTAAGTGCCCTTGTGGCTCAGCTGGTAAAGAATTCGCTGGCAATGCGGGAGACCTGGGTTTGATCCCTGGGTTGCGAAGATTCCTTGTAGAAGGGAACGGCTACCCACTCCAGTATTCTGGCCTGGAGGATTCCATGGACTGTATAGTCCCTGGGGTCGCAAAGAGTCTGACACGACTGAGTGAATTTCACTTTCACTTTCAACCAAGTGCCCTCATGAACTGTTGGGACTCAGAATCCTGCTTAACCCATTCGGGTCTCTGTTTACTCATTCAAGGGTGTCTCCCTCTTCCCAGAAGTCAGCAGGTCCCTGTCTGTGACAGTGCCTGAGTCCAGCAGCATCCCATTTCCCCTCTGTTCTTGGTAACCAAGATAATCAGATGATGAACTGGTCAGAATTGAGGTTCCTTCCTATGAGACTCTGTTCTTCCTTTCTTCTTTCTGAAGATCTTCCCCTAGCTGCCAGCCTAGCAGAAAGTAGAAACCTCATTCCTGGGTTTAGTTTTAGCACTCGAAATCTGACCTTGGTCCTCAGGTCCCTGCTCTGATGAGTGTTCCCCGAGCCCTGGCTTCCTCTAACTTCCCACCACACATGTCTGGTCTGTATCCCTAATTGCTTTCTGCAGCTCTTGTTAAGCTCTGTTCCTCTCCATTGGGATTGGGGATTGCTTTGAATTTTACCTATTTTTCCCAGACTTACCTTCTTGATTTTTGCTGTCTTTATCCTCATCGTTTCTTATTATCCCTCCTGAACAATCCCTGTAGCCCAAATACAGAGCAGTTGCTTGCTGGAAATATTGGGGAGCAAAGATCTGACATAAGGACTCTTCCATTGCCTGACTTAGAGTCTGAGCACTACATTTGACCTTAGGACTGATTGGACATTTGATTCGAATATCAGCCACAAGTTCATTAAGTGCCCTGGTGATTGTGATTCGGTGTGTGTGTGTGTGTGTGTGTTAGTCACAGTCATGTCCTACCATTTTGGACCACATGGGCTGCAGCCCACTAGGCTCCTTTGTCCATAGAATCCTCCAGGCAATAACACTGGAATGGGTAGCCATTCCCTTCTCCAAGGGATCTTCCTGACCCAGGGATAGAACCTAGTTCTCCTGCACTGTGGGCTTCCCTGATAGCTCAGTTGGTAAAGGAGACCCTGGTTCAATTCTTGGGTCGGGATGATCTCCTGGAGAAGGGGTAGGCTACCTATTCCAGCATTCTTGGGCTTCCCTTGTGGCTGGTAAAGAATCTGCCTGCAATGTGGGAGACCTGGGTTCGATCCCTGGGTTGGGAAGATCCCCTGGAGAAAGGAAAGGCTACCCTCTCCAGTATTCTGGCCTGGAGAATTCATGCACCGACTGTGTAGTCCATGGGGTCACAAAGTCAGACATGACTGAGCGACTTTCACTTTCACTCCTGCATTGCAGGCAGATTCTTTACCGTCTGAGCCACCAGGGAAGCTCTTATGTGACCGTTGGCCCCGCTCAACCCTGCCCTTCTAGGCTGAATCTGTATGCTTCATCTGTCAGCTGCAGGTAGCATCTTGCCTCTCGGGGGAGGCGCAACAGCTATTACAAGGAGCAAATAAACTCTAAGAGGACCGAGGAACTCGCACACGTAAGGACATGGCTTTGTGCCCTCATGTTTCCAGGGTGGCTGTAGGCTCCAGTTTGCCTAGGGTCATCCCAGTTTATGCTTGCTGTCCTGTCATCATTATTAACAAGGCCCCAAGCACTGTCATGGTTTGGACAAAATCTTATATAGTCACCCTTCATTTCTCATCTGAAAAATATGGAGAATATTGCCAAGCTTTTCTTTCTTGCAGTGTTGTTAAGAATAACCAAATGAGATTATATTTATGAAGGTATTTCAAAATGATTTAAAGAAAATCCTCTGTGGCAACTTGAGGTGGTGGTATTATTTTTTGTTATCATCTGTTTTGGCTCTAATAGACTTATTAGTTCAATTTCATTTTCTTGGATATGTTTTAGATTGTTCAGGTCATGAAACAAGTTGTCTTCTGATTAGAAAGGTGTTATTACATATACAGTTCCATTAACAGTAAAAAAAAATCTCATTTTTTCAAGTTAACACTTCATTTAAAAATACAATTGATTTTTTACAAAATAGAAACATGCTAGTGCTATAAATTTCCCCCACTATTCATGTTGGACTCTGATTAAAAAAGATATAGAAACAGAACTTTAAGCAAAAGATAAGCAATAAAGCACTCTTTACTGCAATAATACAAATAAGAAAAAAACCTCCACAGAATACCTAATGCTGTATATATTCTGTATGTGTGATATATAAACTCAACTTGAGATATATAAACTTGATAAGTCTGCATTTGCCAGCATCTGGTGGCTCAGATGGTAAAGAATCCACCTGCAATGCAGGAGACCTGGCTTCAATCCCTGGGTTGGGAAGATTCCCTAGGAGGAGGGCATGGCAACCCACTCCTTGTCTGGAGAATCCCCATGGACAGAGGAGCCTGGTGGGCTACAGTCTATGGGGTTGCAAAGAGTCGGACATGACTGAGCAACTCAGCCCAGCACATTAGTACTGAAATAAATACATACTTCTAAGCAAGAAAGGACACAATTTGGGTTGAGTAAGCAATAAAATGGTGAATCAGATCCTAAACACCTGAGAGTTGACTGTCTTTTAAGTATTGACATTACTTCTTTTAGTTAAAACAGGCCAACAACCCACCTGTAATTAAACTCTGGCCTGATTATGCTGTTCTAAGTGTTGCCTCTGGTGCAATAATGTGTTTTCTCAAATGGGATTGTTCTTCTATTGCTGTTGATTCCTAAATAGGGAGAAAATGTGCTTTTTAAATGAAATAATCCTTTCTTTCAGAGTCCAATAGTATCATTTGGCATGTGATCTATTTTGGGGCTTCTGGTGATACCTCCAGGCAATGAAGGAGTTAATGTTCCTCAGATGGACACTGTGGGTTCCTTCAAAGGGAGGAAAGCATTTATGGATTTCACAGGAGGATCCTTGTTTGCTCCATTAGCATCTTTTGTCCTGACCACTCACAGCAATTTTGTTTGAAAGTGGAGAAATGTCATCTGTACTAGAATACCTCTGAAGTTGAAAACTGGTTACCTGTATGTTCTGCTTGACAGGTGGCATTAAATTTTTTTTAAATATGAAACTTCATACAGAAATATAGAATTTTAGCTTCTCAAGAAATGGAATACTTCATGTCAATGAGTTGGCTGCAAGCTGAGTAGTAAGAAGCTGTTCTAATGCTGCCCTCAGTGGATGCCTGGCATATTTGACAACCCCCTCTCCACTTAGACTTCGATTTTTGAAGTCTTAATCTACATCTTCATTTATTAAACAAAGTATAAAGACTTCAGTTGAGTTCAGTTTAGTTGCTCAGTCATGTCCGACTCTTTGCAACCCCATGGACTGCAGCACGCCAGGCCTCCCGGTCCATCGCCAACTCTTGGAGTTTACTCAAACTCATGTCCATTGAGTCGGTGATGCCATCCAACCATCTCATCCTCTGTCGTCCCCTTCTCCTCCCGCCTTCAGTATTTCCCACCATCATGGTCTTTTCCAAGGAGTCAGTTCTTCGCATCAGGTGGCCAAAGTATTGGAGTTTCAGCTTCAGCATCAGCCTTTCCAATGAATATTCAGGACTGATTTCCTTTAGGATGGACTGGTTGGATCTCCTTGCAGTCCAAGGGACCCTCAAAAGTCTTCTCCAACACCACAGTTCAAAAGCATCAATTCTTCAGTGCTCAGCTTTCTTTATAGTCCAACATTCACATCCATACCGGACTACTGGAAAAACCATAGCTTTGACTAGATGGACCTTTGTTGGCAATGTAATGTCTCTGCTTTTTAATATGCTGTCTAGGTTGGTCATAGCTTTTCTTCCAAGGACCGAGTGTCTTTGAATCTCATGGCTGTAGTCAGCATCTGCAGTGATTTTGGAGCCCCCAAAATAAAGTCTGTCACTGTTTCTGCTGTCTCCCCATCTATTTACCATGAAGTGATGGGACCAGATGCCATGATCTTAGTTTTCTGAATGTTGAGCCTCAAGCCAACTTTTTCACTCTCCTCTTTCACTTTCATCAAGAGGCTCTTTAGTTCTTCACTTTCTGCCATAAGGGTTTCATGCAAAACTTTATTCAAGGAACTGAGTCAATATGTATATGGTTCTTTACCCAAAGCTTCTTGTGGAATTCCTGAGATGCTCAGTGGAAGGCATTCCATGGACACATGAGATGGGATGTGTTACCTATTTCTGTCTTTGAAATTCCTAATGCATTTTTGTTGTTTTTCAGTTGCCAAATCATGTCTGACTCTTTGTGACCCCATGGAATGCAGCGTGCCAGGCTTCCCTGTCCCTCATCATCTCCCAGAATTCACCAAAGTTCATGTCCATTGAATTGGCAATGCCATCCAACCATCTAATCCTCCTGCTGTCCTCTTCTTTGCCTTCAATATTTTCATAATGCATATTGGCATATAAAAGGCTCTGAAAAGGCTTTCAGTAGAGAAACTTGTTGAATATTGCTTAACCATTGTTTATTTACTAAAAAAGATATATTTAAAGTAAAAACTAGGCTTCCCTCATGGTTCAGTGGTTAAGAATCTGGGGACACAGGATTCTTGTGCAATGCTGGGGACACAAGTTCGACCCCTGGTCAGGGAAGATCCCATATCCCAAGCAACTAAGTCCTTGGACAACAATAAAGACCCAGCACAGTCAAAAATAATTAAAAATAAATTACTTTCTTTAAAGACAGTAAGAGCTATTACTTCCACAAGGCTGATTCTGGGGAACACACTTTAAAAAAGAGTGATCTGTAGCTTGGCTTGTAAATTGAAGGCTGTTAACATTTACATATTAATAAGTGTAGGGAATAAATTAGAAACTTGGGAAAGTCTCTAGTAAAAATATTCAAAGGGGGAAAAATAACTGAATTAAAGACTATTTGTAACCTGAAATAAGGCTCATAAGATATAAAGGCTCATGCGTTTTTTTCATAAAACACTAATATTGGATGTACTTTTTCCTTCTCTTTTTAAAACTTACCATTTGTATAGAGAATTTTTAAAAATTCAGTCAATGTGGCAAGTAGGAAGAGTAAATAAATGTGAACTATTTTGAGGACTGATCCATTAATACATTCATGTATTTGTTTAGCAAAACCAATTCTTGTAGGTTTTACCTCCTGAATGTCTCCAGAATGCACACACTCTTCTCTAACTCACTGATACCCTTATAGCAGCTACTCCTGTCACCTGGTTCAGGTCAACAGATCTGAAAGGTCTCCTCACTCTAATTCACTGTACACAGGACGAGCTATTAAAAATGTGAATCTGGAAAACTGAATGGCTTATAGTTGTTTTTGAAGATCAAATTTCTTAGGAGGTCTGCAAAGACACACATACGTTGGGTCCAGCTCCCTCCAGCCTCTGGTAATTCAACCCTCTCACTCTTTTTCCATGTCACATTCTCTCAAGCCTTTCAGTTCTTCAATGTGCACTCTCTCTCTTGCCCCAGGGCCTTTGCGCATGTTTTTATTTGCCTATAACTTTCTCCTCTCCCTCTTGTCCTTCCCTCCCAAATTCTGCTGGGTTGGGAAGATCCCCTGAAAGGGAAATGGCAGCTCATGTTTTTGCCTGGGAAATCCCATGGATAGAGGAGCCTGGTGGGCTACAGTCTATGGGGTCACAAAAGAGCTGGACACTACTTAGCGACTAAACAACAACAATGATGTTCATTTACTAAACTCTCGGCTCAAATAGTGCTTCTTTCTTGACCCATCACCTCAGTCCTACGATTATGTGATTCCCCTGTTTCATCCTTTCATGTAGCACCTTCTACAGCTATCAGGTTTTGTAATTCATGCTTTTTATGATTATTTAATCAACATTTGTCACCTTTTGTTTACTAGTTTCCTAGCGCCTGGCAAAATGAGAAACATTCAGTAAATATAAATGAACAGATATGTGACAGAAGATAGAATTTTCATGCTTATTGGCAAAAGAAGTGGTAGAATCTACCTTTTGGAGATTTAAAAATAAGCCAAGATTGTTTATAAGCTGGAACATTAATCCATATATTTTGACATAACCTTTTTTTTTCTTTTCTTTCTGCTGGTGGAGGGGAGGGAGGTAGGATGAAACTAACGCAGCAGCAAAGAAAAACAATTTTTTTTTTTCTGGTGAAATAAGTAATGGTTTTCTGGATGGATAATTCTACACACAGAAAATGATTGATTAAAACTTCCTGCAAGCTTGGGCTATGCAAATAAAGCAGGTGTCTATGTATATGCCAGGCTTGAACGCAGTCTTCAATTATATTTTGGAAAAATTGCTCTGGTTGAGCTTTGAATCATACTTCCACATCTGTTGGTATGTTCTAGTCACTACCCAAACAGGAAGCAAACATGGCCAACTAGGCCAAAAATGACAAAATAATATAAATAAATATAGTTTGGCTTCCCAGTATGGGGTGACTGTTCCAACTTACTTATTTCTGTTTCAATGAAAAAAAAAATGATAGAATGATCATGAAGGCATAAGTATTTCCTAACAAATCCCTTGGCGCCTGGTGTCACCATAAATACGTGTTACGCTAGCGAAAGAATGAGTGAATGAGTGAATTTCACCAGGGAAAGCGATCTGAGGACATTTTCCTACGATCTGTGGCCCTTTTCCCTCAATCCTATGGTGATCTTCTATAACCAAAATTGCTTTTGAGAGTTATCTCCTCACTTACAACCTTCTAATACACCAGGGTTTCTTTGAAAAACATTTTAGGCTGAGTGCCAAAGAACTGATGCTTTCGAACGGTGGTGCTGGAGAAGACTCTTGAGAGTCCCTTGGACTGCAAAGAGATCAAACCAGTCAGTTCTAAAGGAAATCAGTCCTGAATATTCACTGGAAAGACTGAACCTGAAGCTTCAATACTTTGGCCACCTAATTTGAAGAGCTGACTCTTTGGAAAAGACCCTGATGCTGGGAAAGATTGAAGGCAGCAGAAGAAGGGGGCGACAGAAGATGAGACAGTTGGATGGCATCACCGACTCGATGAACATGAGTTTGAGTAAACTCCTGGAGATAGTGAAGGACGGGGCAGCCTGGTGTGCCGCAGTCCCTGGGTAGCAAAGAGTCAAACACGACTGGGCGCCTGAGAGACAGCAAAAGATTGCCCTAAGGAGCTCCTAACAGTTGATGAGAAAGGATCCACTTTGTTGCATGGTATGTTTTACTTTTCAGGTAGGTCAGTGCATCAGTGTTTCTGGTCCATTTCAGCCTAACTGCATTCCATTTGCAGAATCACTTGTTTATGATCATCTTCTGATCTTTTATCCTCGTAGGTCTCATTAAACGTCTCCTCAAATCACTGAAGAGTGATTTCTAGCAACGGATTCAACAGCAAAAATTCATTCCGACTCTTGGACACGCTATTGCCTAGTTCCGCTTTATCTTATACAGCAAAACCACAACAAAAACCCAGTTTGACCATTTAAATAGGAATTGATGAAAAGAGCCAGTGCTTAAGATGGATTCACAGATAGCTGACAGTGTTTTTCAAAATTCATTTTTTTCATTGTAGATAACATTTTCCAAATGACATATTTATTAAGCACCTTTGATGATTACCAAGATTCCTTCCAATTACAAGAACATTCTATTATTCTGTTCTTATATAAATCATCTTCACTTATGATTCTGTGACCCTGATTTGTATGCGAATCTGAACTCAAACTCTGCTCGATTGAAGAGAATAATAATATCCATTTCCAGTAGCACAAGCTTAGAAAATGAGTCATACTACATAAATTAAATAATTGTATTCACTTTAGAAACTAATATTAATATTTTCACATTTTAAAGTTAGGATAGTAACAGTATACCACTAGCTCTCTCAACAACTGGAATTCTTCAGATCTGAAGGAAGCAGATGTGAAAGGAAATCCTTTATTCTCAAAGAAGAAACTTGATAGTATACACGACACCTTCAATAATTAACTCCATTAGTATAAACAACTCTTTAAAGTCCTATTTAACATATTTCCCAATTTAATATTATATATTTTTAAAAGGACAAGTCTATGGGACTTATCTAATGGATTTCTTGGCCATTTAAAATGAAGACAGACTGTACATGTGCGTGTGTGCCAAGTTGCTTCAGTCATGTCCAACTCTGTGTGACCCTAAGGACTGGAGCCCTTCAGGCTCCCCTGTCCATGGGATTCTCCAGGCAAGAAGACTGGATTGGGTTGCCGTGCCTTTCTCTAGGGCATCTTCCCAACTCAGGGATTGAACCCGCATTTCTTACATCTCCTGTGTTAGAATGTGGATTCTTTACCACTAGCACCACCTGGGAATCCCTCAAAGACAGCTTGCTGCTGCTAAGTCACTTCAGTCGTGTCCGACTCTGTGCGACCCCATAGATGGCAGCCCACCAGGCTCCCCTGTCCCTGGGATTCTCCAGGCAAGAACACTGGAGTGGGTTGCCATTTCCTTCTCCAATTATGCCATAATTTTATTTATTTATTTATTTATTTTTATTATTTATTATTTTTTTAATTTTTTTTTTTTACTTTACAATACTGTATTGGTTTTGCCATACATTGACATGAATCCACCATAGGTGTACATGAGTTCCCAACGCTGAACCCCCCTCCCACCACCCTCCCCATTTTTCACTTTTTTTTTTTTTTTTTTTGGCTGCACTGTGTGGCATGTGAGGTTTTAGTTCCAAGACCAGGGATTAAACCTGCACCCCCTGCTTTGGAAGCTCAGAGTCTTAACCGCTGGACTGCCAGGGAAGTCCAAACATGTCATAATTTTAAATACATTTATTTAAAAATGCTATACTTAATATAGCATTGAAAATCTCTGGGCTGACATAAAAAACATATTTGTCTAGTTCTGATTTGCTCTTCTGAAGCCTGGCCATACTTCTTGGCCTTGCTTTTCTCGCTCTCAAGTGAATGATGAAAAATTCCCCAGGTCTTAGGATTACTTCTTGCAATACAAACTCGATTTGTAACTATCCTTTGCAGTTGTATAATTTCAACTTTGAGACTGATACGCATCATTTTAAATTATTGCCTAGTGTCTAGGTTTATTTCTAGGTTTATCACAATATTTGCCTTATAAAGGGTAACCCTTAAAAGAAAAAAAAGCCTTTAAATTTAGTAGTAGGCTTTGTTAGATAGGAAGTAGGTTTTATTATGAAAACAGTTTAAATGAATGGAGTTTTGGGGTCCTCATTCAAAAGGCCACTGAAGTGGCATTAGAATTCTACTTTAAATGTGATCGTGTGTGCACATGCGTCTGTGTTTTCCATTCCCTAGTCTAATGTCGTCAAGCCCTATTTGTTTTTTTTTTTCAAAATTTAAAACCCAACTAATGTCTTACTTTTTCAAAGACATTCTGAGTGAAGCTAAATTGTCTCCATCTACAGTGGTTCTGAAATCTCTCTCATTCAGGTGTCATAAGATGTTATGATTTAACTCTTCTTATCAGGAAGCAACAGTTAGAAATGGATATGGAACAACAGATTGGTTCCAAATAGGAAAAGGAGTACGTCAAGGCTGTATATTGTCACCCTGCTTATTTAACTTATATGCAGAGTACATCATGAGAAACGCTGGACTGGATGAAGTGCAAGCTGGAATCAGGAGTGCTTGGAGAAATATCAATAACCTCAGATATGCAGATGACACACCACCTTTATGGCAGAAAGTGAAGAACTAAAGAGCCTCTTGATGAAAGTGAAAGAGGGGAGTGAAAAAGTTGGCTTAAAGCTCAACATTTAGAAAACTAAGATCATGGCATCTGGTCCCATCACTTCATGGCAAATAGATGGGGAAACAGTGTCAGACTTTATTTTGGGGGGCTCCAAAATCACTGCAGATGCTGACTGCAGCCATGAAATTAAAAGATGCTTGCTCCTTGGAAGAAAAGTTATGACCAACTTAGACACCATATTAAAAAGCAGAGACATTACTTTGCCAACAAAGGTCCATCTAGTCAAGGCTATGGTTTTTCCAGTAGTAATGTATGGATGTGAGATTTGGACTGTAAAGAAAACTGAGTGCCAAAGAATTGATACTTTGAACTGAAGTGTTGAAGAAGACTCTTGAGAGTCTTTTGGACAGAAAGGAGATCCAACCAGTCCATCCTAAAGGAGATCAGTCCTAGGTGTTCTTTGGAAGGACTGATGCTGAAGCTGAAACTTCAATACTTTGGCCACCTGATGCAAAGAGCTGACTCATTTGAAAGACTCTGATGCTGGGAAAGATTGAGGGCAGGAGGAGAAGGGGACGATGGAGGATGAGATGGTTTGATGGCATCACTGACTTGATGAACATGAGTTTGGGTAAACTCTGGGAGTCGGTGATGGACAGGGAGGCCTGGTGTGCTGCGGTTCATGGGGTCGCAAAGAGTCAGACACGACTGAGCAACTGAAGTGAACTGAACTGAACTGATCTCATGATCTATGTTGTTCTCTTTTTCTGGCATCATTAAAATAACCACTAGACTTCTCAAAGTTGATGTTTATGAAAGATAATCATTGCCTCACTCAACTGGCCAGGGTTAAAATGAGCTATTCTAGAAATGCTTTGCAAAGTTAAAAACTTTTACCATTTCCCTTTTCCCCTGCTAATGGGAAATAGGCCTAGTATGACCCTCTGATGAGTAGACTGTGGATCACAGGCATCTTGTCATTTTTGCTGGCAGGACAAAGGAGGAAGAGGAGTTTCCACATTAGGGTGGGACAGACATTCAGGAGCAGAGAATTTTTTTTTGTCATCAGAAGCCATAGACACATAGGAAACTCCTGAAGCTCCATAGGTTCATCCATCCATCCATTCATTTCCTCATTCAGTTCATTCATTCATCCCACAGAGACTTTTGGAATGCCTTCTCTGTGTCAGTGATGGGATAAAAGACTGATTTGTGTGCCCTGGAGCTTTTATTTCAGGTTAACTACTCTTGTTTTCCGATTTGTCTTGCTTCCTCTTTAAAGGGTCTCTCTGTTCTCTCTACCTGTGTTTGCCAGGTTCAAAGTGATTTCAATACATGCTTTTTATTGAGGATGATGTTTGCAAAGGGCTTTTAACATAATTTAGCTGTTGAAAATTTCTTATATAAGAGTCTCTCTTTTGCCAAAATCTTTTGTCTCCTTCCCTCCTTGGTCTCTTCTTTAATATCATTTAATTTCTTATACGACTGTTTGTCATTCCTTTTCTTATCTCCCTATCCTCTTGAATTCATTTTCTTCCTTGGCTAACTAAATAAAAATGCTTGGAAGATTTTTTTTACCCCCATTTAAGAAAAATCTCTTTTATCTCTACATGACATGTTCCCTTTCTGATAGCTCTTTCATTTTAGTGCTTTCTTCTTTTGCCTTTTGTTTGGCATTGCTTTTTATTCCTGTGCTCAGTAAAGTCAGTTTTTTTTACACGTTCTTCCATTTCTTTTCAAGTTGGGCCTGTATCTGCTCTCAGTTTCTCTTTTTTCTTCTCAATAAATCTCTTTTTCTCTGTCTGATGTCTTCCTCTTTTCTCTTCTTATTCCTCCTTCCTCTTTTTCCAAATTTTCCAGTATACCTTCATCTTTTTATTTTCCTTGATTATTTCCTTCTTTCTTTTTTTCAGTTCTTTCTAAGGCAAGAACAATTTGGAAACTTTTGTTTTCTTTTTTCTTACACTATTATCAGGAAAGGGTACACATTTCCAGCCTGCCTCTCCAAGCACAGCAACAACACGGGGGAGATGATGGGTTTGAGAACCTGCTCTCCCCAGTCCTGCAGTCAGAGCATCACAGAGCTAAAGAAGCAACCAGGAACCCACACCTCAGCCTTTATGCAAAAATGCTCTTTCATCTCAAATATTGGAGAAGGAAATGGCAACCCACTCCAGTATTCTTGCCTGGAGAATCCCAGGGACAGGGGAGCCTGGTGGGCTGCCGTCTATTGGGTCGCACAGAGTCGGACACAACTGAAGCGACTTAGCAGCAGCAGCATCTCAAATATAGACAGCTCTTTACTCCTTTCTGAGAAACTACAGTTTAATACCTTTTTCAACTTTCCAAAGTATCTATGGCCTCCTTTTACCCAAGCTGAATGAAGCATGGGGGCCATCTCCATTGGATGAACGGGGCAGCTGAGGCAGAGTGAGGAAGCGTGTGTTTCCTGAGATCTCCCAGTCCTGCAGCAGCTCCCTGGCACCTGGGGATGACCCAGAACATGCTGTGGTCGTAGGCCTTACCCTCTAGATTCCAGGGGGCCTTTCTAGTACTTCTCCCTGCCTCTCCCAGCAAGGCAGGCGATGTTTGTGGCTCTGCTTCGCCTCCTGCCTGTGCTTCTCTTCCTCTGCATCTTCTGAGAAGGAGGCTAATGATCCAGGTAGTTTTCCACCTGTGGATTGGGAGGCATTGCCCTGAGCCTCACTCATCAAATTCCAGTCTGTCATCCTCTCGTCAGAAACACCATAGAATGGATTCCTGACCTTTTGGCTGCAGGGAGGAGATGGGATTCAGAACCACATGTTTTCTAGTCCCTTCTAGAGGGCCATATAATTCGTTCATTTCTGCTCTTTAGTCACTCTGTCGTGTCTGACTGGTAATTCTGTGTTGTGCGTGGAAATACCTGTTGTTGAGATTTTAAAAAATGCACATCCCTCTTACTCTTACTAAAATAGAAAATTCCTTTCATATTTTCTTTCCCTGTGTTCACTTTTCCTTTGTTTCACAAATAATCATCCATAACTACATATGCTTGGATGTAGACTGTCGACAGTTCCCAGCCTTTTCTTCCTTAGGTCCTAACCCCTAATAATGCAGATTTCAAGTTAGAATGAGAAGGCCCCATAGATAGGTTCCAGACTGCTTTCACCTTGGAGACTGGATACAGTAATGTAGAGGTAGCAAGGATCTGTTTTCACCTTTAAAAGGGGGGGTATTTACCAATGATTAATTGTATAGACTATAAAAATGTAATTTTCAGCTCTTAATTGTATCGACTTAGCGTGTTAACACTGGTTGTCTCAAGGGAAAACTACATAGGATTGCCTAATGAAGGGGATTTGGCAGCCCAGTATTTCTGTGGCATGATCCTAACGTGGGAAGGAGTGATGAATGTGGTCCTTTGTTTTCAAAAGCCTCACTGGAACTTAAGCAGTGAGTGGTGGAGGGGGTTTTAGAACTCAGGGGTGTTGATCCCTACTCAGGTCCTTCAGACTGAAAAACAGAGCGTTAATTTGTCTTCTCTTTCAACAAACATTGAATGAGTTCTTACTATAGGTCAGCGAGGTAGAAAATGGGAACACACAAGGACATACGAACATATGCAGCTGAGCAGAAAGACAGCCCTGAAACTCAACAGAAAGTGACTCACAGTGGGTGACACCACAGGGCTCTGTGCTCTGCCATGGTCAGCAGAGGGGCTGGGAGACCCGCAAACCTTACAGTTACTGCTTTTATTGCCTACTTAGTATCTGTGTGTTATACATGTAAAACGTGCCTATTTCAAGTTTATTGATGTCTGTTAACTTAGGGTATTAAATTTCTCTATGATCAGCCCAGTTACTACTTTTAAACCTCTTACCCACAGTCATATATTCCTTAGCTTGATGAGCACTCAGATAATACTTCTTTGATTGGGTGGTTTGTTCTTCTTTGAGCTGACAATCTTGTCATAAATCCCTACTGAATCTCTGTTGAGATCTGTCCACTTTTCCAGCTTGTGATCCTTATTAACTTTAACCGAGATTTGAAAGTTGTGGAACATCCCCTACAAATTTAATTAGCATCTTCTCAGTTCGCTCATGAGTGTAAATAGAACCCCACCCAAGGCCAACACTGCGCCCTGCTCTAGTTTGTGCTCACCAGCTGGCTTTGTAAGGAGGCTCAGCTCACCCTAAAGCTCCCTAGAAAGTTTTTCTGAAGTCAAGGACAGCAAATAAAATTATTGTTAATTACATGTTTAATATCCATTATGGGTACATTAACTTTTAGTCTAATTTATGGCAAGTTAGAGCTGTATTTTTACGTGATCAATGTACTTAATAGCAGGTTAGGGTTCTTTCATAATCACTGTACCTGTTCTATTTTTGTCCATTTTATAAGACCTGGGGCCAAATTTTACTATTTCAAATGACTATAAAATTTTATTGTTGTGTCTTTCCCTTTATGACTTATTGTTGGTCATATCTATGATTTATCGGATTTAAGTCCTTGATCAAGAACACAACCCCTAATTACAAACTTGTTTCCAGGGGACAATACAATCTGCTTTACAATTGTATGTTTTGCGATGAAGCTTTTTTAGGAATTCTTTGTGGTGACAGTTTTGGATTTTTTACACTTGAAACTGCTTTCAGTTAAAATTCTCACCAAGGGCTTCTGTCAATAAAAGGGTTTATGTCAATAAAAAAATGATCATTACATTAAATAAACCAACCTAACTTCATTTTAAGAGAGATTTGTAAATTATTTTTGTTTAAATGCTTTAAGAACAGGGAGTCTAAAACCTTATTTTATGTAGGAAATATTGAAGTGTTTTGATTTACTACAATGACCATTTAAAGGGAAAGGGAACGGAATTATTTTAAAAGGGTCAGAGAGGAAGGAAGTCCAAAGGAAAGAAAGAAGGCTTGCTAAAGGGGGGAAAAATGGAAGGAATGCCTAGACCAGGGAAAGAAAGATTAAGAAAAGGAGGCAGGCAGAGGAGCAGGATGAGGTGAACTAAACGCAAGGCCCTGTTGGTCACTGATCCCGTCTTCCTTGTCTACTTTCGTTGGGAACTAGTGATGAAAGTTTCAAAGGGAACTTTGAACCAGGAATGACCAGGGACGGCTGTGCTCAGACCTTCAGGGACACCTGAGGGTCTGGGTGGAACGACTCAAATCATCCTTCTTTCCAGGTCACCCGTGGCAGCTGGGTGAGACTGAGGTGGGACCAGGTTCTCGATCAGTGAGGTTCTTACCTACTTTTCTCTAGCAAGGAAGCCACCGGAAGGATATTTTTTATAGGCACCAAACCCCTAACACTGTAACTTCTGGAAGGCTGTTGGAATCCAGAGTTAGACAGAGATAGTTTCTACAGAGCCAATCCCCTTCATATAGCCTACTGCAAGTCAAACTGCCCCCTTCCACAGACCCTGACCCCCCAAACATTGAGCAGAAGTCTTCCCAAATTACCCCACAACTGCTCAAGTGAGCATGCTCATTCCTGTGTGAGCTGAGCTCAATCTCAACATAAATAAATACATGCCACTGGTTGTAGAGAATTGCTAATAACTGCCATTGGCATAGCACTAAAATTTTACAAAAATTTTTTAGCTACGTTATCTTATGAATCCCTATAACAACTTTGTAATGGATGCATTATAATTACTATTCCCATTTTACTGATAAATGAATAGGCTCAGATGCTGGGAAAGATTGAGGGCAGGAGGAGAAGGGGATGACGGAGGATGAGATGGTTGGATGGCATCACCAACTCAATGGACATGGGTTTGGGTGGACTCCAGGAGTTGGTGATGGACAGGCAGGCCTGGCATGCTGTGGTTCATGGGGTTGCAAAGAGTTGGACATGACTGAGCGACTGAACTGAACTGAATAGGCTCAGAAGGATTTGGAATTAAAAAAAAAAGAAAAAACAAATAGACAAAAAAACAGGCTTAAAGAGGTTAAATAACTTGCTTCATACCACACAGCCAGGAAGTAGCAGAGAGACAATAAAACCCTCTGGTTCTAATTCTAGCAATGTTCCTATTACACCTTGAGAAATTTCCACATACATTCAAAATAAATATTTGATAATATGTCACAGCAGAGATGGTGCAAATAGTTCTTTGAAGTGAGAAATACAGGAATTTCATTCTTCCAAAGGTTAATATTGAGTTGGCCAAAAAGTTTGCTCGGGTTTTTCTGTTAAATGTTCCATAAGATGGTTGTTCTACTGGAGACCCCTACAACTTTGTTCTTTTTTCATCTCAAACACACATTCTTTCTTTCACTTTTGTCTCATGAGTGGAGTTCCATACCACTGTCTTCCGCCTTACACTGATAGCTCTGACTTTGCCTGGAGAAGGAAATGGCAACCCACTCCAGTGTTCTTGCCTGGAGAATCCCAGGGACAGGGGAGCCTGGTGGGCTGCCGTCTATGGGGTCACACAGAGTCAGACACGACTGAAGTGACTTAGCAGTAGCAGTGTAGAATGAAGAATCATTTATCTGTGATAGCTCTGTACTCCAACTATCCTGAGGATTCACTTGCAGTCTGAGATTGACTTCAGGTCACGAGTAGCTGAGAGCCATGGAGGGGGAAACTGGAGAACCTCCTTCCTAGATCACCAGAGCTACCAGCAGTAACGTTCTACCATGAACGACTCTACAGGAAAGCCAAAATCAGATTAAATTTATATCCTTAGGTATCCCTCTCCTTTCTACTACACACCTATTTCTATTTCTTCCTGCATTTGGTCTTACTACTGTATTTGTGTCATAAATGAATATCATTAGAAAAGTTGGTTTAGCAAATGTTAGCATCAACTACATTGATAATATCATTTATAACTCTGTGATTGAAAAAATGTTTTAGATTTGAGTGACATCAAGTTTTACAACCACTAAGACATATATGTTATAGCCTACCCCGCAGAAAAAGACACCATTAAAATATATTGATAACAATATATTAGCATACATGTTACATATATGTATTATACAAAAATATACTCAATTTATATCCAGAGAAGCTCATTATTCTAACATAAAACACAGGTACTTGGTACTGAGCTCTGACTCTTGTCCTACTGGGATGCAGGAATATCTGGATAGGGACTTCCCTGGTGGTCCAGTGGCTAAGACACTGTGCTTCAGAAGCAGGGGGCCAGGGTTTGATCCCTCATCAGGGAGCTAGATCCCACATGCTGCAACTAAGACCCGGCACAGCAAAAAAAAAAAAAAAAAATCTGGATACTCCTTTTTCACTATGATATGTTTGATACCAAGATTAGAAGAGGAAAGACGAAAAGAAAAAAACATTTTTCTTTTTGATGGTGAGTATTTTGCTACATTGGTCTTTAATTTACTATGTGGGTAGATGTATATATCCTCACTGGAAACTCCAGAACTATCTACCTGCCTCTGAGGATTGACAAAGTTGGATACTATTGTGGCCCAAGAGATAACAGGGGTTGAATGCAGGATCTGTGCAATTGCCCTCGATAGATGGTAGGAAGGAGAACTGAAACTTGTGACTTAAGTTACTCAAGGTTTCTGGGGAAGATTGGCAGTGAGCACAGCACAAAAAATGACTCTTAGAAGCATCGGACCTTGGAAGGGACAGGGGCAGGTTTGGGAAAATGAAAATTCAGTACAGCTAGATGAAACATGCCGAGTCTACCTACATAGTTCAGGAAATCCCAGGTTGCAGGGAGTCAACGTGCATTCAGAAGAGGATCTTCAACTGAGGGCCGCATCCAGTGGAAAGAGAAAGAAAGGTAGGAAAATGCAACTCAGTCAATCAGGGCAGATGAACACCCACCTGAAATTCATTTCTCTCGTCTCTGCTTGTATCCTCCAGCAGGCGTGCTCTTCAAAGGGGACTGGAGACACCTGAGAAGAACAAAAAGCTATTTAATGCCAGAAACAAATGCTTGGTTCTGAGTAACCAGGTCACCTCAAGACTCAGCCCTCAGCCCTCCACTCCCCCATACACTTCCTGTTTGCCCCTATCTGCTCCTTTGCTGAAATACTAATAACTTCAGAGAGAGTGACTTCTGCCTCGCGTGCAGCTCACACCAGGCATGACTCCATGATATTTCCCTTGGATGGCTTCTGCTCATCACAAACTCCACATTGCAAGCTGACTCTGTTCAGTCCTGGCCACACTTCCTCTTCTAGAAATATTTTCCTCTCTTTATGCACAGGATACTGTGCTCCTGGCCACAAAAGCTTATGTCTTCTTTGAGTCATTTTGCTCATTTTCATATCCAGTCAATCTCCAAGTTCTGTCAAGTCTTCCTCAAATAACTTTTTTTTTTCTTTTTTTCTCTCCATTTCTACTGTTGATCCCTGCTGACTTGGATTATACTTCAATCTCTTAACAGTTTTCTCTATGACCTTGCTCACTCCATTTTGCCTGACCTATCGATGCCAGAACATTATTCTTTAAACACTTAAAAAGATCGTGTTGAAAAACTTCCAGATACTTTATTTTGCCAATGGAATAATGACTGCATAAGACCACACAGTTCATTAGGGACACAGTTTATGGCTGGAGCCCAGGATTTTTTAACCTCAGTTCCAATACATTTTTTACTAAAGTATATACACTGAGTCCTAAGAATTCCAGCATAGAATGCATTATCTGTCCTATTTTCTTCCAAACTGCTTTAGTTTCTTTGTACTTTGTTTTAATCTGTAATTTGTCTTAATTCTTTTCGGAAGTAGGAGGGATGTTAAAATTTAAGTAAAGCAAAACAAATATTGGTCAAAATAAAAATCCTGTATTTATACACAGCCAAAACTACATCAAACTGGTGGAACCACCCCTGCTCTTTTTCAGAGACAAGGTATACTGAATTTGGTTTCACAAGTCCGTTCCAGATGATTTCTGACTGGGGATTCTCTTTTCATTGACCCCTGCTTCCAGAGAGAGCGTCTATTCTGAACACTCAAGCTGGAGCTAGCTCTTGGTGCTGAGCTCTGACTCTTGTCCTACTGGGATTCAAGAGTATCTGAATGGTTCAATATCTCAACATTGTGGAAGAATGGAATTCCATCTATCCAGGGAAAGTTGGTTAAAATCCCATCTTAACAAATTTCAAATTGGACTTGGAAACTTCTAACAAAATTATAAATTCTTCACTTGGCCTTAAGAAACCTCCTGCAAAGAGCCTGTAGCAGGGGGATTGGCAAGCAAAAGCAGGGAACTGCAAGGATAGGAGCTCTAGAGCTGGGACCTCACAGACGCTCGGGGAAGATGCTCTCCCTGAATGCTAAAGCCGGCACTGGGCTCAGTCTTCTGAGAGCCAAAGACCTTATATAGCCCATCTTGGGCATAATAGTTATCTTAACTGTTAGTAGACTTATTTCTTACGCCACTCACTTATAACAAATGAGAAACCACTTCAATATACAAAGCCCTTATTTGGCAATTTTCATCTTCAGTGCACTTTCCAAATGTTAACCAATTAATCTGCTTGACAGTGCTCCCCTTAACAGTGGTGCATGTTTTATGTTCATAAGCTCTTTGATATTTCATTTCTGGGTCTTTTTTTCCTGTCTTCTTCCAAGGCCAAAGTAGTGAGGTTCTTTGCTGATGTGGTGCTCGTTCTCTTTTTACAACCTAGATGCCCTCATGGTGGTGGATGATCAGGTGAGGACATGAGATGAGGATGTCGGAAGGAGAGAAAGAGGGAAAGAGCCTCACCCCTATGAATAGCAGGAATGCCACCCAGCGAAAGACCCTGCCTTCAGGGAGCCGCTGCCTCTGATGGCGCCACCAGGATTTCCCTAGCTCCTGAGTGGTTAACAAGTATTTAGTGAGTGCCTACCATGTGCCAGGCCCCTGTTCTAAGGACTAGGCATAGAGCAGCAAACAAGATCTCACTCTTTGCCCTCCCGGAGCCCCAGTATGAGAAACCTCAAGATCTACCGTGCATATCTCCCTCAGGCAGTTTCATAACTTTGTCTTCTTCTTCTATGGCGTTTCTCAGGGAAATGAACTCCTCACATTTATTTTTCATGGAGTAAACACAACTTAATTAATTCTAAAGCTTTCTTTTGCAAGCCTCAATATCTACTCCCAGGAATTAGTGTCTGAATCTGCACCCTTACCCTCTAGATAACTAGTTCTGGAGATTTTAGGGTTATGAACACTGTTAAGAATCTGATGATAACTATGCATCTAATCAACAGAAGGAACATATATGTATCATAAGCATATACAATATATAGATATAAATATAAATGGGTTTCCCTGGTGGCTCCGTGGTAAAGAAGCTGCCCACCAATGCAGGAGACCAGGATTCAATCCTTAGGTCAGGAAGATCCCCTGGAGAAGGAAATGGCAACCAACTCCAGTATTCTTGCCAAGAAAATTCCATGGACAGAGGAGCCTCATGGGCTATAGTCCATGGGGTCACAACGAACTGTATACAACCGAGTGATTGAGCCTGCATGCATATACATACATACATACCCATATGTGTGTACCGTGCTAACGCCCATGCACTCCAGGTTAAAGAGCATGATCTAATCCAGCAATATTACTATTTTAAATATTTCATTTTATTTAGATTTCAGCTGCCACAATTAGATTTTCCGCTTTGGAGAATGCCAGTTATAATCATCACTGATTCTCATAGGCAAGTGTCTTCACTTCTCTGACCTTTTAGAGCATTTAAAAAAAATGAAGTATGGTTGATTTATAGTACTGTATTAGTTTCAGGTATACAACATAGTGATTCAAAATTTTTATAGACTATATTTCATTTATAATTATTATAAAATAGTGGCTATATTCCTGTGCTGTTCAATACATCACTGTAACTTATTTATTTTATTCATAGCATATACCTCTTAATTCCCTACCCCTATCTTGCTTTGATTATTTATTTGAATTATTTTAGCTTTTATTAGGGCAGGACTAAAAATGCACAGAGCACTCTAGCTGTGGATATACTGTTCCTTTTGAGAATATAATATTGGCTTCTGCATCATTTTTAATCTTTTAGTTGAATCTGTACATTGTCTTTAAGGTATAGTCTATAATGATGGCATGCTCCATGTTCTAGACGGTGATTAAAACTGTAGAATCCATCATTTTTTTAGGATAATTGGTCTTACACTCCCCTGAATATGTTCTCTTATACTTGCATATAAAGAATTTCATCTGCCAGTTTTCTGCTCCCATATGCAGTCTTGTGAAAATTTCAGTTTCCCCTGCATAAATGGTATAATATTTCATTATTAAAAAGAACTTAGTGTCATGTGCAAACCTGAGAATTTTATTGTAAACAGTCTCTTGTTAACATCTTAGCATTCATTTGTGAGTTGGTACAATTTAAAAAATATTTTTCCTTTCCCTTTTCTCCTTTTTCTGGAGCCAGTGTCAGTTCTCTTCTAAGATAAAACAGTTAATTAAATTCTGTGTTCGGTCCCAAATAATATATGGCAGAATATCAACAGTGGACTTTTCTGGTTAGCTGGATTATGGATGATTTTAATTGAATTCATTTTGCTTCTCTGTTTTCCACATTTTCTACAAAGAATATATATTGCTTTTGTAATTAGAAATATTAAATAGGCAGTTTTTCATGGAATTGTAACCCGCCCGGGCTTACTGAGCATTTAAATAGAGAACATTTACCGCATGCTTCCTTCAAAATATTAGGCAGGTGTAGTCTCGCTTTCATAAACTGTCTTGCCTTACTCTGTAGACTGTCTCTTTCTTAAACGCACAGGGAATTGTGTCCTCCGGTCTTTACTCGTAAATGCTTGTCACATTAGCAGCCCGCCGGTCCTCCATTAAATTGACCTGTCTACACAAGTTTCAGTGGATCCCAAATTTCACCCTTGAATGTCTTCTAAACTCTTGGGGAGAGCCCATTTATTTCCAGTGATTACTCAAGTTCGGGAAAGAAAATTGTGACAAAATGCATTATTGATTCAGCCACGACATCTAGTGTATTTATTGCTATTTGATTTTGTACTTGTGACTGATCTGCTTCAGAAGTTAATTTAGGAGTGAGACTGTCACTAATGCTTTTCTTTATTAGCTGATTCATTCTTCTATCTCCTTTTCAGACCTGCATGGACTTTTTATATTGTTATCATCAATCAATTGGTCTCATTGATTCTCTTGCTATCTCTCTGGCTCCCCTGTTTCTAACAAGTATTTTAATACTGGGGTTGATTCCCCAGATATGTGCCCTGGTTCTTTTTGAGCTTAAACTTTTTTTTTCTGCTATATATTATGCATATACATTGCGTTTTTTCCTGCTATATATTATGTCACCTATATTTTTCTATTCGGGCACATTTATTTTCCATATGATGCCTTTAAAACAATGTATTTTTATTTTTAAACTTCATTTAGATTGCAGGTTATACAGAAATAAGCTGCAGGTTGGATTTGGCCTGAAGTGAAGTCGCTTAGTTGTGTCTGACTCTTTGTGACCCCGTGGACTGTAGCCCACCAGGCTCCTCAGTCCATGGGATTTACCAGACAAGAATACTGGAGTGGGTTGCCATGGATTTGGCCTAACAGGCTGTAATCTGCCAAAGTCTGATCTAGATATTTAAGTATTATATTTTCTACCCCTAGTGATTCTATCAAATTTCCTTGGTCCATAAATTCCCGCAACTTGTTTTCATTTAAGAGGCCCTAAAATACAAAGCCACATCCTCTCCTGTGTGCCTGCACCATATCCTTCCAAGACAGAGTTTTTGTTTGGCAGCAGGAGGCTATCTGGTTCCTTCTTTGCTAATTACATCATAGCTCTCATTTGCTGTCAACGTATTTCCTTCTGGCATTTGGTCTGATAAGTCTTTATTGTTTATTTGAAACAGTTTTGCATGCTGAATTGATCTTTCACCACTTCTCCAATCCACTAGTTCTTAGATTACACCATCCTTATTTTTCTCAGATATGTTCTCCACTTCCTCCTTGATTGCTTTATTTGAATCTTGGATAATTCAAGTATGTTTTCAGCCATTTCCCTCTCTATTATTCAATTTTAAACTTTCTGAAATTTGAAAAGTATCCTTAACAGTCTGGTGCTATTTTACCTCAGATAGTAGTAGCCCATTATTTATTTTATTTTATTTTTTTCTGTGTGGATTCTGACTTTCCAAAAGATATCCTGGTTCTTGGTGAATCTATAAATCTCTTTCTTATACAATTATTTTATCTATATGTTCTGGCTCTGTAAGTCTGCTCTCTTGAAAATTCATCATAGAATCTACCTTACTTCAGGATATTGGACTGAAGCTGTTTGTTTTGTAACTTAATTTGACTCAGGTGTGATTCAAATTGAGTCCCTATAACTATCATTATTAATTATTTATTGTCCCAAGAAATTGCAGCTTGTTTTACGAAGGTCACTGTAAGTGTTAGAGTAGGTATTTTAGTACATGGATCACGGCCAAAACAATCTATTTTTGAGTCAGTGTCTAATCTACTAATGAAACTAGCTTCTGTCCATTCAGTTAGCATTCCTCATCCTGGAGAAGTTTGGTCAGGGCAAGATGACACTGGAAATTTCTTAGGAATTGGATTCTAACTAAAGGTCAACTTCTTTTCTCATTATTTAGATATTTTTATTTGATGTGGTGAAAATAGCTTTGAAATAAGATTCAAGAGATTGGAATTTTTATTCTAGTTACATGAACTTAACTGAGTGAAACCAGTCTGGACCTAAAGTTTCCTCAACTGAAAAATGAATTTGTTGCAGTTGGCTTCCAAGTCTGTCTCCAGCATTCTGAGGCTCTGTAACAAACTGTATATTAGGCATAATGATGTGCCTAAGTGGGATAAGAACTGGCACATAGAGATACAACTTTTAGGACCATGACACTTTCATGTGAAGTAGAATCTGAAGTTTTAATTGCTTAATTCTTTGATGGAAGATTGTTTTCAGTGATTATGAAAATGACTATGTCTGTCAGGACTATAACTTTGAACTTGGAAACTTGAACTTTGAAAATTGCTCCCTTGACTAGGTATGTGATGAATCTGAGGCACTGAACAGCAGAAAGCAGACTCTTCCCAAAATGAGAAATAATTAATTCTTCCAGGACCCAGAATTAATTACAAAATTTTACTACAGTAATATCAGTTTAAAAAATACAGAATTATTAGTTTCTGAACACTAGTTCTAATTATGGTTTCATGATATTCAGCGTATGCTATTTCAGTTCCAGAGTTCAAACTGGTTTTGACTTCTTATTCCCAGAGTCACACTTCATAAGAGAAGCAACAATCCATCAGAAAAGATCTCTCTTTCCTCTGGGTCCTCAGACCCAGGATTCTGTTTCTTAATATAAAGCAAGGTGTTTATGTAGAAGAAATAAGACTTGAATTAAGAGAGGTTTCATTCGGGTTTTGCATTTGGTATCTCTGTTGGTAGAAATGAGATGATTAAGAAATATGATTTCTAGTTTATTTTAATATTAATGTGCTTAATAACCCCAAATTCTACCTTTAATAAAAATAGAAAATATAGAATGTTTTCTTAATATGTCTTGTACACTGGACACATTTTGCTGGTAACAGGCAGCCTCTGACATATGTGTCATCTCCATGTACACCAGCAGTGCTACTGAAAATGCACAGTGGGTCTTACTTCGGTTGAGACTTTGTCTGTGATGTTGCGTATTGATGTTCATCTTCTGTCGATGGTTTTGCCTCCAGACTCCTGACAGCTTACTTTTGTTCTCTGAGTCCAGCTTTGGTCCCCCTTTTTGGGGTCTACTGTCTATGACCCAGGCCGATACCACATCCAGAGACTGGTGCAGACAAACTGGAGAGTGTTCTGATCTTACAAATTTAACTTTGAACAAAGAAAACATGTTATGACACAGAGGCTTTATCTGAGATGGTGACTGCTAGATGCGAAAGTCAAGTAGAAAGAGGTCGTCTTCTGAATGTAAAATTGCTTGGCTTATGTGCAGGTACAATTGTTGGGTGAATCACTGGGCAAATACCCATTCAAGGCATATATAAGTGATGAGTAGAGGACAGGAAAGAAGCTACTTAAAATAATAAATATGATTTCACCTACAGGAGGGGCCTAGATTAGTCAAATTCTTTAAGACAGAAAGTAAAATGGTGGTTGCAAGGGGGTGGGGAAGGGGAGGAAGTGAAGAACTATTTAATGGGGACAGAGTTTCAGTTTTACAAGATGAAAGGGTTCTGGAGATGAATGATAGTGATGATTGTAGAATAATGTGAATTTACTAATAATCTTGAACTCTACCCTTAAAAGTAGCTAAGATGATACAGTTTTTGTATATCTCACCACAATGAAAAATGTAAATGTTAAAAATCATTGTCTTTAGTTTATTTGGCTTTGGGTAGGTGTTTTCTGCTCTTATAAAAATCCATTCCTATAAAAATCCATTGTATCAACTCTTTTATCTTATGAGCTTGGTGACTTATTCTCCTAGGAAATGGATCTCCTGATAGTTGAAATTATTAGGCAAGGAGAGGTGAGATGGTTACTGGAAGGGTGTCCAGTATATCATAGACATTTCAACTTCAAGGTTAACTTTAGCATTTCCCCAAACCATAGAAAAAAATTAATTACCGAAGGACTTACTAATTCTAGCATATGGAACTTTGTTCTCTTTCTCTAATTTGAAATATTAAAATACCTGGGAAAACTAATAGCAATTTCATATTTCATCAGCTTCATTCAGAATGTTCTCCATCTTAAAATTTCTTATGAGTCATATAAAACCCATTTGCCCAGCTCTTTAAGTTTGATAGCTATTAATCACCAGTATAATGAGCTTATTTAAAACACATTGAACAGAAATCCCAAATCAACCATATTTTCTCAAAATTCAGGTATTTCTGGGCATATCTGCATGACTCAGAGTGTAGAACATGTACCTAGTTATTTCAAGGACCAGAGAAGGAACCTGGAAAATTAGAAGCTCAAGTTGTTTAGTCCAGGATGTTGGCATTTGAGGAAGTAAATACATAACACTCCTTTTCTCTTCCATCTGGTTTGAAACCAAATAATAAAGTGAAATAAGGAGATGGAGGAGAAAACAGCAGTTTTGGGAGTGTTTTGTTGTTTTGTTTTTTGTTGCTGGAGAACATGGCTTAGGAGCAACAATGTGAACTTCCATCCTGAATCTCAGAATCAGACAAACACCCACCCAGTCACAGGGAACGTTGCAGGGTCCCTGTGTAGGCATAAAGCTTTTGTGGCAAGCCTTACATGGGCTTCCCTGGTGGCGCAGAGGTTAAAGCATCTGCCTGCAGTGTGGGAGACCTGGGTTCAATCCCTGGGTCAGGAAGATCCCCTGGAGAAGGAAATAGCAATCCACTCCAGTATTCTTGCCTGGAGAATCCCATGGATGGAGGAGTTTGGTGGGCTACAGTCCATGAGTCGCAAAGAGTTGGACACAACTGAGCGACTTCACTTTCACTTTCACTTAGCACATGGAAGGCATACCACATGTGTTCTGTATCAGCAGAGGTTGTCCATGACTAGTGCCTACTCCCAGGCTTGCCAATCAGATAACACAAGCCTCCTTCTTAGAGAAGAGTGAGTGAGGAAGTAGGCTGTATCCAAACCCACCATTGTCCCTGCAGGGGGAAGATGAAGCTGGGGGAGGAGCCTTCTCTCCTCCAACACTTACCGCTGCAGCACAGGGGGGGTCATCAGTATCTTCAAAGCTGTTTCTGAACTGAGCCCAGCACTTGCCCCACAGACTCTTCTCTGGTCCAGTTTCCAGCGACCAAAATCTAAAAATCGAGCCAAACAAAACAATGTAGGTTATTGAGAACACAGGCCTCAGTAACACTGGCTTTTGCGCTTAGGCAGGAGCTGGTGGCTCCAGTCCACAATGACACCGGCAGTCTGGCCTTTGGGGGCAGCGGCCTTCATGGTAACGTTGGCAGACACATCAGTAGCAGTAGTGACAGCTGGAAATAATAAAAAGTGATAATCATTGTAAAAGCCAGTATTAATAAGCCTATACTGTGTGCCAGGAATTCTGTGCAAGTCACATGCATTGTATCATCCTTTTAAATTCGCTTTTTTATGAAAATTTACATCCTAAAAAGTAGAGAGTCTGAATAAGGATTATGCATAAGCCCATCATCTACATTTTCTATATTTGCATCTGTTTTATTTTGGTGGAAGTAATTTAAGTTACAGATGTCATGACACTACACTCTTCAGTACTTCAGTATGCACCTCCAAAATATAAGGACATTTTCTACATAACTATAACATTATTATCATCCTTGACAATTCCCTAGTATCTAAAACTTGGTGCATATTCAAATTTCCCCAGTTCTTCCCCATAAATATCTTTATAGCTCTTTTGTTTAAATCAGAATTAAATTGTCACATTTACTATGTTTCTTTTTTTTAATTAATTTATTTTTTATTGAAGGATAATTGCTTTACAGAAATTTGCTGTTTTTATTTTTTCAAAAGACTTTATGAGCCCAGTGTCTTCCATATTCTCATATATTAAAAAAATTTAATTACTTAAAAACAGTTTCCAAAATATTTTTGGACTTCTCAGTTGATATAATCATGTGAGCCAATGCCTTGTGATAAATGTTGAATTTGGACAGAAATTTGAAAAAACATGCAGAGACTTTCCTTTGAAACCTGAGGAGGTAAAAGGGATATCTAGAGTTAAAGCACAGAAATAGATAATACCTAATAACAGTGAATGTATATTAACCAATTTCTAAATCCTGTGAATACTTGGATCATTTCATGGTCACCCTTGTATATGTTTCTTTAAATATCTCTTGCTCTAGAAAAATCCTCCCATTCTCCGTTTCATTTTATTTATTTATTTTTACAGTTCAACATTGCTTTTCCTTTTTTTCAGCAATCATGACTCTGGCTTGAAGAGACCAGGTCCATTATCTTTAAAATGTCCCGCCTTCCATATGTGTCTGATTGTTTTCTGTGGTGCCAACTAACCTATTCTCTATGCCCTGTATGGAAAGATCCAATCAGATTTAGGTTAAACATTCTGGCAAGAATACGTCATAGGTGTCGTTGTGTATTTCATTTTAATTACAATAGGTGGTACCTAATTTTTGGTTGGTCCACCGTGAGTGATACTAAAATTTATCACTGGGTTAAGGTGGTAACAATCTGATCTTCCTCTGGAGGCATTTATCATCTGAGCCTCACAACTGTGGTCATTTTACAAATTTGACTGGCCTCTGAATGGCAGAATGGGACCCCAGATTCTGCGCTTAAATCCCTCTTATTCTGCCTCCTATCGGCCATGTCTTTAACTCAGGTCAGAGGCATGATCTTTTACAAGTAATACATTGGCACCACAGTGAGCTGGCACAAGAAGAGAGGAAAATGGCTGAGAACTACTCTGGGTATTCCAGACCCATCTGATGGAAATTTATAAGTGCAAAATCAGAAAAAAAAAATTGTACACTGGAATCAGAAATTTAAAGTTTTTGCTTACATTCTTACTCTTAGGTTATTTTGGCCTGGAAAAACATGGGTAGACAAAACCAAGTGTGCTAATAATAATTACTTTCCTTCCCTTTATGGTATAGATGAAAGAGTGAGTAGGTTATCAGCTACTGTCAGATAAAGGATGCTGGCACAGCCTGCCTCGGGCCATTTGTTAAGTGTTGTTTCCCTATTTGATGGTAAGCCCTCTGAGGTCAGGTTTAGGTGTTTTGTCTTTCAGCAACGATATTTATGTGGAAAGAAGCTGGTCTTTGGAGTCAGACCTAATTCACCTTGAATATGGGCAATTGTCTCGATGTGTTGTGTGACCGCGTGCACATGGTTCCATCTTTGGGTTGAAGTTTCATTGCCAGAAAGATGAGGTAATGATACATGCTTCACAGATTTTGCTATAAAGATCCATTCATTCATTTATTGAACAGATGTTTACTGAGCGTGTTCTATCTGCCAAGCCCAGAACTAGGAAAAGAGGATAGAGTATTGATTATAAGATAAAATCCCTGCTCTTGTGGAAATCTATGGTTGAGATGTGATAACAAGTGAAACATTTAGCATCATCCCATGGTTCTAGCACAGAGTGATGCTCAGAGCTGATTATTTTCTTTGTCTTCCTCTGAGTTGTACTCAATGCCCAGCACTAGCACTGGTCCACACCGTGCAGGGCAAGGGGTGGGCTGGGGGGAGTCAGTCAATTAGGACTTGAATTGACAAGGAAAACATCCAGAGGCTCCTCTATACTGCTGAGAGTGGGACGTGAATTCAAAGGCCTCTACTAGCTCAGTTCTGTAGTCCAAAGTGTAGCTTTGACGTGGAGAAAGTCGTAGAAATAAGGAAATGGAGACTTCCTAATTGAGTGTGTCAGGGAAAGAAGGTAAAATATATATCATCTATGTAAATAAAATGTTAATATAGAGATAAATACACATACTCACAGTCATTCTGGAGAGAGTGGCTAAATTCCTAGAACATTTCCCATTAGACCCTAATAGCTCAGTTGGTCAAGAATCTGCCTACAATGCAGGAGACCCCAGTTCGATTCCTGGGTCAGGAAGATCCGCTGGAGAAGGGATAGGCTACCCACTCCAGTATTCTCGGGCTTCCCTGTGGCTCAGCTGGTAACAAATCCACCTGCAATATGGGAGACCTGGGTTCGATCCCTGGGTTGGGAAGATCCTCTGGAGAAGGGAAAGGCTATCTACTCCAGTGTTCTGGCCTGGAGAATTCCATGGACTGTATAGTCCACAGGGTCGCAAAGAGTCGCATACGACTGAGGGACTTTTACTTCACTTCACTTCCCATCAGAATCTGGATCATTGCAGCAACTCCTTTGAAATCCACACCTTCTCCCTACAATTCTAATTCTCTCTTTAGAAGTGTTTTTCCTGCCCAACTGGACGAGAGTCTCCTTGCAGACAGCATTGCTGTCTTACACATCATTTTGCCCAACTCAGCAGCTGCGGGCATAATTCATGCTCAGGGAGCGCTTAGACCCACGTCATAATACAGGATTAACTATTCCGAGGAGGCCAGGGTCTGGTCAGCATGTCATCTGTTTCAGATGGATATGTGACTTTAACATAAGCCTGCATGGTTCTTTGAGACATTGCATTTTGGCCACCGTTACTATTCCATACCTCCAAGCGTTTTCTGCTAAAGAAGCTGACTGAGCAAACCCATGGAGATATTTTTCATTTCCTTTGATGGAGCATAATGCCTTCGTATATAAACACAATAACACAGTCATCACATATGCACTTACATTATTGTAGCGGCTGTGTACTCAGCAATACTCTCGGCCAGGCAAGGAGCCCAGGCGTTTTATTTTCCATTCTGATCTAAATTATGTTCATAATAAAAGAGTTTTCAATCAAGGTAAATACAATTTCATCCCAGCCTAACATCTACATTCCTGCTCTCTTTCAGTCTCTCTCTCCCCCACTTTTTTTCCCCTTTAATTCTAGGTCACTCACCCTGCCACGTGGGAGATTCTCCTCTTGTGGGGATAACAGCCTGCCTCCTCAATGAACTATAACAACAGCTCTAAATGCATCTCCTGTAATATACCTCTGTGATTTGCAAAAGTGGGAATAAATCAAAGCCAGGAAGAGATGCCACGTTAAGCCAGAAGCTAAATGTTACATCATGTAGCGCGAGGCTAAGGGAAGAGAGAACCTGCTTTTTCCTGGCAGCACAGTATCTTTGTGCTTGTTACCTCCGCCACAGCCCCATTAAAACAATCATTTGGAATCTGCGGGAAATTGTCACCTCTTTCTTTCCTGCCATGGCAGCTGGTACTGGGGGTTGCAGACAAAGCTCATTCCCTTCAAGGTTCTTAACACACATGCGAAAAGGAAAATGAAGCTTAATTTGTTAAAAAAAGAAAAAAAAAAGTGTCAGCTTACCCTCAGGCTCAGCGCAGGCACCAGGGGAAAGAAAAAAAAAAAAAGCAAAGATAAATGCCTCGAGGTGAACTGGCACCAACTCTAATTCTCCACTCACTCGGCTGCTCTTCTGTATGTATCACATTAATCATGCCGGATGGAGAGACATTTCCAAAACTTAAGCAATTTTCGAACCAAGATGCACCATTAAGGAAAAACACAATAGCATGACTTTTTTGGGGGATGCTTTCTTTGTACCAGCAATGAATCTCAAAAATGTGCTGCAGATGTTAGTACAAATAATGAATACCTGGGTGGAGATGGGAGGGAGAGGCGGGAGGAAATTGACAAATGTAAGAAAAGGAGAGGCAACTGCCCTCCCTTTTCTCTTCCTGTGACCTTCCCTAGGTCACAGGAGCTGGGCTGGGGCTTGCCATTCGTTGAGATCTGCCCTGGTTCTTGGACCAAATCAGACAACAGACGGGCTGACTATTGCAGTTTCCCAGAGCCCTGTGACGTCCCTGGGCTCCCACGTGCTTCACTGCTGAGGCCTGAGTGCCGTTTCAGTTCTCACCACCTTGCCATCCTCAAGTGAGTCCAGGCATCTCTGCTTCTGACACCCAGTCCTGCAGCCACTGCTCTGGTTGCTAGGTTTGAAGCTCCTGTTGATGACACTTGTCATCCTCAATCCAATGTGCTCCCCATCTGGGTTTTCCACTACCTTGGTCTACGTTCCTTCCGGAGATGTGTCTATCTCTTGGAAGTCTTAATGTCCACTGTTCCCTGACCCATGGCCCTTCTTTGGGCATGACACTTGTCTTCTTGCCCAGCTGCTCTTGCACGTAGACTGAGCCTGCCTTCTAACCTGCTATCTGCTGTAGTTTTAGAGGTTTGTGCCAGATCTTGTCTCATATCTTCTTTCCATATTGTGTTTTTGCCATACTCTGACCCTTATTTCAAAGTTTAAAGAGAGTAATTGACTAGAAGCAGAATGGAAGGTCCTAGAACTCGATGTGACAGTAGCTATGTGACGGTGGCTAAGACAGAGCATTTGGAGGATTAGCAAAGGACATCCTTGTGAACTGGAGGTGTGTCATCTTAAAAATCCAAATCTCACATGACTGAGCAAGTGATCATGTGTGCTGGGAGATGGCAGTGATGGGAGACACTGAGTGTCTGGGTCTCTTTCATTACAGACCTTTGGACATTTTCTACAGTTGTTGGGATGAAAGCCAAGCTTCCTTGACACAGGTGCAATGATGAATTGAACATGCTTTCCTGGGTTCCAGAAAACCAAGTTTTTTCCAACCCTCACCTTTAATATATGGGACAAGTGTATAAACCCTGAAGAAGGATGAACCTAGGAACCTACTGTCCATCCATTGAGGACGACCCATACATCCCTTGATAACTTGAGGAGTCATCCCTTGCTTAGCAGAGAAAAAAAAAATCTACCAAGAAAGTTTTAATATTATAAAATATGTCAAGTGCATGCAAAATTACAGTTTATGTAATACACATTAAAAATCAAATTTAAGAAATAAATATAACCAAGATTATTGAGATCCTTCATTGTTTTCCTATTATCAGAAATAATTAGTGTTCTGAGTTTGGGTGTGTAATTTAATTTCCGTACATTTACATCTATCTGATTACGTGTGTATATGAGTAAATAATATTGTTTTGTATGTTTTTTAATCTTGTTGAGTAGTTCCACACTATATCTATTCTTCAATAACTTTTTTCCCTCAGTATGATTATGAGACTTATTCATGCTCTAATTCTGGCATCGAAAAACTATGCCCCATAGGACAAATCTAGTTGGTGTTTGTTTTTATACACCCCTTGAGATTATACTCCATTTAAAGTTATCACAAAATAATGGATATATTTCCCCTTTCTGAATAATATATCCTTGTTGCTTGCCTATTTTATACATAGCAGTTTGCATCTTTTAATCCCATAACCCTATCTTGTGATCTTGTATTTTTTTAGGTCAAAGTCCAACATGAATCTCACAGAACTAAAATCAGGGTGTTAGCAAGGCTATGTTCCCTTCTGAAGGCTCTGAGGAGAACCTGTATCCTTGTCTCTCCCAGCTTCTAGGGGAGGCCCACATCCTTTGGCTTGCAGCCCCTTCCTCCTTCAAAGCCATCCATCACATTCCAACTTCCACTTCTTGACTCTGACCTTTCTGTCTCCCTCTTCTACTTTTAAAGTCCCTATGATAAAACGTGGCCTGTCCAGGTAATCTAAGATGATCTTCCCATTTCAAGAGGATCATCTCAAGCCAACCATCATTCCATTCAGAATTTTAATGGCCCTTTGCCAAAACACCTCACAAGTTCCAGGGATTAAGATGTGGACATTTTCAGGGCCTTACCTCACCTACCACAAGTCATCTAGTGAGCTTTTTTCTTTCAGTTATCATATTTTTAAGTCCTGAAATTTGCATTGGGTTCTTTTTGTATCTTTTGTGTCTTTGCTGAGACTATTTATTCTTCCATTTGTTTCAGAGTGATTGCAGTTGCCTGTTGGATCCTTTTGATGATAGCTGCTTTAAAATTCTTGTTAGATAATTCCAACATTTGTGTCATCTCGGTGTTGGCATCTGTTGATTTTCTTTCCTCATTTGAGTTGAGATTTTCCTAGTTCTTCGTATGACAAAAATTTTGGATTGTGTCCTGCACATTTTGAGTATAATGTTATGACACTCTGGTTCTTATTTAGATCTTCTATTTTAGCTGGCAGTTAACAGGTTTAGGTTCAGAACACACAGCCTGGCCCACTTCTGTGGTTTGTGGTTCCAATATCAATTTAGTTTTTAAAGCCTTTGCAATTCTATTCTGGTATGCTTCATGTGTGCAACCTAGAGGCTGATGTGAAACCTGGATAATATTCCTCACCAGAGTTCAAATCTCAAATCATTTGCTGTTGTTTCTGGTTGACCTCTTGGGAATTTGCCCAGGACTTCATACATAGGTTTTTTTTTTAAAAAAAGTGAACAGAACCGTATTAGAGAAAGAACCTGACTTTAATTATTTTTAAGGTTTTTTTTTTTTTTTTTTATAATGCGGACCATTTCTAAAGTCTTTATTGAATTTGTTACAATGTTGCTTCTATTGTTTCTATGTTTTTGAGCCATGAGGCATGTGGCATCTTAGCCCCCTGACCAGGAATCAAACTTGTACTTTCTGCATTGGAAGATGAAGTCTTAACCACTGGTCCACCAGGGAAGTCCCTTGTATATAGATTTACAAATCCTTTTCTCCAGCATTCTTAGTTCTATAATACTCCCCTTCCCGCCCCCTTCCCAGACCCTTCCTCTCAACCTTTCCTAGATATTTGTTTAGGATAGGACAAGAATACATGACAAGTCCCCATCACACAGTCTCAAGGTGAGATAGTAGAGAAGGAGCAACCCCATTCATGATAGTGTGAGAAGGAAGTGGCTGATAGAGTTCTATGATTTTCTTTGTAAAGTTTTCATATATTTTGCTAGGATCATTTGTGGGCACCACATATTGTTAGTTCTATTCCTACACTTCAAACATTTTTTTAAAAATTTGAATTTTGAGGTAAATCGGCTTGAGGTTTGGAGGAAATGGCACAAGACTGTTGTATCAAAAATGTAACAGTGATGGTCCTTTTCTTAGTTGGCAGATAACTTAGTTAAATCAGTAAATTGAGACTGGATCATTACTGAGCTGTTTTCTTTAAGGTCAATCAGGAAGTTTTAAAAGTGTTTGGAATTGATAAAGATTTCTTAAAATAGCTTTTCTTTTGTTCTGTCTGAGGGACAGAATTGACAAAAAACAACTTAGAGATGCAGAATTCTTGTAGTAATTGATAGGGAAAACAATTTGAGAATTGAAGAAAAGAAAAAGAAAAGAGAAAAAAAATTCAGCATAATAATTACTGATGTGTCTGAGAAAACTTTCTATTATTTGGTAATGAGATGACCTATGTAGATGAAATGCATAACTAGGATGCCAACCATCTCTTGGTGAAGGGAAAGACTAGTTAACCTGATGAGCAGTCCTTTGTGCCTATTTGTGGGTCAGATTTGCTATACAGATTGCCTGAAGTTGGACTACCCATAAGCATTAACTTGGAAATTTCTATTGTACATATTCAAGGTCACCAAATCTTGACATTTGCCTTAGTGAACTGTTTTTAGGAAAAGGTAGAAGAAATAAGGTGATGAAACAGTGGTTTGGGATAGGGATTTGAGGGCACTGGTGAGAAAAAGAGAAGAATTAAAGATGACTCTGATACATTCAGTGTTTTTAGAATAGGCATTTTGGTAGACGATGGTGACATTCAGTTCAGTCACTCAGTTGTGTCTGACTCTTTGTGACCCCAAGGACTGTAGCATGCCAGGCTTCCCTGTCCATCACTAACTCCCGGAGCTTACTCAAACTCATGCCCATCGAGTCAGTGATTGCCACCCAACCATCTCATCCTCTGTCATCCCCTTCTTGTCCTGCCTTCAATCTTTCCCAGTATCAGAGTCTTTTCCAATGAGTCATTTCTTTGAATGAGGTGGCCAAAGTATTGGAATTTCAGCTTCAGCATCAGTCCTTCCAATGAATATTCAGGACTGATTTCCTTTAGGATAGACTGGTTGGATCTCCTTGCAGTCCAAGGGACTCTCAAGAGTCTTCTCCAACACCACTGTTCAAAGCATCCATGCTTTGGTGCTCAGCTTTCTTTATAGTCCAACTCTCACATCCATACATGACTAGTGGAAAAACCATAGCTTTGACTAGATGGACCTTTGTTGGCAAAGTAATGTCTCTGCTTTTTAATAGGCTGTCTAGGTTGGTCATAGCTTTTCTTCCAAGGACCAAGTGTCTTTTAATTTCATGGCTGCGGTCAGCATCTACAATGATTTTGGAGCCCCCCAAAATAAAGTCTGTTACTGTTTCCATTGTTTCCCCATCTATTTCCCATGAAGTGATGGGACAGGATGCCATGATCTTAGTTTTCGGAATGTTGAGTTTTAAGCCAACTTTTTTACTCTTTCACTTTCATCAAGAGGTTCTTTAGTTCCTCTTCTCTTTCTGCCATAAGGGTGGTGTCATCTGCATATCTGAGGTTATTGATATTTCTCCCAGCAATCTTGATTCCAGCTTGTGCTTCATCTGGCCAGGCATTTCACATGATGTACTCTGCCTATAAGTTAAACAAACAGGATGACAGTATACAGCCTTAAAGTACTCATTTCCTGATTTGGAACCAGTCTGTTGTTCCATGTCCAATTCTAACTGTTGCTTCTTGACCTGCATACAGATTTCTCAGTACTGAAACAAAAAAAAATGGAGGAACAACAGGTTTATGAGGAGAAAAAGAGTCTGGTTGTGGATATGTAAAATTTGAGGTGCTTATTATATCCCAGTGGTGGAGTAAGCAGTTGTATATATCAGACTGGAATCCAGAGGAGAAATATATGCTGGAGTTTTAGATCTGGAATTCATTGGTTCAAAACCATGGAAATGTGTGCTATCAGATGGTGTTCAAAATCATGGAAATGTTTGCTACCAATCAAGGGTAGAGGGTAGACATGAGAAGACAAGAACTGTGGCCAAGTCCTAGGACACCCTGACATTTTAAAGTTGAACAGAGGAGCCTGAGAAGAAAACTAAGGGTCAGTATGACATCAGAGTCAAAAGAAGGGAGAAGGAGTCAACTGTTTTAGTTGCTGCTAACAATAAAAAGGAGTTGAATTTCACATTTTGGAGATACACACTTTGAAAATAGTTATAGTTGTGGAGATAACAATAAATTAAGAGAGACCATTGTGGGCAATCAACCATGGAGAGTAGATTGATATTGCAAATGGACACACAAACATTCATCAATAGACAAAATAAAGGACAAATATCACCTAATAAATTTTTAAAACCTGTGGACAAGAAAAGGCACCAGAACTTCCCTGGTGGTACTGTGGATTAGAATTCCCCTGCCAATGCAGGGGACAAGAGTTTGATCCCTGGTCCAGGAAGATTTCCACATGCTGCGTGTATCACAAATACCAATGCACCACGCTCAGAGCCTGAGAGCCCGAGAGCCCGAGGGCCCAAGAGTAGCTGCAGCTCCTGAGTCTATGCACTGCTACTAATGAAGCCTGCCTGCTTCCAGCCTGTGCTCTGAAGCAAGAGAAGCCACTGCACACCACAGCCAGAGAGCAGCCCCCACTCGCCACAATTCGAGAAAGCCCACATTCAGCAATGGAGGCCCAGGGCAGTGAAAAATAATCAATAAGCGAACATTTTTTTTTATACACGTCGACAGTTTATTCAGATTCATAAATAGCTCCAAAATCTTAAAAGTAGGAAATAAACATCTGCTCTGATAACCGAACAACTTTAGAGGCCATAAATACACATCCCAGGGTCATCGGCATGAGATTTTTTTCTGGGAAGATGGCTCTATCTGGAAAGTAATATACAAACAAGGTAGGAAATGAATGTGGCTTGACTTAGTTGTGTTGCTGCATTTAACTCACCTGATGGAAGCATATTTATTGTTTAGTGGGTGGCAGAATGGCAGCAAGTTGATCTGTTCTTTTGATTACATTCAGTTCTGTAACCATATAGAAGCTAAGCTAGTAGCCTATGGCTGAATATGTCTTCCTGAGATTTAGATCAGCATTGTTATTATTTTAAGATCTATCTATCTCTCTCTTTCTCCATCTCTTTCTCTGTTAACTTTCTGTCATCTACCTACTCATGTCTACTTTGTGTCACTCTTTTTTTAAAAAAATTTATTTATTTTGATTGAAGGATAATTACTTTACAATACAGTGATGGCTTCTGCTATACATCAACATGAAACGGCCATAGGCATACATGCCACCCTTCCTGAACCGTCCTCCTATCTCCCTCCCCAGCCCTCCAGGTAGTCACAGAGTACCTACCAGCTTTGGGTCCCCTGCAGCATACATCAAACTCCCACTGGCTATCTGTTTTACATATGATAATGTCTGTGTTTCGATACTATTCTCCCAAATCATCCCACCTTCTTCTTCTCCCACCGAGTCCAAAAGTCTGTTCTTTATGTCTCTGTCTCCTTTGTTGCTCTGCATGTAGGATCGTCAGTATGATCTTTCTAGATTCCAGATATATGCATTATACATGATATTTGTCTTTCTCTTGCTGACTTCACTCTGTATAATAGGCTCTAGGTTCATTTACCTCATTAGAACTGACTTAAATGCTTTCCTTTTTAAGGCTGAGTAATATTCCATCATGTATAGTACCACAACTTCTTTATCTATTCATCTGCTGATGAACATATCTAGGTTGCTCCCATGTCCTAGCTATTGTAAATAGTGCTTCATTGAACACTGGGGTACAAGTGTCTTTTTCAATGATGATTTCCTCAGGGTATATGCCCAATAGAAGGATTGCTGGGTCGTATGGTAGTTTTATTCCTAGTTTTTAAAGGAATCTCCATATTGTTCTCCAGAGTGGTTGTATCAGTTTGCATTCCCACCAAGAGTGTAAGAGGGCTCCCTTTTCTCTATACCCTCTCCAGCATTTATTGTTTGTAGACTCTTTGGTGATGGTCATTCTCACTGATGTGAGATGGTACTGAGAGTTAATTCTTAGGTAGGTTGATAAGGAGTCGGGGGCCCTCAAGGAAGAAGGAGTCCAGGGCTCTCAAGGAGGAGAAAGGGACAAACATTTTTTCCCTACATTCCTTCATCTTGGTCACAGAAGACTTCTCTTTAAGCCCAGAGCTAATGATTACACAACAAAACAATGGTCTTGCTCAGTTCAGTTCAGTTCAGTCGCTCAGTCGTGTCCGACTCTTTGCAACCCCATGAATTGCAGCACACCAGGCCTCCCTGTTGATCAGCAACTCCCAGAGTTTATGCAAACTCATGTCCATTGAGTCGGTGATGCCATCCAGCCATCTCATCCTCTGTCGTCCCCTTCTCCTGACCCCAACCCCTCCCAGCATCAGAGTCTTTTTAATGAGTCAACTCCTCGCATGAGGTGGCCAAAGTACTGGAGTTTCAGCTTTAGCATCAGTCCTTTCAAAGAACACCCAGGGCTGATCTCCTTTAGAATGGACTGGTTGAATCCTTGCAGTCCAAGGGACTCTCAAGAGTCTTCTCCAACACCACAGTTCAAAAGCATCAATTCTTCGGCGTTCAGCCTTCTTCACAGTCCAACTCTCACATCCATACATGACCACTGGAAAAACCATAGCCTTAACTAGACGGACCTTTGTTGGCAAAGTAATGTCTCTGTTTTTGAATATACTATCTAGGTTGGTCATAACTTTTCTTCCAAGGAGTAAGCGTCTTTTAATTTTATGGCTGCAGTCACCATCTGCAGTGATTTTGGAGCCCAAAAAAAAAAGTCTGAGACTGTTTCCACTGTTTCCCCATCTATTTCCCATGAAGTGATGGGACCAGATGCCATGATCTTCGTTTTCTGAACATTGAGCTTTAAGCCAACTTTTTCACTCTCCTCTTTCACTTTCATGAAGAGGCTTTTTAGTTCTTCACTTTCTGCCATAAGGGTGGTGTCATCTGCATTTCTGAGGTTATTAACATTTCTCCCACCAATCTTGATTCCAGCTTGTGCTTCATCCAGCCCAGCATTTCTCATGATGTACTCTGCATATAAGTTAAATAAGCAGGGTGACAATATACAGCCTTGATGTACTCCTTTTCCCATTTGGAACCAGTCTGTTGTTCCATGTCCAATTCTAACTGTTGCTTCCTGATCTGCATACAGATTTCTCAGGAGGCAGGTCAGGTGGTCTGATATTCCCATCTTTTTCAGAATTTTCCACAGTTTATTGTGATCCACACAGTCAAAGGCTTTGGCATAGTCAATAAAGCAGAAATAGATGTTTTTCTGGAACTCTCTTGCTTTTTCCATGATCCAGCGGATGTTGGCAATTTGATCTCTGGTTCCTCTGCCTTTTCTAAAACCAGCTTAAACATCAGGGAGTTCACGGTTCACGCATTGCTGAAGCCTCTCTTGCAGGATTTTGAGCATTACTTTATTAGCGTGTGAGATGAGTGCAATTGTGTGGTAGTTTGAGCATTCTTTGGCATTGCCTTTCTTTGGGATTGGAATGAAAACTGCCCTTTTCCAGTCCTGTGGCCACTGCTGAGTTTTCCAAATTTGCTGGCATATTGAGTGCAGCACTTTCACAATGGTCTTGCTCAAGGGTATGTTTTTCCTTAATCTCTGTACTAATGATTATAACATTCAGAAAACGAAGATCATGGCATCTGGTCCCATCACTTCATGGGAAATAGATAAGGCAACAGTGGAAACAGTGTCAGACTTTTTTTTTTGAGGGGGGCTCCGAAATCACTGCAGATGGTGACTGCAGCCATGAAATTAAAAGACGCTTACTCCTTGGAAGAAAAGTTATGACCAACCTAGATAGTATATTCAAAAGCAGAGACATTACTTTGCTGACTAAGGTCCGTCTAGTCAAGGCTATGGTTTTTCCTGTGGTCATGTATGGATGTGAGAGTTGGACTGTGAAGAATGCTGGGTGCCAAAGAATTGATGCTTTTGAACTGTGGTGTTGGAGAAGACTCTTGAGAGTCCCTTGGACTACAAGGAGATCCAACCAGTGCATTCTGAAGGAGATCAGCCCTGGGTGTTGTTTGGAAGGAATGATGCTAAAGCTGAAGCTCCAGTACTTTGGGCACCTCATGTGAAGAGTTGACTCATTGGAAAAGACTCTGATGCTGGGAGGGATTGGGGGCAGGAGGAGAAGGGGACGACTGAGGATGAGATGGCTGGATGGCATCACGGACTCGATGGACTTGAGTCTGAGTGAACTCCGGGAGTTGGTGATGAACAGGGAGGCCTGGTGTGCTGCGGTTCATGGGGTTGCAAAGGGTCGGACACGACTGAGCGACTGAACTGAACTGAACTGAATGATTACATGACGACAACGTATCTTGCTTGAGGAAATGTTTCTCCTTAATAGGAAAGGCACCTTCTGACTAATCTTGTTGTATTAGGATGTATGTTGTGGGAGTGGGTCTGGTAAAAGTATATAAGGCCTTGATAAGACTAGTTGGGGGGCATTCTCCATCCCTCTTTTGATGTCTATGTCAGAAGTTTTCTCTGTCCTTCTTCACTGAAATAACACTTTTCCACATAAAAGCTCTGAGTAATCAAGCCTAGTCCCTGATCTGGAAGCTAAATCTTCTTCGGAGATCATGAATCCGACATCATTCACCCTAAGCTATCAGTACCTCATTGTAATTTTGATTTGCATTTCTCTGATAATGAGCACGGTTAAGCATTTTTTCATGTGTTTATTAGCCAATTGTATGACTTTGGTGAAATGTCTATTTAGGTCTTCTCTCCACTTTTTGGTTGGGTTATCTGTTTTCCTGGTATTGAACTGCATGAGCTGCTTGTATATTGTAGAAATTAATTCTTTGGCAGTTGTTTCATTTGCTATTATTTTCTCTCATTCTGAAGGCTGTCTTTTCATCTTGCTTATAGTTTCCTTCACTGTGCAAAAACTTTTAAGTTTAATTAGGTCCCATTTGCTTGTTTTTGTTTTTATTTCCACTACTCTAGAAGGTGGGTCATAGAGGATCTTGCTGTGATTTATGTCAGAGAGTTTTCTGCCTATGTTTTCCTCTAAGAGTTTTATAGTTTTTGGTCTTACATTTAGGTCTTCAATCCACATTGAGTTTATTTTTGTATATGGTGTTAGGAAGTGTTCTAATTTCATTCTTTCACACATAGTTGACCAGTTTTTCCAGCACAACTTGCTGAAGAGACTCTCTTTTCTCCACTGTATATTTTTGCTTCCTTTGTCAAAGAAAATATGTTCACAGGTGTGTGGATTTATCTTTGGGCTTTCTATCTTGTTCCATTGGTCTATATTTCTATTTCTGTGCCAGTACCATACTGTTTTGATCTTTATAGTAAAATAAAATCTAAAAAAAAAAAAAATAGCACAGAGAGTTCTGAAGCAGAAAGGAGATCAGTGGTGTGACTCAAATTCTACCTTGCTCTACTCCTCTGAGGCTCCATTCTGAGTCATTCTTTTGTTTGAAAATATCTGTTATTTTGCCTTCACTGTTTTTTTTTTTTTTTGGCCTCCACTTTTGCCCAATAACTTCACTAAGCACAAAAATCTCAATTTATAGTTATGTTCCTTCAGCACATTGAAGATATTACTTCATTATCATTTGGTCTCTACTTTTGCTTCTGAGAATGCAGTTGTCAAATTTATTGTTGTGTATTTGTGAGTAATTTAGTATTATCTTTCTGGTTACTTTATGATCTTATGTTTTACGATGATGCTTCTGGATGCTGAATTTTCTTTTCTCTTTCTTCTCTTCTCTTTCTTTCTGTTCTGTTCTTCTTTCTCTCTTCTCCTTTCTTCTTTCTATCTTCTCTTTTCCTTTTCACTTTTTTTTTTGCTTCTTCTTGCTTATATATTCTTCTAGGTAAACTTTAGCATATCTAGTATTTCAAAAAGTTTTAAAGAGAATTTAAATTTTGATAGTAATTTTATTTACTCTATTAATTAATTTAGAACAAATAAATATTTTTGGTATGCTTAATATTCCTATTTAGGAACATGTTATTTTTATCAAATTAAAAATGTCTCTTTGTAAATGTTTGCTAATTATCAAATCACCTTACATAATTCTTGTCAGATAAGTTTATGTTTGCTATATCTTTGTTTCTATTTTAAATAGACAATTTCCTTTTTTAAAAAATCTGTACTTTCTATTTGGTTATTGCTGCATTAAAGAAATCTATTGTTTTTTTTTTTGTATTTTTACTATCAAGATAGGTCAGATTCTACTTGGTATTTAAAGAAATAACCTAAAGCTCAAAACTAAAAACAGATGCAAACAGGAAAGATTTTTTTCAAATGCAGCAAAATCTTTTTTTTCTTTAATTTTTGTATGTTTTGAACAATTTTAGGTTTATAACAAAATTAAAATAAATCTATAGAGACTGAAACCTATTTTTAATGACAAGTATACTTATTAGTAAGTTGACTAGAGAGTACATTTTATTTACAAATAAACAGGAAAACAAAAGTAAGAATTGAATATAATCAAGAGAAAATATTTTAATATATTTATTTTCCTGCTAAAGGTTAGATAAACATATTTGACTACAGAAATGCCTAGTTGTAAAGGCTAATCAAATTTAAATGGGGAAATAAATAGACAAAGATTTGGTGTACTAAAATTAGTAGAATTTGGATGATATTCTCCAAGGAATAATTAATGATACTAATAAATTACAATGCAGAGTTAGCAGAAATAATTTTTGAGACATCAGGATATACCTAACTTTCCCCCTAGAGAATAGTTAAGTATATACCCTAGAAATTACAGAATCAGCATTAATATTTGAGGATTAAGCAAAACAAATGATCAATTTATAATTTAGAAATACTTGGAAGAACTTAAGTGGCTGCCTAACTTTGTAAAAACAAATCAGGTCAGACCAATTAAATTCTGTTCTATGGCAGAATGGCCACCTGCAAAGATAAGAAGGATTTGTAAAACATAATCTGTTTTAATTTCAATAAATGTTTTTGTTTCATTGTATATGACATCTTATTTTTAAGCTAAGCCAGTATAGGGCGATGCGCCATTCTCAATGGTTAGTTATCTTTAATAGGTTCCCAACTGGGTGCTCATATTAACAGGCAGTAACAAAAATTCATCCTGGAGTCCTTTGGATTTAATAACTTGAATTTAAAGAAAGGAGTCTAAACTTGAACACTGAACAAAAGATTTGAGATAAACTGAGCTAAATACTAGTATTAGTATCTGGTGATAGAATTAAAAATAATACTGACATATTAGAAAGAAAAATTCTAAAAAAAGAATTGATACCAGTAGAGAAAACTATACAATCTGAAGAGTATTTTCTGAACATTTTTGGGATAAAACAGTTGCATGGCATGGAAATACTGGCTCAATAAGAGTATAAAAAAAAAATTCCAGTATGTTTGTGGGGTAGAAGTTGAGCTGAGGTGTATCAAGATGATCATAGATCAAAATGTGATAGTAACAAAAAGTACTTATTAAAAGAGAGGAAGAAAGAAATGTGGAAGGAAGGAAAGAAAGAGATGCAAACAGAATTTAGTTGTATTGAAAAGCATATGGCATCCAAGCTCTAAAAAAAATCACTCTTTTATACACTACTAGTCATGCTTAGATTAGAATGTTACATCTCATTTTAGTCAACACATTTTAAAAGGATGTGAAGAATGAAAATGGATTTGAAGAAGAGCAACAAGAATGATTGAAGGGCTAGGGTATATATCCTTGGATGAAAAGTCAAGAGTTCAGTATTGTTTGGACTAGAAAAGGGATAGGTAAAGGATGATTTTATTATCATTTTCAAGTAGAGAAAGGATTTTTGTGAAAGATAACCCCCATTGGTGATTTCTCAGATCTATAGAGGATGAAAAAAAGCACAAAGGAGCTTAAGTTTAAAGCAGAAAAGATCAGGTTTGGATACAAGGCAGATGTCTCTGCCATCAGGGAGATGAAATTTGAAATGACTTCTAAAGGAGGCTATGAGCCAAGCAGCCATGCCGGTTTCCATTTGGACGTATTGTTAAGCATGAAAACAAGCTTGGGAAAGATGACCTACATCAGGGCTCAGCAAACTACTGCCTACAAGTCAAATCTGGCCCACCACCCATTTTCGGACAACCCATGAGCTAAGAATGTCTTACATTTAAAATTGTTGAGAACAAATCAAAAGAAGAATATTTTATGACAAGAAAATTATATGAAATTTGGTTTCAGTGTCCATAAATAAAGTTTTACTGGAACACAGCCACCTCCATTTGTTAAGATACAGGGGCTACTTTGGTGCTTGCAACGGCAGAGTTGAGTAGTTGCAACTGAGATCATACGGTGCACAAAATCTTAAATAATTATTATCTGGCACTTTTTGGGAAAAGTTTCCTGACGCTTGACCTATATGATTGTAGCCACTTACAGAACACCTGGATTTTTTTTCCCTCCAAAGTCTAGAAGCTTTCTCTGTTGTAATAGAAGTGAACGCCCCTGGGGTCAGCGGATGAATATACGCGGCACATTCTTTGAAGTATCTTTGAGAGAGCTTTGGGTCCGCAGAAGAACACGCCAATGTTGCTGCTGCGGTGGAGGTGAGACAAGAAGAGAACGTGTTACACAGGGCAAGGCCAGCCAGCGGCCAAGACAGAAGGGTACAGTTAGTGAGTAGCCGCGGTTGTGACTTCATGTATTTTTCTCCACCACTTTCTTTTTTCCTTAAAATCTTTTCTCCTACTTTTAGCACCGTGTTCTCACAGGTTCCCAGAATCCTGTTAAGCTCTGTATCACAAGATGCTGTGGGATACTGATAGGTGATGTGAAGAAGGTTGAGGTTGGCAGGCGCCATGATGACAGATGAAGGCATTTCGTTATAGAGGTGATATTGGGTGGAATTTTGGTCGTGACCTTGATTAGCATTCTCTTGGATGGGTGATTAGAATGTCACCTCCCTGAAAGCAAGAACCTGGTCTGTCTTACTCATCTCTCTAATCCTGGGTAGACAGCCAGTATTTGTTTGCTGAAGAAATGAATAAATGGCTCTGTTCCCTATTATCTGCATGGTCTTGAGAGCAAGACTATGAACCTCAATCTCAACATGAGTTGTACCAAGATTATAGTGACTACGTGGTATGTTTTATCCAAAGCAAAATGAGATAATGCATTCCAAAAGGTTTAAAAAAATGTTAATTATTACTATTTTTCAACTCTGCCTTTTCCTAGTTAAGATAATTTATACAAAGGTTCTAGCAACTTTTGCTTACTTCTCCTGTTGGAATTACTTTAATTTTCAAAGAAGGCCAAAAGGAAGAGTTGGAAAGGAAAATCACATGACTGAAAATGAGGTCACCTCAAAGTTCTCCTCCCTAATTATGGCATTTCAGAAAACAGTGTTGAAGGGATGTTTTTGCCTATAATGAATGTCCCAGGGCTGCTCCAATTCCTTAAAAACACAACTGCTGGCTCTTCTTATATATAAATAATGAGTTAGCACCAGGATTCAGGTTGTCTCTGAAAAGTGGGAGCGGCCAGTCTCTACAGGGACTTAAAGAAGACGTGATTTCCCTTATCTTGTATTGCACTATTCCTTGTAACTTTTTTCTAATCTCTGGCACCAGCCTAATTAGTGGGTTCGAGTCTGGGTCAAAAGTTCTCATACTTTGCTAGGCGTAAGATTATCTAGACAGATTATTAAAACAGAGTCTCAGGCTTGAATCCAAGGAATGCATTTTTAGCAAGCCTCCCAGGTGCTATTAAAGCACATGGCCCTTTGAGCTATCCTCTGAGAAATACTATCTTAGAAAATTCCTTGAACTTCAGGACCAGCCCTCCACACCACCTTTACCTCCTCATATCGTGTTTGTTGAGAAGCACCTCTATAACCTCATTCTTCTTAGCTTGTGTGTTAACATGATTCTCTGCCATGTATTGATTCCACATTTAATTATGTGTTCCTGAACAGTAATAGCCATGGCAGAAATTGATGGTTCAATTACATTTCAAACTCTAGCTTCAAAGGAACTCATCAAGTGGATTCGTTTGTAAATGACAATATGTTTAAAATGTTTAAGTATTATTTTTAAAGAGATTATTCCTATGGAAAACACTTTTTCAGGAAACATTTCCCACTGGGAAAAATATGAGTTTATGACTTAATGAAGTAATTTAAAGGTGTTTATGGGCTTCTCTAGTGGCTCAGACAGTAAAGACTCTACTTCCAATGCAGGAGACCTGAATTCGATCCCTGGATTGGGATGATCCCTTGGAGAAAGTGAGACTTCCCTGGTGGCTCAGCTAAAGTTCATGGGGTCTCAAAGAGTCAGACACGACTGAGCAACTAACACACATGGAAATATCAGCCAATGGTTGAGAGCTGTTGATTCATCTCTTCATTGCTGGGCATGTTAATTAGCTTCCCAAAGTCCCCCTTTGGGGACTTTGTCCATGGTGACAGTTCTATACCAAACTCCTAAGTGCCTCTGTGAGGGTTAGATCAGACTTAGCACGTAGTGAGCTGTCAAGAATGGTTAGCTGACATTACAACTTACATTATGTCTGCCTACTCTACGAAGCTGACCACAGGATGTGACGTGCACTGTTAACCGAGCAGTGATTACAGTCTTCCTGGATCAGCGCTCTTGCACTAGGATTTTTTTTTTTTAATCTGAAGTGTTCATCTATTTTTTTTCTTAGTTTTTTTTTTTTTTTTTTTTTTTACTTTGTATTGGGGTATAGCTGGCTATAATGTTGTGATAGTTCAGGTGAACAGTGAAGGGGCTCAGCCATACATATACATGTGTCCATTCTCCCCTATCCTCCCCTCCCACCCAGGCTTGTACTAGGTTTTTGGAGTTCTGCACTGCCGAAGTTTGAATGATAGATGGGTCAGGCAAAAGCCTTCCCCTTGAGGAGTCTGATGCCCAGAGGCAACCTTGCATCTATGTTCAAAGACACTGTTACGGGTGGTGATATTTTTCCATTAGTGTAGGTGACACTGAAGAGATTGCCCACTGGTCCATTCCCAACAGGCTAAGATTGCCCTTTCGTTTGCAGCCACGTGTGACTGTTCACAGACCATGAAGATGCTCTTTGATGCTCTGCCTTTAAGACTCCATTTCAAAGGACTCTGATTGCTGGCTGCCAGGTGTACCCCTGGTGTCCCCAGCAGTTCACAGCTACCCTTCCCTTTTTGAAGCTGCGGCTATAACACTGCACAGCTGAGTACACATGTGTCTGTATTTATGTAACTGTCATGGTTATGTAATCTCCAAAAAGTCTCACAAAGGCCCTTCATCGTCTACCTTCCACTAAGGCAGAAAGGCCAGTCCTCCCTTAGCTCTCTGTGCATTATGGTCCCCATACATGGCATTCTTTTGTGTCCCTTGCTTCCCTGCCTCGGCGTTTGTGATTTCAAGTATGGACCTTTCTCATCACGAAGCCTCACTGTGAAGCAAGGAGCCAAGAGGCCTCACAAAGTAGAAAAGGCACTGATGTGGCAGCATTTTTTTTCTTCTTTTATGAGGCAACGGACAAGTGCAACAGAACCCTAATGGGGTTGCTAAAGAAAAAAACATTCTTCTATAAAGTTTAATTACCCACGAATGCTCAGAATGAAAAAAAAAAGATTCTCTGTAAAAGAAGTATAAAAACACAAGGCATTATTCTTCAGTTTACAGCCTGCAAGTTGCAGGGTTTGCACACATGGGAGGCATTGGATTGGGGACAACATTAGCAGCATTGATCAGTCTGGGCATCTGACTTTGATGGGGAAAGGACAAATTTTACACAAGCTGCAGAGATGGTTAACATTAACAGCATTTTTAGCTCTGATAAACAATACAGAAAATTCTCTTCTTCCCCTCTTATTTGCTAAATGACTATTGTGCTCATTTTTTTGTGGGCTTGATGCAGTTTTCAGAACAGTTTGGTGATGCCATGCATGAAAGGCAGCCAGAATGTCACTTCCCGGGAGGTTTCTGGCCAGCGGATATATGGGAGAGCGAGTGTAATCCCACCACCTTGCTGGCTTCCCAGGTTCTCCCATCTTGAGCCCTGCTCTCTTTAAATTGCATGTTTGTTTTTATGTGTTGGCTCTTATGATTGGTAAGTTATAACCCTACAGGGGCAGACCCTAAACCCCATTAAAAAAAATCAAATTACTTTATGTCCTGAGTGCACTCTGCAAATAAAATCGATAAACAGAAGCTTCCTGTGGATTTATGGAGGCTTAGAAAGAAGACAATGAGAACTACAAGCTCACTATCAGACAATGAACTCACTATCAGACTTCTATTTAATCTTTTCTAGAGAATGCTTTTCATTAGAGAAGCCTACAAATAATTCATCTCATAATTACATTTTGCACACCTTCCTTTTTGTAACCTGAGATGATAACTGCATTGGGCATTAAAAAAAAAAAAAAACCGCCTCCCGATTATTGTAGCGGCCTCCTCTGCTACTTTTTGTTGAGGCCTAATTACTTAGGGGTTGATTAGGGGCTACAGGCATCCCTAACGGTGTTTGCACATGGCTGGCACACTTCCCTAGCTCTTCCCACCAGCTCCATCTTCTTCGGTGAGTCAGCACTCTTGTCCCAGATTCCTCATCCTTCTCATGGTCCATTCACTAGCTAAAGCTGGTGACTGGACTTGGCTCTGAGGAGCACAAAGTTGCTGCCTTTGAGAGCATCATGGTTACAAACGTGTGTTGTTGTGTTTGCTCAGTCATGTTCAACTCTTTGCAACCCCATGGACTGTAGCCCACCAGGCTTCTCTGTTCATGGAATTTTCCAGGTAAGAATACTGGAGTGGGTTGCCATTTCTTTCTCCAGGGATCTTCCTGACCCAGGGATCAAACCTGCATTTCTTGGGTCTCCTGCATTGGCAGGCAGATTCTTTACCACTGCGCCACCTGGGAAGCCCCTCATGATTAAAATAGGGGAGAGAAATGAAAGCAGCTGACTTGTAGTATTGGATTCCCATGGCAGAGCTATGTTTCTGCCAATTGGGTTCCCTCCTTCCTCTGACAAAACTTTGAAAACATACACCTCCCACAGAAATACATCACACAGAAATATCCTAATGTTTTTGCTGTATCACCTGATGCAAAGAGCTGACTTATTTGAAAAGACCGTGATGCTGGGAAAGACTGAGGGCAGGAGGAGAAGGGGACGACAGAGGATGAGATGGTTTGATGGCATCACCGATTCAATGGACATAGGTTTGGGTGAACTCCAGGAGTTGGTGATGGACAGGGAGGCCTGGCATGCTGCGGTTCATGGGGTCACAAAGAGTCGGACACTCCCCAGCGACTGAACTGAACTGAATGCTTCAATAGATAATTCCCAAAAAGAACTGAAGAATAACGATACATTTACCTTGTGTTCACCCACCTCCCTAATCCCACCTACCACAAATGGAATAATGCCACCAATTTTCAGTGAATCTTCACTTGATCTTAACAGGAGGACTGGATGTCCTCTGATGGATAGATACTATTTGTGTATGCTAACAATGCCCAGTCATAAGTTTATGGTGGCTTTCTTTTTCTCTTGAAGTTATAATTTGTTTTGTGTGGAATTTCTACCAAAGTCTATTTCTTTGAATATTCTGAGCAATTTAGTCATGTAAGGAATGTTTAGGATATCCTTTTAGACAGACAGACTTGTGTGCTATAATCAGAATGTTAATTTCTTAAAAATATCATTTAAAAACATTTTGTGCATATGTACACATAAATGAGAATTGGAGGGTGTGCACACAAGCAAATGTGGCTCCAGGTGGACACATTTACTCAATTTAGTAGAAAGGTATTTTTACATTTCTGAAAACAATGGGTGGTCTAAAATGCATTCATGTAGCATGGATCAGAAGCTCCCAGTGTCGGCATCTTTCTTCACTTTGGGGTTGTACTGTTCTAACAAATGGTAGTATTCTTCTATTCTTTATTTTTTCTTCCAAAGAAAAGAAACACTTCTACTGAAGCTATGAAAAAATGATCAGATCTTCTAAGTTTTTATCATAATTAATTGCATAAAGTTTTACGCCTACAAGGCATGGTGAAGTTATTAGTAGATAAGTCAAAAGTGGCAAACTATAAATATTATGTGAAAAGTAAGATCAAAGATTGAAGTCTTATGGAATATCATTTTATTCAATTAATTAAAAACAACAGACCTACCAATACAGAAGGTTGAGCACACACATAATATGTGTTTATCAAAAAGTAGCTAGATGTGATAAAGATATATTTATTTTCATTCTGGCTACCTTCTTGGAAACGATTTCCTGATTTTCTGAATATTTGCCTAAAGCTTGGAATCACAATACCATTTACAAATAATGATATGTAGCTCCCATTTTTGTATAAGACATGCATTTCTAAAGATGAATAAGACACAGATATCAATGTGTGTATTTAATTAACATTTATATTTTAATTAAGAGGATAATTTCCATTGTTTGTGAGTTTAGAGTAATTTTCTGTGCTTGTCTAACTTAAGCAACGTACAATAGTTCCATGCATGTCAGTTTGGCCATGTCAATAAAAGACTTACTTTTCACATGTCCACTTACTATTTGTTGATCTTCTTTTAAAATTATACTTGTGCTTTTGTTATACAGCTGATACAATTATGAAAATTAATTGCACATAAAAACAACAGAGTATACTTCCCTATTTTCTACTTTCTGTCTTTGATCTCTTTAAAATTTTTTCTTTCCCTTTCCTTATTTGTATTCATTCTGATGCCCATCAATTTGTTTCTCTATTACTGTTATTTTTGCAATTTTCTGCTTCCTTTATAGCTTGCACTGTTCTCTTTGATCTGCTTCCCTTCAAGCTTTATTTTTGGTGCTGTTTCTCATGTTCTGTAAAAAACATATTTTTGCCCCTCTTTCTTTTATTCTTTTGATTTAACTCCTTCTTCTTAGAACAAGCACAGACTCCTGCTTTAAATGAACAGGTAAACGTTTTTAAAAGAGTAAGCCCTAAGAATACTCTGCTTTGCACTGATGAATAGAAATGGTTGAGAGCCTACTTCAAAGACCCTCAAGAACAAAGAAGCTTTTCTGAGGCCATGAACAAATCCACCAATTCTTTCTGGCCCATCTTTGCCAAAAGATATGAGCTAATGACAGGACAGACCTGTCTTCTATGAGTAACCAATGAAGCTTGGGAACAAACATCTCCTTGACATAATCAGGGGGAAAACATACTGTTTATCTCTTTAATAACCATCTTGAGGAAAATTAATGTGACTTTGTTCTTTGTGCAGAACAATAATTGAATTGTGTGTTTTATTTATAACTTGGCAAAGGCCAGGATATTGAAATACTTCTCAATATTAGATTTTCTTGTTTAAAAATTAGATTCTATTGGCATTCTCTTTCTGTGATGTCTTCATTAAAAGCTTCATTAAACATAAATCTTCTTTTACACAGCAGAAAACAAAATTACTTTAAGGAGGTTATTTAAAAAGTCTTTTGGAAGAGTAGTGCTAAGCCTTCTACTGGTGACTTGTCTTTTCCCAGGAATCTGGCATTCCATGTATAAAAGGATAATTGAGCTTTCCTAACCAGTGAATCCGAAAGGAAATCAACCCTAAATATTCACTGGAGGGACTGATGCTGAATCTGAAGCTTCAATACTTTGGCCGCTTGATGTGAAGAGCCAACTCATTGAAAAAGACCGTGATGCTGGGAAAGACTGAGGGCAGGAGGAGAAGGGGATGACAGGATGAGATGGATGGCATCACCAACTCAATGGATATGAATCTGAACAAACTCTAGGAGACAGTGAAGGACAGAGAAGCCTGGTGGGCTACAGTCCTTGCGGTGGCAAGGAGTTGGACATGATTTAGTGACTGAACAACAGCAACAACAACAGTAACACATGTCTAATGTTAATTACATTGATAGTTGAAGTTGTATAATACGTTGCAGTGTTAGAGAATCTAAGGTTGTTACAGATACACTATTTTTAGAACTGGGACTAGAAAGTATGATATAGAGGCTTGATTCAGTGACATCCAAACCTCGTTTTTTTTTTTTTTTTTAAAACTCTGGAAGAGATGAAGTCTTCCATTGGGAAGAGAGAGTTCCCATAACTCTTGTGCTGGAAAATTCAACTGGGCTTTAAGTACATGTATATACTATACTTTGATTATGGCTTTTGAAAAGGAATGAACACATGCTTCACAAGGCAATGAGAAAAGTGACAGCTGTATGATTTTCCCACTTTCAAACTGTTCTCTACTCCTCACTCCCTGTAGAATCGGACAGACTCAATTCTCAGCACAATGCAATGTGATTTTGGAGGAAGAGTTTGTGCAAATACAGTTCTACCCTCCATCTCTTGGTGCTGTGTTTCTGGTTTACACCTTTCTGAGGGAAGGGAGATAATTAAATGGTTTGTTCTGAAAGGTCTTCTTACTGGGCTGTAAACTTCATATGTAACACAAATAAACAAATACAACATGAAGCATCAATAAGGGACAATCGAAGCTATGGGTTTTCCAGTTGTCATGTGTGGATGTGAGAGTTGGACCGTAAAGTTGGAGTACTGAAGAATTGATGCTTTTGAAGTTTGGTGTTGGAGAAGACTCTTGAGAGTCCCTTGGACAGCAAGGAGATCAAACCAGTCAATCCTAAAGGAAATCAACTCTGAATATTCATTGGAAGGACTGATGCTGAAGCTGAAGCTCCAATACTTTGTCACCTGATACGAAGAACTAATTTATTGGAAAAGACCCTGATGCTGGGAAAGATTGAAAGAGAAGTGGGCAGCGGAGGATGAGATGGTTAGAGAGCATCACCCACTCAATGGACATGAATTTGAGCAAACTCTGGGAGATGGGGAGGACAGAAGAACCTAGTATGCTATAGTCCAAGGAGTCACAGAGAGTCAAACATGATTGAACAACAACAAAAACAGCACAGAAAAGAGCAGTCTTATCTATAAAAGCTTAAAGACAAAGATACGCTTTTGACATGCCCCTGTCAAGAGCCTGCAATGTGGGAACATTAGTCCCACGATAATTAAAAATTGAGTGTAAAACATTTATCAGATGAATAATTTTTTTTCCAAAAGAAGAACATAGCAACCTGATTCATGGCCTCCTGGATCATTCCAGGAACAGTATCTGCAGTCTCAGGGCCTTGGCACATGCTGCCCTTTTGCTTTTTCCCAGCTGCCCACATGGCACACTTGCCAGCTCCTTATCTCCTTCAGGTCTTTCCTCAAAAGTGGAAACTATTCTTTAAACAAAGACAATATTAGGACATGCTGCTTCCAAGACCTGTAGATGATGTGGGTTCAGAACAATGACAGATTTAGACAATATATATACGTAACAACAAAATCTTTGTATCAGTGCTTTGTACTTCACCAAGTGTTTCAACATACTATTCATTTTTAAATTATGAAGATAAAAATGTGAATGTATAGAAGCATGCATGTTTTACACTGGGCCCCAAAAGCTCAAACAGACTCCCTGGTTTCTCACATAGTCAGTATCTTCCAGAATCAGAAAACACAGCCTTCACTCTTGTCTTATGGTCCCAGAGCAAATGCTCTTCCTCTTCTATTCTGAAGCTTATCATATAGTAGTCATACTTAAGTTTTTTTTATTAAAACTCATCTCACACACTAGCAAAATAATGCTCAAAATTCTCCAAGCTAGGCTTCAACAGTATGTGAACCATGAACTTCCAGATGCTTAAGCTGGATTTAGAAAAAACAGAGGAACCAGAGATCAAATTGCCAACATCCGTTGGATCATTAAAAAAGCAAGAGAGTTCCAGAAAAAGATTTACTTGTGCCTCATTGACTATGCCAAAACCTTTCAGTGAGTGGATCACAGCAAACTGTAAAATTCTTAGAGAGATGGGAATACCAGACCACCTTACCTGCCTCCTGAGAAATCTATATTCAGGTCAAGAAGCAACAGTTAGAACTTGACATGGAACAAGAGACTGGTTCCAAATCAGGAAAGGAGTACCTCAAGGCTGTATATTGTCACCCTGCTTGTTTAACTTATATGCAGAGTACATCATATGAAATGTTGGGCTGGACAAAGCACAGGCTGGAATCAAGATTGCTAGGAAAAATATCAGTAATCTCAGATACACAGATGACACCACCTTTATGGCAGAAAGTGAAGAAGAATTCAAGAGTCTCTTGATGAAAGTGAAAGAGGATAATGAAAAAGCTGAGACATTACCTTGCCAACAAAAATCCATCTAGTCAAAGCTATGGTTTTTCCAGTAGTCATGTATGGATGTGAGAGTTGGACTATAAAGAAAGCTGAGCAACAAAGAATGGATGCTTTTAAACTGTGGTGTTGGAGGAGACTCTTGAGAGTCCCTTGGACTGCAAGGAGATCAAACCAGTCCATCCTAAAGGATATCAGTCCTGAATATTCATTGGAAGGACTGATGCTGAAGCTGAAACTCCAATACTTTGGCCACCTGATACAAAGAACTGACTCACTGGAAAAGGACCTGGGAAAAGATGCTGGGAAAGGTTGAAGGCAGAAGGAGAAGAGGACAACAGAGGATGAGATGGTTGAATGGCATCACTGACTCGATGGACATGAGTTTGAGCAAGCTCTGGGAGTTGGTGATGGACAGGGAGGCCTGGCGTGCTGCAGTCTGTGGAGTTGCAGGGAGTCAGACACAACTGAGAGATTGAACTGAACTGAGCTGAACTAATAATTAACAATGATTGCAGCTAACACTGAACTCAAAGCAGTGTTTTAGGCCCTTTAAAATTCACACAGTTAATCCTCACAGAAGCCTAGGAGGTAAACAGTTTTATTATTTGCAGTTTACAGAGAAGGGGATGGTCAGAGCCAAGTTAAATAATCTGTTCAAGGTAAATTGGTATTAATGATGGAGCCAGGATTTACAACCAGGTACTCAGACTCCTAAATTCATGCTTGGTTTTAGAATATTTTTTTCTGCTTTGCAAGATATGCTTTAGGTACAGTTCACAGTTTGGCATAAGTGAATTCTCCAGTTGAGTAATTACAGATCAATTGTGTTTACCCAAGATTTCTTGAAGGCATAGGCAGTTTAAGAAATACCATCTTCTGGACCTAGAGATTATCATACTAGCTGAAGTAAGTCAGAAAGAGAAAGACAAATACCATATGCTAGCATGTGTAGGTAGAACCTAAAATACGACACAAATGAACATATCTATGAAACAGGAACAATTCACAGATGCAGAGAACAGATTTCTGGTTGCCAAAGAGTAGGAAGATGGGGAATGGAAGGTTTGCTAGTTTGGGATTAGCAGATGCAAACTAGTATATGTGTAGTATGAATAAACCACAAGGTCCTACTGTATGGTACAGGGAAATATATTTAGTAGCCTGTGATAATCCGTGGTGGAAAAGATTATGGAACAGAATATATATATATAACTGAGACACTTTGCTATAAGCAGAAATTAACACAACATTGTGCATCAACTATACTCCAATAAAAATTAATTTAGAAAATAAAGATAAATATAATCCCTAAATTCTTTTTCAGCTTCGTTTCTTTTGGCCCACAAATAATCCATCCTAAAAATTTAATGCAAAGACATATTAGAGGCTGGTTTGATAAGTAAATAAATAAAAATTTAAAAGGAATGCCATCTTCAATTGAGTTTAAGTATTAAAAATTTTAGGGCTTCCCTGGTAGCTCTGTGGTAAAGAATCCACCTGCTAATGCAGGATACATGGGTTCGATCCCTGGGTCAGGAAGATCCCCTGGAGAAGGAGATGGCAACCCACTCCAGTATTCTTGCCTGGGAAATCCCATGGACAGAGAGCTACAGTCTACGGGGTTGCAAAAGTTTCAGACCTGACTTAGCGACTAAACAACAACAATGAAAACTTTCAATGCAGTTGACACTTGTCAGATGTTGTAAGATGGTCATGCATAGGTTTGTGGTTCCTGAAATATCCCACGATTACTTTTTCTAAGGTCAATGTTTTACCTCTAAACAAGAGGCCCACTGCTGTGGATTAACTGGTTTGTGCTCGAGAGCTGTTTTCCATTCCCACAGTGATGGAGGCTGTGTCTCTCCTGGAGACTCCCAAGAGGCACAGGAGAGAGAGCTGCTCACCTGGGGTGACTGAAGGCGACCTGCTGGAACTCATGATTCCAGTTGGGTCTTCCATAGAAGGTTTTCTGCCTTAATCCTGTAATCACATCAGCATTTTCATCCCAATGTAAAGCTATGTGAAAAGCCTAAAGTAAAAATTGTGGTATCAGATGGATGTTCAGAGGGAAAAATAAAACTCTAATAAATAAGGATGAAGTAATTATGCTCATTTGCAGATTTAACACACAATTTTTTTTAATGGGAAATTCTTTGTATTCCACCTGAGCACTATTGAAACAAAGTAACTTCTATGTGGTTGACATGAAGAAACGTGAGCCTAGAAAGATTTTTCTTGAGAGGATGCAGGTAATATAGTGAAAAGAGGTAAGGGAAAGCAGACACTAAGCTACTTTTTTCCTGCCAAATTTCTCAAAAACTAATTTCTAGCTCTGCACCTGTTTGCTGCTGCTACTGCTAAGTCACTTCAGTCGTGTCCGACTCTGTGTGACCCCATAGACGGCAGCCCACCAGGCTCCCCTGTCCCTGGGATTCTCCAGGCAAGAACACTGGAGTGGGTTGCCATTTCCTTCTCCAATGCATGAAAGTGAAAAGTGAAAGTAAAGTCGCTCAGTCGTATCCGACTCTTTGTGACCCCATAGACTGTAGCCCACCAGGCTCCCCCGTCCATGGGATTTTCCAGGCAAGAGTACTGGAGTGGGGTGCCATTGCCTTCTCCCTGCCCCTGTTTACTTCACAGTAAACCCTAGGGATCTGAGAAGGGCCCTGACAGATTAAAGTGATAGAAAATGCCTAGAGTGAAGCTGGATTTTACAGTTAGATCTGCCTTTTGGAGTGAAACGATCCGTGTTCAAGTTCAAATGCTAGGAGGATGTTGAGTCTGGCAGGCAGAACAGGTTGCCAGACCTAGTAGAGAGCAAGATTAGAGCTCTGTGGCCAACGGTTTGCCTTTGAATTGCACAAAAGCACCCAGGCATCAGGTAGTTGATAAGTAAGAGCCTGAGGCATAGCCATGCCTAGTGATGAGTTTATAAGTTGCTATCATCTGTTTCAGCCCATGCTGAACTCTGATAGGTAAGAACGGTTCTTGCTTCTTAACTCCTGAGATCTGTGTTTGCTCTGCTCAGGCCCCTCCAAAACTCCTGAGCTCACGAGTTTTACCCTTGGGTACTTCCTTGGTTCAATTCCTCTGACCAGTTCGAGTAGCAGCACTGATGGAGACTTTGGTGGAGTCACAGAAATCCAGGCTGCAGGGAGGTGCCATTAGGCAAGTCTGAGCTCAGGTAGCAGGGCTACTATAAGAATTGAACTTGGGAAGAGGACTTCAGGCAAGAGAGGGAAAACTGGCAAACATCAGGCAGTGCCCGCTTCTTAGGCAGGTTTATCAAGACGGAGAGTAAAGCAGAAAATACCAGACAAGATTTCAAGGCTAAGAACAGAGTGATAGTTGAGGACTGAGACTTGGAAACAAGCAGAAGCCCCGTTATTAGAACTGGAACTCAAGGTAGAGTTGTATCGGCCTCCAGATTAGAATGGAATTTTTGTGTCCCCACAGCCCTTTTGCTGAGGAAACTGGTTCCAGCAGTGGGTGGAAGAAGAAGCCAGGGACAGTCGATTCCCATTTTGACTAAGTGCCAAATCTAATGAACAACTCGGGCCTTATTCTTCTTGGCTTCTCTACCATGTGGCCAAGCACTGCTTCCTGATTCTATTTTCATTACAAAATCCTAGTCCTTCTACTTCTCTCTGGTTCTTGTTCTGATTCAAGAAACAGTAATTGTTATTTTGTTATCCTATTCCCCTGCCTCCATATGGGAAGACTGCCTTCCCAGTCTCTAGCTCAGCTCTCTGAATCTCTTGCAGACCACCACTCCCCAAAGAACTTCCATTTTCACAACCCAATTAGCATCAGCTACATAAGTGAATCAAACTTTCTCTCCCAAACTATCATCTTCCTACCTGAGCAGAGGACTGCATCTTAAACCCCCCAAACATATTTCTGGGTAGAATTCTTCCTGTACCTTCAAATTGGCCATCCCAGCTAAAAATGAATTATTACACTTTCCAAATAATTTGTGATGTCAAGTCACTTCCACCTACAATCGTTAAGTGATTGCCCTAGGCAGGCAGAAGGTTATGAATCTGAGTACAAAGAAGAGAGAAGGTCTCCGCTCTGTGAGGAGCTGGTCATTGGAGGAAGGGACAGACCATGTGCACAGCTGTGCTTAGTCATTTCAGTAGTGTCCGACTCTCTGTGACCCCACGGGGTGTAGCCGCAGGCTCCTCTGTCCAGGGGGATTCTCCAGGTAAGGATATGGGAGTGGGTTGCCATGCCCTTCTCCAGGGGATCTTCCCAACCCAGGGATGGAACCCAGGTCTCCCGCATTGCAGGCGGATTCTTTACCACCTGAGCCCCCAGGGAAGCCCATGTGCACGAATACTCTGATCTGAACCATCCATAGTGAACTGGAGACCTAAGTTACCCTCAAGCAATTTTAACTAAGAGAACTGGGGAAGGCCTTTGTGGGAACTGGGCTTTAAAGGATGATTCCATGCAGCAGGCAGCAGGAGAGACCGACAGGGGGCGCTAGTGATGAAGAATCCACCTGCCAATGCAGGAGACTCAAGAGACCTGGGTTCGATCCCTGACGGGGGAAGATCCCCTGGAGAAGGGAATGGCAACCCACTCCAGTATTCTTGCCTGGAGAATCCCATGGACAGGGGAGCCTGGCAGGCTATAGTCCCTGGGGTCTCAAAGAGTCAGACATGACTGAGGCGCTTAAACATTGCATTGAAGGGAAAGGAAAGAATGTGAGGGGAGATGGAAGCAAGAAAGTCCTCGGGGTGATTGGAGAACACACACTGTTTGGTGGCTCTGGGGCCCGTGGCAAATGACAGGAATTGTATAGAACAAGGAGGTTGCTGTCAGGTCAGGGTCAGGGGGTGCCCGGAGGTATTTGCTAAGTTTGGGTATTGCTCAATAGAAAAAAGAGTTTTTTTTTTCATTTCCGGCCACAATACTCTCCAGCTACCAATCACTGGTGTTCAACATTTGGAATTATATTTGCTCCATATTTCTCTTCCCATGTTCAATTAATCCCCAAACACTGTTGATTTGCCCTTCATAATACCTTTTCCATCTGTCCCTTCTGTTCTTGTCATTCTGCCACTTTGAGGTTGTTGAATTCAGTTTAACAATTGGCTGTTTCTAAAACAGCCTCTTGATTCCTGACTGACAGCATGTACCAATTATTTTGTCCTGAAATTTAAGCATCTCGAGAATTTCCAACATGTCATGGCAAAAATTTAAGAACGTGTCGATTTTAATTTACTATTTTCAGAAGAAAAGTATCTTTTACAGTGTACTTTTGGAAGTGGCAGGGATGGGATGGGGCAGAGCTGTGTTGTCACAGAATCAAACAGAGCCTGCATCTTGCACCTTCAAATGACTGGGATTGCCTAGGTGGACACTCAAAATCAATCCACCGTAAAAGCAGAAGAGCAAGCACCGGACCAGAAAGCAGAAGACAAAGGCTGTATTTGCACTTCACCAAATGGATCACTAGTCAAAAATCCCACTTGAAAGAAAAGTGTTTTTCTGGAAAATATAATTTACACTATTTAATTCATGAAGGTGTTTCGAGTCTAGTTCCCAAGAAATCTCTATTTCAAAGAACCCCAGAGGAATAAATATTTAAGGCTGACTGCAAATAAGACCCTAAAAAAACATTTAGCAACTGAATCTCATGCAAAATCTTATTCACTTTCAGAAACACAGAGTCAAATTACAGTGATATTCTATAGGGCCAAAGTGCGTGCGTGTGTGTGTGTGTGTGTGTGTGTATGTGTGAAAGAGAGAGAGAGAGAAAGACTCAGGAGTGCGCTCATTTGTAAATTTAGTGACTGATGCAAATCTCTGGGTCAAACGTGCTTTCCTTAAATATCTACAGTAACTGTCACAGAAGTGCTGATTAGGACATAAATGTCATAGCCTCGTAATCACTTCATCACTTCATTGTTAGCTTCCGCATTAGAGAAGTTTCATTGTTAATAGTATTGAATGACAACTGCTACATTTTAAATGTTTTCTAACTTCCCTCATAGCTCAGTTGGTAAAGAATCTGCCTGCAATGCAGAAGACCTGGGTTGGGAAGATCCTCTGGAAAAGGAAATGGCAGCCCACTCCAGTATTCTCACCTGGAGAATCTCCCGGACAGAGGAGCCTGGCAGGCTATAGTCCATGGGATCGCAAGAGTTGGACACGACTTAGAGACTAAACCACCACTACAGTAATCACTTCATCGCTTCATTGTTAGCTTCCACATTAGAGAAGTTAGAAAACATTTAAAATGTAGCAGTTGTCAGTCAATACTATTAGCGCTGACACACTACCATAGCGCAATATTTTGATATATAGTACATTAATTTTGGTAAACCTAACTATAATGTGGCGTACCCACTCCAGTGTTCTTGCCTGGAGAATCCCAGGGACAGAGGAGCCTGGTGGGCTGCCGTCTCTGGGGTCGTACAGAGTTGGACACGACTGAAGCGACTTAGCAGCAGCAGCAGCAGCAGCAGGAGCAGCAATACATATTAATGGACAAGATAGATCACCTGTTCTAACGGAAGATCATTTTGATCTTAGGTGTATAAACATGCATGCAAGCAATTTCCAAGAATGCCTTAAGAAAAATAAATCTCTAGATAAATCATATATTCATATTTATTTTCTGTAGGAACAATTATTTTTTGTAGGAAACTCACAAGTTTTACAATGCAAAATGCTGAATGTCAACATCTGTGATTTTTTTCTGTTTGAACAGCTCAAAGCATAGAATTAGAACCAATTGAGAGCTCAGGACAACAGAGCTAATCCACAACGTCTGCTTGACAATACTAAATTTCAAAGGCAATTTCCAATGACGTAATTTTTCTTGAGTTTCCAAACTTGGAATCGTCTCACCTTGATCAAGTTCTTTTCCAATCTCCTTTTCTATTCCTTTTATTGCTATAATGTGAATAGCTCTACTCTGGCTTTATTCTCCTCTTTTCTTTTAAAGAACATAAAAACAATACTTTCAGGCTACCTGATAATCGTAGAGCTCACTACTGAAATTATTCCTCTTTGCTCTATCCCATGACACAAATTAGATAATATTGCCCATTCTGAATCTTGTCAATACCTGGTTTTCATCCCAGCCAGTAAGGAATATATGATAACTCAGAAAGTGAGCTTGCCCTTGCTCACTCATCTTTGTTTCCAGTGAGAGTAAGAGGTCAGCAAACCACTCAAAGGCTCCTGGATCTCTGCAAATCCAATAGAAGTACACCTGTCACGAGAGAGGGCAAGAAAGCAGATTGGTCTATCTTTTCATGATATGCCAATAATCACAGACTACTTAGCCTCCATTAAATTATTTGAGCCCAAATGGGTACTTCTACAAAATAACATGCTTCTCTCTGCCAGTGAACAGTCACACTGTGATTTCTTTAGAGAACACTCACCTTGTGTTTGAAAAGGCCCAGAGTGAATTCAGAGTCAGGAGCCTGTGGGTTGTTGCCAGTTTCTCTGGGTGAGGATCAATTTACCCCATACCTGGATGTGCTGTGTCTGAACGAGGTTAATAATCATAACTAGCTGTGCCTTTCACTGCTTCCTAAAGGGGGATAAACCATTAGACCAATCCTATTCATCTTTACTTATGGTCTAAGTTCTGGATTTGGACCTTCTTCTCCAGAGACCCAAAGACTTGTTCACTAACTGACTTCACCAGTCATGACCTCTAGAGGGTGAAGATAATGGTAACTGCAGAATCAACCTTGCAGACCAGAAGTTTGCTCTCAACCAGACATATTAGTGTCCAAGGAGGCTGGTGCGTGGTGGCGGTGGTTTTGTGTCATCTGCTATAATGAAATGATGTTGAAGAACATTTCTTTCTTTCTTTAACTCTGTGTTTAGCAAAGGGCACGTGACAGGTAGCAGTTTGGGTTTGCTAAAACCAAGGCTCAGCTTTGTACTTTGGGTTTCAGATAATTATATCTAGAAGAAACCATAGGAGATAGGTCTATTAATTCTATTTTTCTCACATTCCTACTCACTACTGCCTACTGCTCTTTGTTGCCTGCCCTCCCCAAAGAGATGCTGCTCAACAAGATAGAGGAGAGGGCCAGCCTGATCTCCACCAGGAAATATCGCCTCCAATAGCCAGTGTTCTTGCCCTGCACCCCCTCCCCCGGCCCGCCCCACCAGCCTGCATCTCACCATCATCACATTATGAAACTTCCAGACGAGATTTAATTAGCAGATCATATTCATGAGGAAAAGAAAAATCACAGAATGTGTTTCAAGGCTAAGCATCTTGCCTATTCTCTCCAGGTTTGTGCAGGAATTTATTAAATTAATAGTCAAGAACAAAAGCTTAGAGCCTCCCGATTTGTTGGACAGTTGCTGCTTGGAAGGGCACTTGGAATCTTAACCTCAGGACAAACAATAGCTCCTAGGTGTGTTCCCCACTCCCAGCCCAAGACGAGCTTCTCCTCAGTTTTGTCTCAGTCCATGGGCCCCTCTGGTGATCGTGTTCATCTACCAATGCCTACTCTATGTCGAGAGTGTTCTTGGCACTGGAAGGAAGAGCAGACAAAAGAGCCAATAACTCCCTGTCCTCATGGAGCCTGCATTTTAGAGCGAGAAAAAAGGATGGTGATAAGTGAATAAGTGAAATATACGCCACACCAGAGGGTGATCGGTCCTACGGAGAAACGAAGACAGGCTGGAATGTCCTGCAGGATTAAGTCAAGGAAAGGGGACATTTGAGCCCGGCCACGGAGAAAGTTGAAGGGTTGGGAGAGGAACGGAGTACAGAGGTCCAGGGCAGGAGCTCTCGGGTGGGCGGGGGTGAGGGTAAAGTGAGGTTGCTGGAGGCAGCAAGAGGTGAGGTCTGAGGGGGAAGACAGGAGGTGCAGACGGGGGGGGGGCTGCAGGGCCATCTTGACTTGCACTCTGAGTGACAGGCAGACACCGCAGGCCGCTCAGCGGGGGGAACGACATCATCTGAGGAAGGACCCTGGGGAAGGACCACTCTGGCGGCATCCTGAGGATGGACTGGGGGGTGTATGGGGGAGAGGGAGCGGAAGGAAGGAAGAATGGGGGCCGGGAAGCTGACTTTATGTCCTATGAGGGTGATACTGCTATCCCCTTTCCACTTTGTGAGGTGTCTCATTTAAATTATTATTTCCAAATCTCAGCCCCCAGCCTTTGACTCACTGGGCTCCCTGTGGAAATGAAAACCCCAACTGAATTTAATGCCATTCTCATCTATGATCCTTCTCCTCCCTGCCCCTGGTAGGTTGTTTTATCTGAGAGCATTAATGGTGGCATTTGGTATAAAACAAACATCATTGACTTATTTTCTACTATTTTCACTTTTCAAGAAACATGCTAAAAATATACTCATCTAGGAAATAAACAAAAGTATTAAAAAAAAAAAGAACTTCTCATTTCAAATCTAGTTCCAATCACCCTTACTTGAAAAACAGTCACATCTCAGCTTCCTCCACTTACTGACCCTTATTCTTTCAAAGAGAAATCATTCCTGTCCTTGCTTTCTTGTGGCTTAGCTGTGTGTCAGTGTTCTGAGGGTTTGCCAAGCCTTTTATACTTTTTTGCTTCCTTGTAATGGCTTTGTGTGTTTTTCCCTCTGTAATTGACTCATCGGTGACACTGGGCGGCTTTGGTGCAGGAGGCAATGGAAGGGCACTGAATGGGCCCAGGAGAAGTGCTTCAGGCAGAAAAAGGGAGAAAACGGACTTTGAACGGAGGCAAAGCGTATTTACTTTGCCTCCCTTTCATCTTTCTAATGTTGAGGGACGCTCGCTGTGAAGGGACAAACGGTCCCACCTCTGCATTTCCTCCCGTAGGAAGGGTCTGGTCAACGCTAGAACAAATGTCCCAAACAATAGGCTGCACGTCTGTGATCTGTGCTTCCCAACCCTCACCCCGCCCCAGTCTCCAAAAATAAAACCACCCTAAAATCGGTTACCTGAATAAAGCATGGCTTTCAGGATTCTGTAGTGAATAACAGAGGCCTAAAATACCTCAGGTAACTTTAAAAGGTTTTGTTGCACAGAAAGTCGTCCTCAGTAAAATGATGAAAGTTCTGAACTTTTGTAGTAATGAAGTTCTTTCTTTTATAGGACTCAGCCCACACATTTCTGCAGACCTAACGGATCCCCAGATGTGATAGGGGACAACTCCAGGACGGTGTCACGGAGTCGGGGAACTCTGTGCGCATGTGGCCTGCCACAGGCCTTTGCTTTCACTTTGTTCCCGGCATGAGCCACCAGACAAACTCCGTCGCAGCCGATCTTGGGGTGCCTGGGTCCCAGCTCCAGCCCACCCCTAGCTTCCCTGCAGCCTGGGCTTCTCTTTAAGAGTGTTTGAACCAGGTCATCTGGACCCAGTGGGAAATGGCCCTGTGCTATTTTTGGATACATAATTCTAGAAAATGTATTAAGGAAAGCTACTTGTCTATTTTACTACCAGAGCTCCAGACTCTTCCATCAGAGGTTCTCATGCCATGGCCTCCTTAGTTACTCACAGACACAGAACACGGCAGAGGACACACCCTCAAATACAACCTTTAGACCCAAATCGATTTCCTGAGGGTGGAATGGGGCTAAAAATTATCTATCTATGACCCAGGGTTCCTCCAAGAAAGGAAATTGCACATGAGGGTGCAGGTTGAAGAAGTAGGGCAACACGGTAACTAAACATTGTGAACCGGGGAGTCCTGCAACCTGTCCTCGTTTCCTGACTCCACTACCTTCAAGCTGTGTAACTGGGAGCAGCGTATGTGATTTGAGCCTAGATGATCGCATACGAAAAACAAACACAAAAACAAACAAAAACACTGAACAATAACTCACAAGATTATTTTGAAGATGAAAGGGCAGGTTTCACGGAAGCATTCAGCTCTAAGACTAATGGATACAGTAAGTGCTCTGCCATGTGAGATGTGAGCTGAGATACTGCCGCCATCTCAGTGGCATCTGGCAGAGCTTACAGAATGAATACCACATGATGGTATTAGAGAGCAAAGGGGTCATCTGCCTTACTTAGGGGTCTGTGTCCCCACCGTCACTCCTGAATTATAAAGATGGTGGTCATCCACAGGAGGTGAAACCAAATTTTATCTCCAGCACCAGCCTCCAAACCTCAGCAGTGCCCATAATCATGCAGTTCTGAAAGAGGAACCCATTCACTAGTGAAAGGTACCTCAAGCTCCATGTGCTCAACACACAGAAAGGTGATTGATAGGGTGCTGGGTTGACCTCCTCCCCCAGGAGGACAGGGGAATTGCACCATGAACTTGCCTCCTCCTGGGCAGCACCCTATGTTCCCCACTGTTGTGGACTGAATGTCTCTCTCCCAAATTCATGTGTTGAAAGCTTAACACCCAATGTGATAATTGTGTGGCCCTTAAGAGATGGCTAGATTTAGATGAGGTCAGGAGGGTGGGCCCCCGTGATGGGATTAGTGCCCTTATACGAGGAGGAAGAGACCTGAGCTCCCTCTCTCTGTCATGTGAGGACATAGTAAGAAGGTGGGTCATCTGCAAGCCAGGAAGAGTCCTCCCAGAACCCCAGCATCCTGGGCTCCGATTTCAGACTTTCAGCAAAATCCCGATCATTCTGGACTTTGATTTCAGGCTCCCAGCCTCTAGACCTACGAGAAATGTTTGTCGTTTTAAGCCACTTAGCCTTGGTATTTTGTTATAATAATCTGAGCTAACATTCCACACTTCATGAAATATTAACAGAACTGGTAGAAGCTCCAACTGAGGAGGGTGATGGAGAGTTTCCTTGGAGGGACTCATGACTGTTTTCCAAAAAGAGAACCATTGTCTCTGAAAAGATAAAGACTGAGACTGATATTTAGAAAACATAATGCCTCCTCAATAAATGGTAACTATTATTGTCCTGGTTTTTTATTTCGTGGTTTCTTTCGCCAAGGTCATCCTGGATGAAGACAATAGCAAACAGAGTTTGAAGCAACTCGTTCTTATCGAGAAGCTTCCCTAATGTGGCTTCCACATCAAGTTTTAAAGAAGTAAAATTATAAGACTGTTTTCCCCATTATCCATTATAAGACTAAGACCAGCCTTTGTTAATCATGTTAGCTCTTGAAAGTGAAAGTGTTAGTTGCTCAGTTGTGTCCAACTCTGTGACCTCATGAACTGTAGCCCACCAGGCTGCTCTGTCCATGGGATTTTCCAGGAAAGAATACTAGAGTGGGTAATCATTTCCTTCTCCAGGGGCTCTTCCTGACCCAGGGATCAGACCCAGGTCTCCCGCACTGCAGGCAGATTCTTTACCATCCGAGCCAACAGGGAAGCCCATAAGAGGTTTTCTGTTATTGTTAACTGTTTCATGTCTATGCTGCTGCTTTGCCTTGTGAATGGGGACTGAACTTCACTGTGCCTCAGTTTGTTCTCATTATAGTTAATAATACTTGTTAGACAACCAGAATGTTCATTAATACTAGAATGATTAAATCAATTGTGAGATAGTCATACTACAGAATTCACTGAAGGCACTAAATAAAATAAAATCAATAAATAGGCATTGACACTTGAAGGAGCTCCAGGCCATGTTAGAATGAAAAACAAAAACATAAATGCGCATCTTTCTCTCTCTCCTTCCTTCCCCAGCCCCACATCCCTATTGTAATACTATACAAAATAAACATATGTGTGTAGGTGTGTGTGTGTACACGAATGTGCAGGGAAGGAATGAAATAAACGGTGCTTGACTGTTTCAGATGAGAACCCTGGAGAGTCAAGTGGTGGTAGTGGTTAGTTTGGGAAGGAAGGTGATGAAAGGGAGATTTTTGGTTTTTTCAAATTGCTAAACCAATTTATTTTTAAGCAGAAATGAGTTTTTTAAAAACCAGCTAAATGAAGATGATGTGTTTCATCTCAGGTTCCCAGAACAGTGTACTTTCCTCTCTTTAAAGCCATACTTACATTCATTTTTTAAAAAGTTCAAGTGTCATTGATTTACAATGTTGTGTTAATTTCTGCTATATAGTGCAAAGTGATTCAGATATATATATATATATACCCCTGGAGAAGGAAATAGCAACCCACTCCAGTATTCCAGTATTCTTGCCTGGAGAATCCCATGGACAGAGGAGCCTAACAGGCTACAGTTCATGGGGTCAACAAAGAACTGGACATGACTGAGCAACTAACACATACACACACATACACATGTATACACACACACGCATGTATACACACACATGTACACACACACACGTATATATTCTTTTTTTGATACTTTTCCATTATGGTTTATCTAAGGATAATGATTGAATATAGTTCTCCATGCTATACAATGGGACCTTGTTTTTTATCCATTCTATATCTAATGGTTTACATCTACTAACCTCTCAAATCCCAGTCCAGTCCAGCTCTCCCCCAGCTTCCTTGGCAACCACTGATCTGTTCTGAAGGGGGAGTTTTTTTTTTTTTTTTTTAAGGGAGATTTTTGAGTATTTTATTTGAATCTTTTACAGGAACCCTGAAGTCATGTATAGCTTGTGTGATTAATAAACCAAGATATTAAAAATATTAATACTGGTCACTTCCGCCACAGGGCAATGGAGAGGGCTTCTGGGGAACTGCACTCTTTTGAGGCCGCCTAGTGAAAGATGAGAAGCACGTGTGTCTCCTGGAGATGCAAGCTGGCTCCGTGCTCCCTGGTTCAATTTATCAGAACACTCAGCGGTTCTCAGAGATGATCAATTCCAGGAGTAGCCAGAGCACCAGGGTGAGGGAAAGTGAAAGTAAATAATTTCTCAAGCTAAACAGATTAAATTAAATGCATTTTTCATTCATTAGAAAAGGGAGCAGGCCCTCCTTTGTTTTATTAATATATTTAAGGAGAGTATGGATTTTTGCCTTTCTTGGCCTCTTTGCCTTGTTCCCAGTGGCCCATGCTGTCTTTTTATTTGAATTATCTGTTTATTATATTAGGTTAAGAACCCAAAGGCCATTTTGCATGGGACACACTATAAATACCCATTATCACGGTTATGTATTATTGAGCTGATGAAGGAAGACAATTTATGAAGAGATTAGATTATCTCAGTTTTTCTAGAATCTATTTTATTATCATGTGAAGATTACATATGCTCTTAAGAAAATGAACCACATCCTTCTGTTGGCCATCCTCTCGTTCTGACTGCACGGCTGTGATACCAGAACCAAATGTGGAGGCCAATGCGTTTATGTCAGCACTTGCCCCCTCCCTCCTGTTTGTACACACCTATTCCATTCATCATTTTGACAGTCTGTACAAGCAAACTATCCTAATTTTTTTCAAGAGCTCTTTTCACAAATTGAGTGTGATGTAGAATTAATCATCCCAGTTGGGCATGAGTTGGGGTGCGTCTACTGCCAAGGGGCATTTTTACCCTCAGCTTCCTCCATATTGTATCACAGAGACTTCCTAGCCGCTTACACCCTCTTCCCTCATTCCCTCATCCTGAAGGAGCACTGCGTTCTCATCTGCCCTCCACTAAGTGAAGTTGGCTCTTACTGTCGGGTTGAAAATATTCCTTTAATATATTACAACTTGTACCCATCTTCTTCACAGCAGAGCATCATTATATTTATTGCTATTTTGCTTCCTTGGGAAGTCTCCTCCTAACCACTTCTCTCTCTTCCTCTGCCTGTTCTCCAGACTATTTTTTAATAAAAAACACAGCTCGAAAGAAATTTGAAAAATGCCAGCTTCAAACAAAAAGTGCTGCTTATGACCAAAGAAGAAGCAGGAGTTCCATTGGCTATTCTCTCGCATTTTACTTAGAAGTGTTCTGGAATAGCGTGTCAGAGGAGAAGGATAAAGAGATGCCGCTTGCAATGGTCACAACTAAAATAGCGTTGGTGCAAATTTTTGACTATAGACTTGCAAAATAAGGCTTGTATGTAAAAAAAGTCTGCTTTTAGGCCAACTGGTGTTTTACACAAAAAGAAGAAAATCCCCACCAATCACGTTTAACTATTTAAGCTTAAAATTTCAGCTTTACATCTCTATGCTGTTTTTTCCCCTTTCCTTGTTGCAAAACAGAACGCTGAAAACTATGGCCCAGATCTATAATTGTGAAGGCGTAGCTAGATAAGAATGCACTGCTTTGCTCCGCTGCACTCAAAAAATTATAGAGATGCTGACAGTTTAGTGGAAGGAGTAGTATTTATATCTCAAAGGCATGTGGGTGGCCCTGATGAATATTAGTTATATAAGCCTAATGATAGCTGTATTCAAACAAACACAGCATTGCTTTAAAACAGAGAAATTTCCTAAACTTTTCTCAAGCATGCAGATTTTGAGGAAGTAGATCTCAAGTGTTATTTTCAGTTTAAACTTTCAATAGCATGAAACCTCACTTCTTTCCTAAAAGAGCTTTGAAATCAAAAGCACAATCTCCTATCCTGATCCAGTAGCTAGCCAGGTGGGGAATTTGGACCAGTCACTTGCTGCTCTAAGTACTGTCAAATACCAAGCTGAGAGGTTGAACCCTTCAGTTGCATTTGGCTTCTTTTCTCTCATATACTACAACCTCTAGGATGATTTTCAGCTGAGGCTTGTCCAATATTACCCTCAACTTTTATAAGTCATGAAACAATTGTGTTTTATTTCCAATTCCATGGTTTCTATTTTTTGGACTAGAGATCAAAGTTCTTGTTTTATGGTTTCGTGATCATTCCTTTGCCTTCCCACTGAAACAGCCTTAAGAAAACCTATAAACAAAACCCGTAAACAGAGCCCATGAATAATAATGGAATGGTGGGAGAGGAGACAGTATTAAGATTTTGTGGGATCCTATAAGGACTTTAAGATTCTGTGGAATCTTAGAAGAATTTTTTCTATTTATGGTAAAATAATTGGAATGCATTATTTTAATTATAAAGTTACTAAACATTTTGTTTAAATAAAAAAAAATTATTCTCAGTAACCTAAAATTTTACAGAGAAGTGAAGAAGCCATTTTTTAATTTTTGGGGGCATGTAGACACTTATTTACTTACTGGTTTATTTAAAATTTATAGTGTGTGTGCATGTATAAATATATATATGTGTATATATTTATATATACATATATACACACATATTTATTTATGAAGATATCCAGAGTTAACACACTCAAGGACTTCAGAATCTCTTAAAGGAAATAAGGTAATTTGTGAACCTTAATACAAAAAAGAAAGATAAATGATATAAAAGGAGAGCACAGGGGTAATGGATGTTGAGAAAAGGGTCTGGCATTATGAGTCTGATATGAGGAGAGGGGTTCAGTTCAGTTCAGTTCAGTTCAGTCGCTCAGTTGTGTCCGACTCTTTGCGACCCCATGAACTGCAGCACGCCAGGCCTCCCTGTCCATCACCAACTCCCGGAGTTCACGCAGACTCACGTCTGTTGAGTCAGTGATGCCATCCAGCCATCTCATCCTCTGTCGCCCCTTCTCCTGCCCCCAATCCCTCCCAGCATCAGGGTCTTTTCCAATGAGTCAACTTTTCTCATGAGGTGGCCAAAGTACTGGAGTTTCAGCTTCAGCATCATTCCTTCCAAAGATATCCCAGGGCTGATCTCCTTCAGAGTGGACTGGTTGGATCTCCTTGCAGTCCAAGGACTCTCAAGAGTCTTCTCCAACACCACAGTTCAAAAGCATCAATGCTTCGGCGCTCAGCCTTCTTCACAGTCCATCTCTCACATCCATACATGACCACAGGAAAAACCATAGCCTTGACTAGATGGACCTTAGTCGGCAAAGTAATGTCTCTGCTTTTGAATATGCTATCTAGGTTGGTCATAACTTTTCTTCCAAGCAGTAAGTGTCTTTTAATTTCATGGCTGCAATCACCATCTGCAGTGATTTTGGAGCCCCCAAAAATAAAGTCTGACACTGTTTCCCCATCTATTTCCCATGAAGTGATGGGACCGGATGCCATGATCTTTGTTTTCTGAATGTTGAGCTTTAAGCCAACTGTTTTCACTCTCCTCTTTCACTTTCATCAAGAGGCTTTTTAGCTCCTCTTCACTTTCTGCCATAAAGGTGATGTCATCTACATATCTGAGGTTATTGGTATTTCTCCCGGCAATCTTGATCCCAGCTTGTGTTTCTTCCAGCCCAGCGTTTCTCATGATGTACTCTGCATAGAAGTTAAATAAGCAGGGTGACAATATACAGCCTTGACATACTTTTCATGTCAGTATGAGTGGGCTTGGCACATAGTTGCTGTTGTTCAGTTGCTCAGTCATGTTCGACTCTTTGTGACTCCATGGACTGCAGCACAACAGGCCTCATTGTCTTTCACTATCTCCCAGAGCTTGCTCAAACTCATGTTCATTGATTTGGTGATGCCATCCAATCATCTTATCCTCTGCAGTCCCCTTCTCCTCTTGCCTTCAGTCTTTCCCAGGATCAGGGTCTTTTCTAATGAGTCAGCTCTGTATCAGGTGGCCAAGGTATTGGAATTTCAGCTTCAGCATCAGTCCTTCCAATCAATATTCTGAGTTGATTCCCTTTAGGATTGACTAGTTTGATATCTTTGCAGCCCAAGGAACTCTCAAAAGTCTTATCCAACACCACAGTTTAAAAGCATCAATTCTTTGGCACCCAGCCTTCTTTATGGTCCAACTCTCACATTATACGTAACTATTGGAAAAACCATAGCTTTGCCTATGGCACATAGTAGATGTTGAATAAATACTCATTGAGTGAATAAGTGAATGAAAGTGAGAAATACAATCCCACCACATTCTGCGTGTGAAGCATAATATGACCGTTAGTGTGATGCGAACAATGAAGCAGTGAGCCTTCTGGATAAATCGGTTTGACTTGGTAGACAGTAAGAGCAAAGCGTTTACAGAGACAGAAATCAACATAAACAATAACAGAGCTTTGCAGTGGGCTTCACATGTGTAAACAGTGTCTGTTTTGCTTGCTTTATGCTCTAGACTGAGTGTTTGTGTCCCCTCCCCCAAATTCAAATGTTGAAACCTACGCCCCCTCCCCATTTGGAAGTGAGGACTTTGGGAGGTGATTAGGTCAGGAGGGTGGAGCCCTCTTGAATGACATTAGTGCCCATCAGTGTCCAAGAAACTCCCTTGCCCACTTCTGCAGTGGGAAGTTAGAGTTAGAAGATAACCTTTCATAAAGGAACTGGGCTTTCATCAGGCAATGTGTTAACTTTGGACTTCCCAGCCTCCAGAACTGTGAGAAATACATTTTTGTTGCTTAAAGCCACCCCACCCATGGCATTTTGTTATAGCAGCTCAAATAGAGCAAGACTCTTAGTTAAACTTAACTGTGGTATAAAGAAAAGAAGATGGGATTTGTTAATAGCTTAAGAAGAACCGGGATTCAAGCTCTCATTCTGTTATTGACTAGCTTTCTGTGCTTCTGCTTTCTCATTGGTAATCTGAAGACACTACTCATCTGAAAGAGGCATTATAATTTTCTCATCTGTAAAATGGAATGAGAGTGTAAGTCCCTTAAAAAGATGATGTGAGATAGTATGTGGAAATGTGTTACTCCTTGCCTTCTAGAAGTAAGAGATTGTTGAATCTAGGCTATTAGTATTAGTAGTCATACTAGTAATCTAGTAACGACAAACCTAGACAGCATATTAAAAAGCAGAGATGTTACATTGTCAACAAAGTTCTGTATAGTCAAAGCTATGTTTTGTTCCAGTAGTTATGTATGGGGCTTCCCTTGTGGCTCAGCTGGTAAAGAATCCGGCTGCAATGTGGGAGACCTGGGTTTGATCCCTGGGTTGGGAAGATCCCTGGAGAAGGTAAAGGCTTCCCACTGCAGTATTCTGGCCTGGAGAATTCCATGGACTATAGGGATCGCAAAAAGTCAGACATGACTGAGTGACTTTCACTTTCACATATGGCTGTGAAATTTGGACCATAAAGAAGGCTGAGTACTAAAGAATTGATGCTTTTGAACTGTGATTTTGGAGAAGACTCTTGAGAGTCCCTTGGACTGCAAGGAGATCAAACCAGTCAATCCTAAGGGAAATCAACTCTAAATATTCATTGGCAGGACTGATGCTGAAGCTGAAGTTCTAATACTTTGGCCACCTGATGAGAAGACTTGACTCACTGGAAAAGACCTTAATGCTGGGAAAGATTGAGGGCAGGAGGAGAAAGGGATGACAAAGGATAAGATGGTTGTGTGGCATCACTGATTCAATGGACATGAGTTTGAGCAAACTCTGGGGGATAGTGAAGGACAGGGAAGCCTGGCATGCTGCAGTCCACGGGGTCACAATAAGTCGGACACAACTGAGTGACTGAAATGAACTAGTAATATTTTTATATGTCTGGCAGATACAGTACACATTTACTATAATCTTATAGCTATTTACAGGCTTCCCTGGCAGCTCAGCTGATAAAGAATTGGCCTACAATGCAGGAGATCCCAGTTTGATTCTTGGGTCAGGAAGATCCACTGGAGAAGGGGTAGGCTATGCCACTCCAGTATTCTTGGGCTTCCCTGGTGTCTCAAACAGTAAAGAATCCACCTACCATGCAGGAGACCTGGATTCAATCCCTGGGTTGGGAAGATCCCCTGAGGAAGGGAACTGCTATACACGCCAGTATTCTTGCCTGTAGAATCCCATGGACAGAGGAGCCTGCTGGGCTACAGTCCATGGGGTCGCAAATAGCTGGACGTGACTGAGTGGCTTTCACTTTCTTTTTTATACACATTTACAATGAAATATTTCTACATCATTTATTTGTCTTATTTGTTATTTAAACTATCTGGTTGAATATATAATCTTATTTCTCTGTTGTGTGGATCAAGAAACAGCTCAGAGAGGTGAACTGATCCACTGATGCTTCTGGTGAGGGTGGAATCAAGCTGAGGTAGATTCTCTGGCCAGGAATTCCACAGTCTTCCTACAATACAGCAGCTGGCAGTCATGTTTACCATGTACTGCCTATGTCAAACCAGAGAGCCAGATGGACCTGAGTTTGAATGCTGGTATTATCTTTCATTAGCAGTGTGTTTTCAGGAAAGTGACTGTAGTCTCTTCAAAGCTTCCGAGTCCTTTGGAAAACAGAGATTATGCTACCTACTTTCTAAGGTTGCTGGGACGATTATAAAAATAGAACGAGAAAGCATTTGTCAAGCGCCTGTCACTTGGAAACTCATGAAATGGGAGCTTATTTTACTCTAACTTCTTAGTTGAGAATTTGCCACCTCTAGATATCTTCCAGTCTGGCTTTGCCCCAGTGCTTCAAAGTGCCAATTCTTTCTTTTTTTAAAATTTTAATTGGAGGCTAATTACTTTACAATATTGTGGTGGTTTTGCCATACATTCACATGAATCAGCCATGGGTGTATGTATGTTCCCCATCCTGACCCTTGCTCCCACCTCCCTCCCCACCCCATCTCTCAGGGTCATCCCAGTGCACCAGCCCTGAACACCCTGTCTCATGTATCAAACCTGGACTGGTGATCTATTTCACATATGATAATATACATCTTTCAGTGCTATTCTCGCAAATCATCCTGCACTCGCCTTCTCCCACAGAGTCCTAAAGTTTGTTCTTTACATCTGTGTCTCTTTTGCTGTCTCGCATATAAGGTCATCATTACCATCTTTCTAAGTTCCATATATATGCGTTAATATACTGTATTGGTGATTTTCTTTCTGACCTACATCACTCTGTATAATAGGCTCCAGTTTCATCCACCTCATTAGAACTGATTCAATTGCATTCTTTTTAATAGCTGAGTAATACTCCATTGTGTATATGTACCACAGCTTTCTTATCCATTCGTCTGCTGATGGACATCTAGGTTGCTTGCATGTCCTGGCTACTATAAACAATGCTGGGATGAACATTGGGGTACATGTATCTCTTTCAGTTCTGGTTTCCTTGGTGTGTATGCCCAGTAGTGGGATTGCTGGGTCATATGGCAGTTCTATTTCCAGTTTTTAAAGGAATCTCCACACTTTTCTCCATAGTGAGAGTGCCATTTCTTAAAGACAGGAAGTGAAGAAAATTTCCATGGCTAAATATGCTTGAGAAGGGTGGGTGAAACAAAACTGAATGATGTTCTTTTCTACAGAACTTATTTAATAGGCGAATAGAAGATGTGACTCGTCTAAAGGGGGATTTATCATAGCATTTCTGGAATCATTTGACTACAGAATTCTCTTCAGTGGACCCCATTATATGAAGACACGGAGACATGCTGACCTAATCAAGCATCTTCCTTGGATGGAAGAGGAAACTACAGTCAAAGTGTCAACCAGAGAAGTGGCAGGATAAGGACCAGAACCAGGTTCATCAGGCGTCCTGGGTCCTCTGGTGTTGATACCATTCAACTTGAGATCTCTTTCTCTTGCTGCTCTAGTGTCTGTTGCTAACCCTAAGAGGGTTCAGATAAGGAATGGAAAAAGGGAGGACGGGAACTATGGAGGAAGCTAGCCTGAGAACATTCAAGAAATGACAAAAGAGAGACTTGGAGTTGGATGACAACAACAAGCAAGCAGACAAATGAATCCCAACTGTGGCATTTTTGCTTCTCAATTAAGACTCTGAGTCTACGAGTTGAAGATATTGAATCATACTCTTAAACCATAGTAACAAGCTCAAGAGTCAAAGCCTGCCTGTTAATATTACTCACTGCAGCCCAGTCACATAGCCATTTGCAGCCTGTCCATATTTTACTGACATGAGCAATTACATGTCCTGTAACGGCAATGAAGCAATAAAATTTATGTCTTGTCATCTTTAACAAGATTAGACATAACCCTTCTCATAAATGTAATACTGAACGGAGATTTTTAAGAACATAAGTATAGTTAAGGATCCTTGAGTTTATCCCTCATAGTTAATTAAAACCCTCCCCAGGAATCAGTAGATGATAGATAGAAGGATGTTGAACTGAACTTTTGAATTCATGGAAGGGTGAGCTGATGATTTTTTTCCATACCTTGTTCAGCTTGCACTGGGTTTGTGCCTCACAGCATTGGTACCAGATAGATTTCAGAAGAGCTGCAAAGGGAGTGACCCCTATTCCCGCAGCAATGCACATGCTTACTGGATAGTGAAATACATCAGTCAGTGCAGCTCCGAACGGCCCATCCACCGCCAGCCTGCAATCACAAAGTGCATGGTTTGACTTTCAGGACACTCTACCCTTAAAAACAAAACCATCCTAAATCAGTGCTTTGAATAGGATGTGTTGGCGTAAGTGCGCGGGGAGGTTAGCTCTGTGCTAGAGAATGCCCTGTTTGAACACACAGAGTGTAGAGACATGGTGGCCAGCCTCACAGCACAGCTCTTTTTACAGTTCTTAGAAGCTTGTTTTGCATCATGAAGACTGATAAAAAGATGCCTTTTCTTTTTCCTTTTCTCTCCCCAGCTGCCATCAGGGGAAAAAGCAGAAGTATCAAGGTGGTTTAGAAGGCTTATCTCTCCTTTCGCTAATGTAATTCCCCCCTGTTTTTATTTATTCCATCCCACTTCTTAGTATGTTTATATAATTTTAGTCTAATAGAAGCTATTCATTTGGAATAAATATAATTTTGGAATAATTTGTCAGTTATGTTGAATTTCTAAAACTCATTATTTTAGATTATGCGAACTTAAAAATCTGTGATAATCAGGCCAGGGGCAGGCAGTCTTTGAGTAGGCAATTTTTTTCTTTGTAAGAATAATGCATACTCATTGCATAAATATAATTGTCTTTGTGTGTGCTTGGTTGCTCAGTTTTGTCCAACTCTTTGCGACCCCATGGACTGTAGCCCACCAGGCTCTTCTGTCCATGGGATTCTCCAGGCAAGAATACTGGACTGGGTAGCCATTCCCTTCTCCTGGGGATCTTCCTGATCCAGGGATCAAATCCACATTTCTTGCACTGCAGACAGATTCTTTACCATCTGAGCAATCGGGGAGCCAGTAATTATCTTTAATAGGGTCCTAAATGGACTGACACCCCCTGGATTCTGCTTCATCTCTCATGACCAGTTCTCCACACTGGTTTTTCTTTTGTTTCTTAGGGAACACAGGACCCTCTTTGGCCATGGGGCCTCTGCCCATGATAATCCAACTAATCACTTGGAAAACTCTGCCCCAAGTTCTCCTCTATTTTCTTAGATAGTTCATGGTTATCCTTCCCTAATATCTCAGTAATCATTTCCCTGGGGAAGTCTCCATGGATTTCTGAGACTAGGTTAAATTCTGTCTTAGATGATTTACAACACCATGTATCTATCCCCTGGTTCTATGGTGACCTACAAGACCTTCTAGAACTAACACCCAAAAAAGATGTCCTTTTCATCATAGGGGAATGGAATGCAAAAGTAGGAAGTCAAGAAACACCTGGAGTAACAGGAAAGTTTGGCCTTGGAGTACAGAATGAAGCAGGGCAAAGGTTATCAGAGTTTTGCCAAGAGAATGAATTGGTCACAGCAAACACCCTCTTCCAACAATACAAGAGATGACTCTACCCACGGACATCACCAGATGGCCAACACTGAAATCATATTGATTATATCCTTTGCAGCCAAAGATGGAGAAGCTCTATACAGTCATCAAAAACAAGATCCGGAGCTGACTGTGGCTCAGATCATGAACTCCTTATTGCCAAATTCAGACTTAAATTGAAGAAAGTAAGGAAAACCACTAGACCATGCAGGTATAATCTAAATCAAATCCCTTACAATTTTACAGTGGAAGTGACAGATAGATTCAAGGGATTAGATCTTATAGACAGAGTGCCTGGAGAACTATGGATGGAGGTTCATGACATGGTATAGGAGACAGGGATCAAGACCATCCCCAAGACAAAGAAATGCAAAAAGGCAAAATGGTTGCCTGAGGAGGCCTTACAAATAGCCGAGAAAAGAAGAGACACTAAAAGAAGGCAAAGGAGAAAAGAAAAGATATATCCATCCGAATTCAGAGTTGTGAAGAATAGCAAGGGGAGATAAAAACAGACTTCCTCAGTGATCAATGCAAAGAAATAGAGGAAAACAATAGAACAGGAAAGACTAGAGATCTCTTCAAGAAAATTAAGATACCAAGGGAACAGTTCATGCAAAGATGGGGCACAATAAAAGACAGAAATGGTCTGGACCTAACAGAAGCAGCAGAGATTAAGGAGAGGTGACAAAAATACACAGAAGAACTACACAAAAAAGGTCTTAATGACCCAGATAACCACAATGGTGTGATCACTCACCTAGTGAGTCAGACATCTTGGAATGTGAAGTCAAGTGGGCCTTAGGAAGCATCATTAGGAGCAAAGCTAGTGGAGGTTATGGAATTCCAACTGAGCTATTTCAAATTCTAAAAGATGATGCTGTGAAAGTGCTGCACTCAATATGCCAGCAAATTTGGAAAACTCAGCAGTGGTCACAGGACTGGGAAAAGGTCAGTTTTCATTCCAATCCCAAAGAGAGGCAATGCCAAAAAATGTTCAAACTACCGCACAGTTGCACTCATCTCACACGCTAGCAAAGTAATGCTCAAAATTCTCCAGGTTAGGCTTCAACAGTATGTGAACCATGAATTTCCAGATGTTCAAGCTGGATTTAGAAAAGGCAGAGGAATCAGAAGTCAAATTGCCAGCATCTGTTGGATCACTGAAAAAGCAAGAGAGTTCCAGAAAATCATCTACTTCTGCTTTATTGACTATGTTAAAGCCTTTGACTGTGTGGATCACAATAAACTGTGGAAAATTCTTTAAGAGATGGGAATACCAGACCTGAGAAATCTGTATTCAGGTCAAGAAGCAACAGTTAGAACTGGACATGGAACAACAGACTGGTTTCAAATCAGGAAAGGAGAATGTCAAGGCTATATACTGTCACTTTGCTGATTTAACATATGCAGAGCACATCATGCGAAATGTTGGGCCAGATGAAGCACAAGTTGGAATCAAGATTGCCAGGAGAAATATCATTAACTCAGATATGAGATGACACCACCCTTATGGCAGAAAGCAAAGAGGAACTAAAGAGCCTTTTGATGAAAGTGAAAGAGGATAGTGAAAAAGCTGGCTTAAAACTCAATATTCAAAAATGAAGATCATGGCATCTGGTCCCATCACTTCACAGCAAATAGATGGGGAAACAATGGAAACAGTGACAGATTTTATTTTCTTGGGCTCCAAAATCACTGCAGATGGTGACTGCAGCCATGAAATTAAAAGACGCTTACTCCTTGGAAGAAAAGCTATGACCAACCTAGACAGCATATTAAAAGCAGAGGCATTACTTTGCCAACAAAGGTCCGTCTAATCAACACTGGTTTTTCCAGTAGTCATGTTTGACAGTCGGATCATAAAGAAAGCTGAGGGCTGAAGAATTGGTGCATTTGAACTGTGGTGTTGGAGAAGATTCTTGAGACTCCCTTGGACTGCAAGGAGATCAAATCAGTCCATCCTGAAGGAAATCAGTCCTGAGTATTCTTTGGAAGGACTGATGCTAAAGCTGAAGCTCCAGTACTTTGCTCACCTGATGCGAATGACTGATGCACTAGAAAACACGCTGACGCTGGGAAAGATTGAAGGCAGGAGGAGAAGTGCATGACAGAGTGTGAGACGGTTGGATGCATCACTGACTCGATGGACATGAATTTGAGCAAATTCCGGGGGTTGTTAATAGACAGGGTAACCTGGTGTGCTGCAGTCCGTGGCCATCGTGAATAGTTGGACATAACTGAGTGACTGAACTGAACTGATCTCTCCTCTGCAGTCCTCATTGTTCCTGTAATTTTATAGCTGTTTTGGGTGCTGTGTGTGTGTGTGTTTGTGTTTGCGGCACCACGCAGCATGTGGGGTCTTTGTTCTCTACGTGTGTGTGCTCAGTCGTGTCTGACTCTGTGACCCCATGGACTGTAGCCCTCCAGGCGCCTCTGTCCATAGGATTTCCTAGGCAAGAATAGTGAAGTGGGTTGCCATTTCCTCCTCCCGGGGATCTTCCGGACTCAGGGATTGAACCCGCGTCTCCTGTGTCTCCTGCATTGGCAGGCAGGTTTGGTGTGTGTGCATGACTTGATTTGCAGCTGTTTGGTCACTAGACTGTAAGTTCTGAGGAGGGAGGGGCCGTATCTGTCTTTGCCCACCACTGCAAGCCAGCACCTTACAAAGGGTGGATTGTTCAATAACAATTTGTTGAATAGATTGTGAATGTTTAAAATATTTCAATCAACAGAATAACCTCAACTATTCCAAAAGCACACATTTACATATGAACAAAGATATGCTAATTAAAAAGCTTCTAAGTTATTCATAACCATTCCCTAAGGAGTGTCTATTGAAGGCACGCGGGGTTGGCCCATTTGGGCTTACTATCTGTTCATGAAAGTTCAATTGGGTTTATTTTAAAAATATTCCATATACCAAACCTACTAATAATTCAAATTAACTCTCCTCAAATTAATATTAATTAATAAGGCTTTTATTACATATTGATGTATGGAAATAGAAGAATAAAAATAAAAGGGCCTTAATCAGAAAGGGTTTGTATCTTAGCCCATGGTAGATTCTTTTATAAATAATTAGATAAAGGGAATTGAGAGAGAGAGAAAAACAGAAACTGCCCACAACTAAAATGTCTTATGGTTATTTTTATACTTCATGGTATTTGGGATTTATTTGACACTGTTGATAAAAGATAACAATTAAACCCAAAGAAGAATTGTGTCATAATTCATAGAAATGCACAATAAACACATTTCTACATAAAACTGAGCATCTAATCTGGAGCAGCAGGAGGGAATATTAGATCCCATCTCCCTGCTGATACAGTGATCCTTCCTTCACATCCCTGTTTGCTGATCACTTTCCCACGTGAAATTGCAGAGCCCCATGTTCCATCAAGGGGCTGATCTAGTTTTTCCTCCTGTCTCACTGGGATCTGCCTTCTGACAACTCATGGGCTTTTACCTTTCTGAGAAACACAAACCAGGTCTTTTCCCTCCCCTGCCTCTCTAGCCTTTAACTAGCTGAATCTAGCCATCACAACACTCTGATGGTTCTTTTTGTGAACCAAAACGCCTCCATTTCTCTCAACGCTGAACTGGCTGCCTTTGCACAAATTCTTGTTTATCAAGTTCACTAAGGTACTTCCTGTCTGATGTAGATCCAGTTTCTGATAACATTATCTTAGAAACAAGTTCCCTCTCCAGCAGTCACATCACACTGTCAGCATTGCCCATCCACCTTCGGTCTTGTGTCTGAACCCAAGACCTTTTTTCATCTACATTGTCCTCTCTTTCTCATCAGCACGTTCATTGTCATCTCTGTGATAGATGACCTTTCTTATTTTGCTAATAACAAGAGTAGCTAACTTTATTTTTTCTACTATGCATTATGCAAAGAGCATCATACTGACTATCGTATTTAATCCTAAACAGAACTTATGTTCTATAATTATCATTTTCATCTTACAGAGGAGGAAACTGAGGCAGGTGTTACATATATCCTCCAAGATCACATGCAAAATTAGGCTTTGAACCCAAGTTGTCAAACGCTGAGGCCCTTGGCTTTGGGTTGTAGATATAAATTGCTGAGAATTCTAGTACCAATGTTGAGAAATTTCTCCCTTTTACCTCAGAAGCCAAAGTCTTTTTTTCATTTATTTATTTTTATTGACGTATAGGTGATTTATATTGTTTCAGGTGTACAGCAAAGTGATTCTGTGATCCATACATGTGTTAGTGTTAGTGACTTAGTCATGTCCAACTCTGCAACCTCGTTGGCTGCAGCCCACCAGGCTCCTCTGTCCATGGGATTCTCCAGGCAAGAATACTGGAGTGGGTTGCCATTTCCTCCTCCAGGGGATCTTGCCGACCCAAGGACTGAACTCTGGTCTCCCTCATTGTAGGCAGATTCTGCACTATCTGAGCCATGTTATCTATTGTTTTTCAGATTCTTTTCCATTATAGGTTATTGCAAGGTACTGACTATAGTTCCTTGTGCTACACAGCAGACCCTTGTTATCTTTTTTATATACAGTAGTGTGTATCTGTTAATGTGAAAATTTTTAAAAAGAGCTCCTGTTCTCTCTTTTTCCTGAGTTTAGAGGAAGAGGTTTCTTCCTCTTCAAAAGGCTTTGCTTCTCCTCTTGGACTCCTTAGTCACTGCTTGTCTCAGAGATTCCTGGGGCTGTATTAAATCCTTTCTGTGCCCAAAGCAGTGAAAAAGTATGGTTTTCTCAAATTTCTTCACAATATTTATCCCAACAATTTTTGTCTGTGTCCCTGTTTTTCTGGAGCCCTAAACATAGACTTTGAGTTCTTATTGGGTAATCCTGTAGCAAGAGTGGGAATCAATTTTAAGCCATTGATTATTAAAAGGAACCAAGGCGTGGTGACTATACTAAACTTCTGTTGCATGCTGAGGCTTTTCTAAATAGGGTGTTGTTTTGGATTGACTTGTCCAACAACAGACTATGACAGCAAAAAGTGCACAGCGCTGCGTTAGGCATCACAAGTGGCTTGTAATTCGCCAAAGTGATGTTTTAGACCCTGGAAAGCAAAATGTTTCCTGTTCTGGATCATGACCTGCCTTTATTGATCATTTGATTTTTAAAGAAATGTGCTTGTTCATACTAAAATTTAAAACATGGTTTCAAATTTACCATCTAGAATTAAGATACTGCAGAAGCTCTCAGCATGTTGATACCCTAAAGGACCTTGCTTTTTATAATATGGTAACTTATACATAAAAAAGAGAAATGGGCTCCCACCTTGGCAGGCTCCAGGGCTCTTTTAGGGGCTGTCCTTCTACTCCAAAGGCCTTACACAGAGCTTCTGTCCAGTCTCCCGCTGCCCGGATGTGGACACTGAAGAAGTCCTCCTGGGGAGCGGAGGTGAGGGTGAAGGGGTGCCACTCCAGTGTGGATATGGATGGGCACTGGATCAACACATACTGCCCTGGTGCCATTTTAAAGTCACGCTTTTTCATGCAAAGTTCTAGCACTCCAGATGGATGGCTTACCACCTAAATCACAGCAAGAGAGTCATTGATTCTTTCACTTAGGTTAAATAATAAGACAATGGCCTTCATCCCATCAAAGCTTTCTCAATTTTTATATCAACTCTTTTGAGGTGTAATTGACATAGACCATTAATTATGAGTTTCCAAGGATCATTGCCACAACTTTTATGTCTGAGTTGGCAACTTCAGCCAGAATGACATTAATCTTCTTCAGGGGCTAGGCCAGAAATTTGTGCAGCTGCATCGAGCCAAAGTGGTGTCTAGCACGTGACTTTTTGTCTCAGTGACCATGTTTTCGGTAGCACAGTTAATTTCAGGCTGGTTAATTTCGAGAGAATATAAGCTAGCATTTCATCCATAGCACTTAATTAGCCTTAAAGTTATTGAAATAGCCACAGAATTAACTTCATGTTGTTTTAAAATGTAGGTCTAGTTTGTTACCATTTTCAATGACGTATATCTTTTCTTTATCCTTTGTGAACTAACCCTGGTATTTCTTCATTCTAAGTATGAAACAATCTTCAAACTCTGAAATGTTTTGTTGGTTTGGTTTGCTGTTGTTCAAACCTTGTCTGATCTCCTACTTAGGCTTTGAGTTTTAGATATAAGAAAGCATGATGCAAGCTATTGCTTTTTAAAGTGCTCTATAACTTGCTACTTATCAGAGACAAAGAATTAATTTTCCTCCTTAGACATACCTCTTTTTTCCAGGCTCCCATGTCTTCTTTTTTGACAGAAGTCATATGGGAGCAAAATCTAGTGTCTGGATCCTCTGACAGTATTTTTCCATTCAGAAGAGAATTTTACAGCATTTTAATCATTAGTTTCTCCTCTCCCTACTGATCTCGTTCTGATTCAGCTGTTAAATGGTCTCCCTAGTAACAGCTTGAGTAGATTTCCAGAAGTTTTATGGTCTGGCTTTTGATACAGCTTGATATTCTTTGGTGCTTAACTTAAAAACAGCAACACAGAAGCAGCTTAAAACAGAAATACGAAGCAATTTCTGTGCATCTGCTTTCATGAAGACAGTTAAAGAGATAGAGTACTCTGTTAATATTGTATTAGCAAAGCTGCATGGGTTTGGTTAGCAGAGAATTTCTTCTAAGACATTGAAACCTCTGAGGGGAGAGTTTGGGGTAAATTTTCAGTCTCCCAGGCATGTGTTCATTTTTTCTTCATTCATTCAATTAGTCAACAACTGTTTTTTGAATGTATATTCTATTCCAGACTTACTCTAGGATGGGGATATAGCATAGAATATGAGGCCCAAAAAAGTCCTCACTCTCAAGTATATCTTAGCTGGGGTAAGAAAGATTTTATTTTATTGAAAATAATAACATATATAAGAAATGTATTTGGAGATGACACATGCTACGAAGAAAGTAAAACAAGACAGTATAGACAGTATGTTGCAGAATGACACAGGAGTTCTACTCTTATTAATCAAAAGCAGAGTTATTATTACACAACTATTATTGCCTGGGCTCTCCTGGTGGCTCAGATGGTAAAGAACCTGCCTGCAATGTAAGAGACACAGGTTCCATCCCTGGGTCGGGAAGGAAATGGAGGAGGAAATGGCAATCCACTCTGGTATTCTTACCTGGAGAATTCTGTGGACAGAGGAGTCTAGCGGGCTATAGTCCATGGTGTCTCAGAGTCAGACATGACTGAGCAACTAACGCTTTCACACTTCCACTTTTACTGCTTGGGCATGTATTTTTGATCTATCTGCTGAGACCTTCCTCCAGCTCAAGGCAAAAATTAGGGAGCAGTGATGAGATATGTCAAGATTGGGAAATACTACCTTCTTGCCTTCATTCACTAGGGCAGGGCCCCTTCCTCTTCATTTTGAACTTCCCCCCAGTGCCCTTTCTCCATCTAAACCTGAGGGCAACTGTTCCCCCATCTTCTGTTCAGCAGTTCCAAATGTGAGTGTGTGTACTTGAAAATATATATACGTTATTTCTGTGTTTGCAACGTCCATGTTTTTACGCGGTGGAGGAAGAGATTATACTCTAAGGCACTGTGATCCATGTAAAGCATACTCAGCCCTCCTGCCTTTTCCCCTAGAGGACACCAAAATAAAGGGAAATACAGATGATTCCAGGGCTGTAGCATAACCTTTATCAGAATTCTGTGTACCGGTCGGGAGCCCTGATCCCTGTCTTCAGTAAAATTAGTCTCACTAAAAGATGCACAGGATACAAGCAATTATTAGAACAGAAGATGAGCCTCTAAATTACAGACGGTTCTGCAATAAAAATGGCAAATTAAAAACTTGGGCCAATAAAAAATTTTCATCTACACTCAGGTTTTTATTCAGACATAAACCTACATGCATACCTTGGTAATGATAACTTCTTGTTGAAATCGCCAGAACCTAATTATTCTTTCACACGCATATAAGACCATGGGGCCTAAAACCCATTTCCAAGCCTGCAGAGAGCGGCAAAGAAAGAGGAAAAGGAAATGAAAATAGAATCCAAATATTTTCAATTTGAACCAATCAATATATAACACGATGGGGTTTAGACATTTTCCTTTAACTTTGGGCCAGTTATCAACAACAAAGATGTCTCCTTGTATTAAATACTATAACATTCAATTATGCCTTGAAGTCTACAAGCTTATTTAAGATTGTATTGGTTTTTATGCTTACTTGATCAATGATGCCTTTATGTAATTAGAAATAATTGAATTTGCAAAGAAATAGAAAGTAGATTGATGTTTATGTTATATATGATAGGGTCATAAATGCTCCCAAACTCAACCAAAGTCAAAGGCTTACAAACTACATTACTGAGTCAACACAGGACATGACAAATTCAATAAAAAACATTTCAAATAGTAATTTTGGGGGCCAAGAATGCATCATAACTTTGCAAGTCTGCCTAAAACAACTCACACTCTCACACACGCATGCACCCATGTACTCACACAGCCACATACACACTGTCACACACATGGGCATAGTCAGTGTTATCTGAAATAAAACAAAGTTAGTTTCTCCGTGTTGTAAATCTAGATTAACAGAATCAGAACAAAAGCCTCAATACTTGTCTGGAGAATTGTGACAGGGAACATTTCCATTCTGTGTTAGCCTTTTCTGAGTATAATCTGCCTTACTGAGCTTCAGTTTACTGGCTACCCTTGTCCCAGGGGTTGGGTTACAACATAAGGTGTCTGCTTCCTTAAAAGGGAAGGAATGGGAACTTAAAATTTTTGAAGATTTGATCTTCAAATTTAATCAAACAACCTTCTGAGGCATATGATATTCTCTTTATTTTGCAGAAGAGGGGACTGCGGCTCAACAAGATGACACAAATTGTCCAGGGTCACAAAGGTGATAAACAAGGTTCACAGTGGAGATATGAACTCAGATGGCCTTGACTACCCAGCCTATGCTCTTCCCATGTAATCATGCTTCTTTCTGTTCAATGAAGAACAGACACTTGCTTCATATTAGAGACTCATTAATTCATTGAATTTTAGGATGATCAAGGTTCTTGGAAATCTAGCCTAGTTCTTCTTTTAAAGAAGAAAAAACAGCATTCCAAGAATTGGTATAAATTGTCAGGGACACGGAGTGAGGTCGCAGAGAGCCAGGAGTAGAACCCAAGCCTTCTCCTAATTCCCCTGTTTCCTCCTTGGAATTCTAAATCCACTGGACCTTACTCTTAGAATCCTATCTTAGTAGCAAGAAAGGCGTCCCTTTCTTCTGAACACAGATATTCACTAAACCTTCACTGACCGACTCATCGTCTTCCTTGTTCATTACTCCCCTGCTTATTATCCTTCTCTGTCTTGTCTGTCTGTTGGTGGGTCACAAGCCCTTCAGCATTATTTTTGCTCTTGTTATCTTCCTTGTTTCTTCGAAGCTCTTTTGTTTATTTCTAGGTCTGTTTGCATGGGGCCTTTTCTCACCGACCTCAACCTTCTGTGCCTTTTCCCTGGGAGCCTCTTGTTTGCCTGATAAAGGCTCCATTTATGGAGGCAACACAAAGCAATTTGACCCACTTATTCTTTTCTGCCTCAGTGGGATTCAGCAATGTGTTCAGAATAGCCGAGAGAATAAAACCTTTTGTCCACCTATGCTGGGGGTGAGGTGGGCATGATGATCAGAGCAAGGGGAAAAGGCAGGAAGGGATAGACATGAAGGATGGGGTTGGACCAAAGCAGTGAGTCCTTAGGTCTCTTATGCTTGAATGAACCAGAAAGTATTTTGAGAATAGGCTTGGGTATTTACAGAAAGGATAGCAAGGATGCAATTCTTTCTGTATGAATGTAGAGAGAGATTTGCAAAAAGCACTCCCATAGTCTCTGTGTATTTTTTACAAATAATCTTCCACACCCATTTTAGAAAGTTTGAGACATCACACACTTCATTTTGTTGGTGTCAAGTCAATCATGGTCTCTGCTTTTTCCATGTTGATAAAATGGAATGGATTATTTTTCTTTGTACGGTCAGTCAGGAAGGTGAATGTAAGCTATTAATCCTCACCTCTATCTCTGTCTAGTATATAAATTGCTCCAGGAGGAGAAAGCCTAGTTTAGTTATACTGTGATATTCTTGGAGCCCCTGGAAATTAGAGATGGAGGAGAAGATGGTCAGAGATGAATATTCAAAGGTATATTTCCCAACAGGGATGACCAGGATAGGCAAGAGCGAGTGAAAACAAGAAGGGACAGCCCAGAGACAGCCCACATGTGACGAGGTGAGTCTTGGAATGGGTCTCAGAAGACCTGGGCTCTGGTCTTGGGATTACCCTCCCTTATTCTATGTCCTTAGGAATATCTCGGGTCCTTTTACGCTCAACTTTTCTGCCTTATAAAATGGGAGAGATGAAGCAAGTTATTATTTGTGTTCCTTCCAAGCTCTCAAATGTTTCAACTTTGCTCAGAGAGGTGAATACAATGTTGGGGGCATATACTTGTGGACAAGAGCAGAGAGCTGGCAAAATGGGGAGTGGGAAAAGGCCAGAGGTTCAAAATGAATACTGAAAGAGCATAGAGGTCAAAGTTCATGGCCAGAGCGTGAGAAGCTCTGGCTCCTTGATGTGATTTTGCTTGGAATGCCCTCTGTGACCATAGGTAAGAAATGAAAACTCCTTGGATCTCAATTTTTCCGTCTAATAAATAAAGGGCCAGGGCTATTTAGTATCTAAGTTTCTTTAATGTTAAGAGACTCTGTGGATTTTTAGCGTTATATTTTCTTCTCTAAAAAATACTGAAAAAGTCACGGTACAGTGAGTATTTTATGGTAGAAATAAAACCATGTTGATTTAAAAGCTGCAGTAATGAAACTTGTTTCTTCTACTTTCACTCCTGGTTTTTCATTCCTACCAGAAAATAAGAACATGCTGGCTTTGATTTTATTTTATGTGTGTGTTTATGAATGGCCTCTTTTTCGAGACAATAGGATTTCCAGGGGGTGGGAACCACGTCCCTGAATCTTGCATCTAACGCAATGCCAAGTATATAACAGCTACTTGGCAAGAGTTTGCTGAATTAAGTCTACCTCAGCTAAAGCTTCTCCCTATACTGTCGACATCATTCCTTAGTAATTAAAAAGTGCCAGACATTATTATTATTATTATTTGTTAAAGCTGCAGTTAAATGAAATAGGCTAAGGAAGACCAGGTATCTTTTGAGATGGATGGCATGAGGAATTCTGGAGTCTTGCAGCATGTGTCTGTGAGTTTGGGAAGAAAGGGAGACAAGTAGGGGAAAAGGGGATTAAATAATAATATAATTGGTTCCTTTGAGTAGTTCAGTTTGTAGAGGTGATGCATGCAGCAGTATCAGCTTTGGGAGGAGTGGGAGCGTAGGTGCACCCCTAAAGGTGAACTGAGAAATATTCTATTGAGAAAAGCACCATGAAAATGCACTGAGTCAAGAGAGGCAGAGAGGACGCCACAGAGGCCTGCGAAGGCAGGCAAGGTGTGGGGCAGTGAGGCGCAGGAACCCTTCCTTGTCCTTGGGATGCCTTTTGGATTCGGTGCCCCTCAGACAACAGAAAGAATATTGTACAGCTCAGCCAAGCGGTAATTGCACAGCCCACACACGCTTCGAATCAGGATCCATTAAAAATAATGGGAAAGAGTGACAACACGAGTTTGGGTGTGCAAGGAGGTATAGCAGGGGAGAGTGAACAGAGAGGTGGGTACGTTCCCCCCTTCTCATGATAATTAATGTCAGCAAATGCTGCTGGGAGCAGGCTCTAGTCTGTATTCATGAGGTGTGGGAGAGTATTGATTTTTTTATGGAGACACTGTAGCTGAACATTTGAGAGAGGCATTCATGTTCCTCATTAATATGCAGGCTGGGTAGTGGCTCCCGATAGTTGAGTTTAAGACAGAGACAATCTATACTGGCCATTAAAAGAACCACAGTCTAATGGGCACATCTATTCCACTTCTTTTGGTTTTAAACATTCCTCCTAGCAGTTTCCATCCTTAAAATCCAGTGCTTAATTTAACAGAGTTGAGGATTTTTGAAAAAGTCAATCATTATATTCCTCATATGCTGATGACTTAATTTCCTGAATCCTCATCATTTATGCACTATTATTCCATTTTAAAATATCTTTTGGCTTCCCAGGTGGCTCAGGGGTGAAGAATCTGCCTGCTAATTCAGGAGATTCAAGGGATGCGGGTTCAATCCCTGGGTGGGGAAGATCCCCTGGAGAAGGGAATAACAACCCACTCCAGTGTTCTTGCCTGGGAAATCCCATAGACAGAGGAGCCTGGTGGCCATAGCCCATGGAGTCGCAAAAGAGTCAGACACGACCGAGCACAACCATGCACTTTTTTGTCCCTTGTGTCCTCCTCGTTTTAATCTGCTGGCTTCACTCACTTTCTTTTATGCATTAGCCAGCTGTCCCAAGGTTTGCACTGTTCTGAGACACATGAGGAGACGGAAGAAAATTGTTATTTCTATTTATCTATGCCATCAACTGGGAGAAGGAAATGGCACCCCACTCCAGTATTCCTCCCTAGAGAATCCCGTGGACAGAGGAGCCTGGTGGGCTGCTGTCCACGGGGTCGCAGAGTGGGACATGACTGAAGCGACTTAGCATGCATGCATGCATTGGAGAAGGAAATGGTGACCCACTCCAGTATTCTTGCCTGGAGATTCCCAGGGACAGAGGAGCCTGGTGGGCTGCCGTCTATGGGGTCACACAGAGTTGGACACGACTAAAGCGACTTAGCAGGAGCAGCAGCAGCAGCAGCATGTCATCAACTGTCACCCTGACAGCATACCCAGGAAATCTTACTTTGGAGATTTTGTGGACACTATTATCTACTCTAATTAAGTCTATTTTGGTCTAATATTGTCATTATTTCAGGAATAGACGCTTAATTAGAAGAGGAAGTAAATGTATGTACTTTCAATTTCTTTCTGTCTCGTAAGTTGTGCAAAGAAAGAAGGCAAGCTTGCAAAGGTGGCCTGATTCTCATTTGGGCGCTGCCTGACATTCGTTGAGAAGGGATGCTCTTAGTCCTCAGGATGGAGTGGGCAGTCGCCCAGGGCATCAGGGAGCCGACTGTGCAGAGAGCAGAGGGTGGCGAGCCCACCGTTTTCTGACTCCTCCAGAGACAGGGCTGTGTGTGCAGGGCTCTGAATCCCACGCTCTCATACATCCATATTTAAACGTAAGTGGAAGAACACGTTTCAAAACGAAAGAGTGCTTTTGGCAGGGGATTTCTCTTGAAATTATCCATAACTCGAGTCCTCCATTAGCACTCTTAATAAAGAGTTGGCTTTGTCTCGTGGTGACATGGGCTGTTCTTTTTTTCAAGCATGTAAAAGCTCTAGCTATTTTAACTGTGGTGACAGCTATTTTTAAAAGCTCCTGGGCTCATTCTTACCGAAGGTTCCTTGCCAGAAAATTGAGGCACGGGGCACTGGGCCTGCCACTCCTCCAGGTGGTCTCTGCAGAAGGTGATGTTGTGCAGCAGGAGACTCTCGGGGGTTTGGCCTCGAACAATCCGCCTGTTATTAAAAAAATAATAATAATAAAGCTCTCAGATTTGAACGTGATTTTGTGCCTTGTGATTGCCACGGATACATAGACTATGATGGACTCTACAATAACACTTTCACTGTCTTACAATCTGGGCTGGGGTGCATTTCCTTGAGCTTCTTTAAAAATAGGAATTTAAGAAGCTTCAAGTAACTTTGAAGAGCCCAGAAAAGAAGTGCCCCTCGGTGGTATCCTGTGTTAAATTGAAAGTGTCTACATTAGAGAATTCATAATGAAGGAAATTGTTTGAACACATCCTTTTGTAGACTGTTGAATCTAATTAGGTTACATCTTGTCCTGATTGCTGATTTGGGCTAATTGGCTAACTGTACTATTTGGGTCTTTTGCAAATTTATTGAACTTCTTCCCTTCCTGGTTTGTTTTTGAGCACCTTCAAGTTGTCAAATGAAGAAGTCACTTGAATAATGGTATGTGTCGCGCCAGGGACCCAGAGCAGGCTTAGTATTTGATGGGGTCCAAATAGGTCAATGTAAAATGTGCCTTTTAAGATGATATTGTTGAATTGGAGAGTGAAAAAAGAAGCTGGCCTTCATGAATCACTGGATCAAGAGTCCTGTGATCCTGCTATATTAGATTTCCTACAGATGCGGTATCAACTGACCCAGGACAATTTGCTTCAGGGCCAATTCCTTCCTTTATCTACTGGTGCACAGGCTGTGACGCATGGGGTACTGAGGTCATACAACCTAGGCGTTGCTCACTTCCTAGGTGTTTATGGGTAAAATACATGGGTTTATTTTTTGAGGAACATGGTCCTTGCAGAGAAAGCTTAGCATCACACTAAGCTTTAAAATTGTGTGCTTAGCATCACATTAGGCTCCTCAGGTCCTGGGTAGCCTGTGGAGTAACATATCCCCTTTTGCCTGGGAGGAGGGCGCAGCAATGCTCTTGGAAGTGGCCTGGAGAACTGCCATCCTGGCCTTTGTCCTAGTCTGTTTTATGGAAGTCATCCAAACTTGATAACATCCCTTTGAGTTAGGATGAGCAAAACTATCTGTGAATCTCCCATGAGCAAACGATGCCCAGACGTTGGAAGAGTGAATAAAATACAGAAGCCAGAAGAAAAGAATCTGTAAATTTTAACACCTTCCTTCTCAGGCCTCAGACAATTCATCTTGTATCCCAAGGGACCTCAGAACATTTCTCAAATGCAGTAAGCATCTTTTTAAAAAATTTTAAACTTTTTATGTCTTCATCTATGCCATCCCATAATAAGAAGATTAGTGGGCTTTAACACATTGCAATAATCCTACTTTACTTGGCATTTTTGTATAGAATTTGCAAATTACTTTTTGCTGTAAACAGTAGCGGCAGAATACTTCAAGCTGAGAAGATTAAATGAGGCCCTTATACCAAAATAAGCCTTTCAACTAAGTTAAAATGACTAAAAAAAAAAAAAAATTTCATCTTGTGAAATGTTATTTGGGTATTAAAAAATATCTCCAGTGAAACACTGCCCATTGAAATCCTCTTGTGCTCCTACAATGCACCACGGAGTGAATGCCGAGGAGGAAGGATCAGGGCGATGCATGCATAATTTTTGTGAAGAGGTCTTCTAGAAGCATGTGAATTGTGAAGAGCTCTCAAGTGAACTCCAGGGGTTAACACTCTGGCATCAGCAGAAGAACTCAGAGAGAAAGGAAGGCCTGATAGCCTTTGGGGTGGAAGGCTTGGGGACTACATACCACCCACCCCATCCCCCAAATACAAACAGTCAGGGTGAAGGATGACACATTCAGGAGAGTCAAGTGCAGCTGTTTTAAAGTTAAAAGAGGCTAGAAAGCCTTTAGCCAAGCAGCAGCATCAACATGCACATTGACTGACTAGGTTTCTAAAGACTAGCCGAGGGATGGGCCAGTTGGTTTAGGGTTAAATATGCTGCCAGGGGCAATTTTTCCTTCTGTGTTTGTGTGTTGGACAAGCTAATGGATGATGGGGAAGCTCTTAACCGGGCAGAGCCAGTGCAAGGCACATAGAAACCCCTTGCAAGAAGGGGAGGCTAAGATTGGGGGTGCATCTAGGATGGGGTGGGAGGTTGGAGGAGGCAGCTGACTTGCTGGGAGGTGCAAACTGAGAAGAACTGCCAGACGGTCCCACACGGCAGCCACAGTCACCACGAGGTGTGTGACCTTTTCGGCCCGCCATCCAGTCTCCGTTGCCGTGTGCTTGCCCTTCCAGACCTGGGCAGAAACAGAGCCCACCTCTGAGACCAGCCCCCTGCACTCAGCAGCTGCTAGGGTGGGAGAATGGGTGCAGGACAGAGTATCCAGCGAGTGTGGGTAACAGAAGAGGAGCTTCTGGCAAACTATGCAGGGCTTTGCAGTATCACCAGTCACATTCTCGCAAGTGTCGAGGAATGTTTTATTCATGTAAGTAGAGACTGATCTCCAGGGCTTGTTACCACTAAAGGGTGGGTTGTCTGAAAGCCAGTGTCTTGCATCTGACTCTGTCATTTACTTGTCCTTGGATTTTGAGTGACTCACTTAACTCTGAGCATCTATTTCCTCCTTATGAAATGGGAAGGCCAGCACCATCTTCATTGGACAGGACTGTTGTTGGGGTCACATTGATTATATGCATATATGAATGTGCTTTTAAATTTTAACATGGGAAAAAACATCAATTTAGGAAATAATTAATATGGGACAAACTAGTTTGTTGTTGTTGTTCAGTCATGTTTGACTCCTTGAGACCCTGTGGACTACAGCACTCCATGCTTTCCTACCCATCACCATCTCCCAGAGTTGCTCTAATGCATGTCCATTGAGTCAGTGACACCATCCAAAATCTCATCCTCTGTCGCCCCCTTCTCCTCCTGCCTTCAATCTTTCCCAGCATCAGGGTCTTCATCAATGCATCGTTTTTTTTTTCATACAAGGTGGCCAAAGTATTGGAGCTTCAGTTTCAGCAGCAGTCCTTCCAATGAATATTCAGGACTGATTTCTTTTAGGATTGACTGATTTGATCTCCTTACAGTCCAAAGGACTCTCAAGAGTCTTCTCCAACACCACAGTTCAAAAGCATCAATTCTTAGCCTTCTTTATGGTCCAACTATCACATCCACACATGACTACTGTAAAAACAATAGCCTTGATTATATGGACCTTTGTTGGGAAAGTAATGTCTCTGCTTTTTAATATGCTATCTAGGTTTGTCATAGCTTTTCTTCCAAGGAGCAAGTGTCTTTTAATTTCATGGTTGCAGTCACCATCTGCAGTGATTTGGGAGCCCAATAAAATAAAGTCTGACACTGTTTCCACTGTTTCCCCATCTATTTGCCATGAAGTGATGGGACCGGATAACATGATCTTAGTTTTTTGAGTGTTCAGTTTTAAGCCAGCCTTTTTACTCTCCTCTTTCACTTTCATCAAGAGGCTCTTTAGTTCTTCTTCACTTTCTGCCATAAGGATGGTGTCATCTGCATATCTGAGGTTATTGATATTTCTCCTGACAATCTTGATTCCAGCTTGTGCTTCATCTAGTCTGGCATTTCGCATGATGTACTCTGCATATAAGTTAAATTAGCATAGTGACAATATATAGCCTTGATGTACTCCTTTCCCAATTTGGAACTGGTCTGTTGTTCCATGTCTGGTTCTAACTGTTGCTTCTTGACCTGCATACAGATTTCTCAGGAAGCAGGTAAGGCGGTCTGGTATTCCCATCTTTTTCAGAATTTTCCACAGTTTATTGTGATCCACACAGTCAAAGGCTTTAGCATTCTCAATGAAGTAGAAGTTGATGTTTTTCTGAAATTCTCTTGATTTTTCTGTGATCCAGCGGATGTTGCTAATTTGATCTTTGATTCCTGTGCCTTTTCTAAATCCAGCTTGCACATTTGAAAGCTCTTGGTTCACATACTGTTGAAGCCTAGCCTGGAGGATTTTGAGCATTATTTTACTAGCGTGTGAAATGAGTGCAATTGTGCAGTAGTTTGAATATTTTTTAGCATTGCCCTTCTTTGGAATTGGAGTGAAAACTGACCTTTTCCAGTCCTGTGGCCACTGCTGAGTTTTCCAAACGTGTTGGCATATCGAGTGCAGCACTTTCATAGCATCATCTTTCAGGATTTGAAATAGCCCAACTGGAATTCCATCACCTCCACTAGCTTTGTTCTTGGTGATGCTTCCTAAGGCCCTCTTGACTTTGCACTCCAGGATATCTGGCTCTAGGTGAGTGATCAACCATCATGATTATTCAGGTCATTAAGATATTTTTTTATAGTTCTATGTATTCTTGCCACCTCGTCTTAATTTCTGCTGCTTCTGTTAGGTCCATACCATTTCTAACCTTCATTGTGCTATCTTTGCATGAAATGTTCCCTTGGTATCTTTAATTTTCTTGAAGAGATCTCCAGTAATTCCCATTCTATTATTTTCCTCTATTTCTTTGCACTGATCACTGAGGAGGGCTTTCTTATCTCTCCTTGCTATTCTTTGGAACTCTGCATTCAGATTATATCATATATTTCCTTTTCTCCTTTGCCTTTTGCTTCTCTTCTTTTCTCAGCTTTTTGTACAGCTACTCAGACAAACATTTTGCCTTTTTGCATTTATTTTTCTTGAGGATGGTTTTGATCACTGCCTCCTGCACAATTTTGGTAACATGTAAAGACTTAAAAACATTATCTTTGAAGGTCCTATATTTCAGATGATGCTACTCTAGCTTCCTGATGAAGGAATTAAGAGTATCAGGTGGGTGTTGAATGCCAGAACAGCATTTTATGGGATATTTGAGCAAAAAGGAATCCTAGATGCCAGATGGGGAAACTGAGGTTCAAAAAATTGAAATGGCTTGCAAGTGGTCACTCTGGTGACTAGTGGCACAGCCTAGATCAGGTTGGTCATCTCACACTCTGTTCCTCCACCACACGGGGTTTCCTAATGGATTATTTTAGTCCAGCAAAAGTAAAATCTGAGTATCAAAAATATATATCCCAAGGATTCCCATATAAATTGGATTGTGGAAATAAATTCTAAATAAAATTTAGATCTATTGTTATCCAGCATTCATTAAAATTCTCATATACCAGTCAAGATTCCCCAACAGAATTGGTTAGAAAAAATGAAGTCCCTAACCATCTATATTGCTTTTTTTTTTTCAGCATAACTAAAAAATACACTATGTTTGGCACAGTGAATTTGCTTCTTCATACGTTCTCTGTGTCCATCTGTCCTCCATGTCATGCTCCTCCATCCAAGAGAATTTCTAAGACTATTCTGAGATTCACAGAGATAAAATCTTACTCACTGAGTGTCATAAGGACTCACCCTGCTCCGTGGATAGCCAGACCAATAAAGAAGATGATGAAAACATGGTGCGTGTACCAGAACAATTCATAGGACACCTGCCGGATGAATTCAGTGGAAGAAGTCATGATCAAGATCAAAGCCAGAGAGATCAATAGGCCAGTAATGCCCGCGATTGTAGTTAGCAACTCAGCGATTGTGTTCTAAAAGAAACAAACACCATCACAGTAATGTTTCAGTTCTATTTTTCCATTTTAGGATCAACATTTGAGAATCCAAACAGGGAGCAATTCAAAATGTACGAGTCAGAAGCACGCTAACCTTGGGAAGGGTCCCCATACACTTCTAAAAGGGGACTTCCTTATCCTTTCCTCTGCCCCCTGAGGGTGGAATTCACTATGCTCAAATTTTGTCCAATGTTATGTTAACTACTTTTTCCCCCATCTGTATAAATCAGCCAGCATGCCAAAGGTGATGATGTTGAATTATAATTAGGACAATATATGAAAATGCATTTTAGGATACAATACTGCAAAAAAAAACCACACCGAGTTTCAAGTTTTTAATTTTTAAAATAAAAATGAGACTCACCATGCTTAATTGCATCTTAACATTAATAAACACTTTTCTGGAGAGGTCCCTCAGGGGCGTCCCTAATAAAGCAGCTGCACACTCTGTTCCCCTGGCAGTTATTCCTTGCTCTCGATTTTTAATTGGAAGGACCATGACTTGCATTTCTTTCATGCCACCTCAAGAGGCTTGGAATACGGCTTTCTAAATCCTAGGTGATCAATAAAGATACAGCTATTCTTATCAGATAGACCTTGCCACAAGGCCAGAATTCTGACCTGTTAGTGTAGAGGAAGGTTAAACAGCTTTTCAGAATATAAATCTTAAAACATTTTGTTTTGTTGGGAGTTTCCCATATTCTGGTCAAGTCATTAGTATTCACATACTGTGTTGTTATCTTCGAGACAACCATGAGCTCCATAAATGCACACTGTATTTTCTGCCAGTAAAATCTCATTGATTTGGGCCACTTTGAGATCTTGAGGTAATTTAAACAGGGACTTCTCTGTTGTTTACTTTTTCCTTTGTAGAGCAAATAAAGGAAAAACAGTGGAAATAAAATTGAAAGGGTTATGTCTAAAACATTTAAAAGACTTTTTTTTTTTCCCAGTGTACTCAGGCATTTTAGAAATCCGTTGATATCACATGGTGTGCTAATTTCAAATCATTCTTCTTTGCTTATTAAAGCAAATCCCCACTTCCCTCTTCTTGTGACATATTTATAGACTGGTTTGAGTTGCAAGGGATCATCTAAAACAATTCCTCTGTGTCTCATTAGAAATGCTCTATAATGTACATGTTGTGTTATGGGTATCCATCTTTCTCTAAATATCCTAGATTAGAAGGTTTCTTGACCTTAATTAGTATTTACATAGTATATTGCCTTTAAAATTTTGAAATAGCCATATGGGGAGTAGCTTAATCATGTTTAATTTGCTTCAAATTACTTTAAAAGTATTTGTAATAAATACAATTTATTGTATAGTCTCTTCAAAATCTTGAGATTTATTCTTGGTTATGTATCACAACGGATTTCCCAGAGCCTTAATGGGGGACAGAGTTAACCGCAGTAGGTGCCCAGATAAATCCTGCAGCTCCAATAAGGACACCAAAGGCATTCCACTCCCATAGGCTTAGGGCCTCTGCAGCTTCTAATTATTGTCAGCTAAGAAAATGTAGCTCTCCTAGATCAGTGGCCTGATTTCCAATATCACTGTAGGATAATTAGAGGACATGACACGGAAGAATTTCCCCAGAAAGAGACTTTGAATATTGCTTCTTCAAGTAACGCTAAATGGGCAAAAGGGTCCCTTAAAGAGATGGCCCAGACAGTATTGGAGGCATTTCCATTTTGGAGAGTATTGTCTTAGGTTCTTCTTGGACAATACAGATTTTTGATCTTGGTCAACATGCAGGATACATTTTCCAATATGATAGGCAGTACATGGCAAAAGTTTAGATCAACCAGGAAAACAGAGGTGGGGGGTGAATTAAAGGAGAGAAATGTCTTTTCAGGAGGATTTCTGTGGCTACACATTGGGTTTTCTTTTTGTTTCTTACATGTACACACAACTGATTAGCATTAATGATGTCACTGGCCATGCAGGTCTCATTATGGAATTTGCTGCTCTGTCCAGCATCAGATTTGGCAAACTAGCCAGTCATTTGTGTGCCAAAAATGACACAGGAAAAGCAATCCAGAAAACAATTTGCAAACTGAGAATAGAGACATCCCTGAATTTAGACGGCACTTCACATGCTTTATGATTCTAATATTGGCAAAAAATATCTAATCATGAGCTACTTTGAAAACTTAAAGGAAGGTTTAATAGGTTATTTCATTCCTTGTTTAGGTGTATTTATTTCTTTATTTTTGCTATAAACTAATTAAGTGGCATCAATTTTTCTTGCTCATAACCTCTCAGCAATGATGATGGTAAAAGAAGAGAACTTCCTTTAAAAGGTGAAACTGATGTTAGCATTTGGCAGAAACTGGCTCTCTAGCTTTTTAAAAATTATTATCAAAAGCTTTTGAAATACAGGATTCCTTATAAAGGGATCAGAAAAGGAAGGATTTAGGGGATGAGTAACGATGTGACATGCAAGAAGAACTCACTGTGTGGAAGGTCCGGATGGGGTTGAGGTAGGTCTCATTTGGGGTGTCACCAAGTTTGGAAAGTGCAGCCACCAGTCCCTCTGCCTCTGGCGACTGGCTCCAGTGGTAGTGTTCCAGGTTAAACAAATGCGCCACGATGTGGATGGCTGCGGGCGGGGTCGACACGGAACAGGCACCATGTTAATTTCTTCCTTTGCGGTTACTTCCCTGGTGCTCAGAAGGCAAGGTGTCTGGCTGCAATGCGGGACACCTGGATTCAATCCCTGGGTTGGGAAGGTCCCCTGGAGAAGGAAATGATAACCCACTCTAGTACTCTTGCCTGGAAAATTCCATGGATGGAGGAGCCTGGTGGGCTACAGTCCATGGGGTTGCAAAGAGTCGGACACGACTGAGTGGCTTCACTCACTCATGGGTAGGGGATGACATGGAACAGGCACCATGTTAATTCTTCCTTTGAGATTACTCAAAAACTCAATTCTATCTGGTCAAGTTTCTCTGTTCTGGTTTTTGTAACCTCCAAGGAAGAGTAATTTGTGCATCTTTCCTAGTGTCTTGAATGAAATGAACTGAATACTTTTGAAGATACTGTATGATTCAGCACATTCATTTTTTTTTTTAATTTGGCTGTGCAACCCGTCACCATATTCATTTTAACTATATTAAGACATAAAGTAAATTTCAATTCACCATGATTTAATTATAAATGTATAATCATTCTGGACATAGTATAGATATTATGATATACAAGCTAATTATATATATATTCCACCTTATACATATATATAAGAAGATACACATAGACACACATCTCTTCTTTCCCAAGAAATCAGAAAGTATTTTTCTAGAATACTATATATCAAACACACTTATATATATGCATATAACATATGATATAGATATGAGAAGAGACAGTGGTGTTTTCTCTTTCAGACATTATATTTTTTATTCTTACTTTATACATTTTAGTGAACATATATATATACACATACACACATACACTTACATGTATTATTCCAAGTGGACCAAAATAAATATTTATGAAACTAAACCTCTTAATATATTCTTAAGAAGAAAATTTAGTTTTATAATTCTGGGAATTGGCGATGTCTAAATTCCAAGTGAAGAGAACAAGCTCAGATCACAGCATCATCTGGCCTAAGGAGTATATGCCCAGTGCTACTTTCTTATCTTCTGAAATCTATGGGGATGCCAGCAGCCCCAACATTCAGACAAGAATATCCTGAGGCTCTTCCTGCCAATGGGAGCCCTGCTGGGTGGCCAGATGATACTCACCATTGAGATCAGATTCAAATGTGAAATGAGAACTCATTACCCAGAGGATAGGTAATTTCCCAGTTGACATCTTTTTTTTTTTTCTCCCCTGCCTCCACAGCGAAAAGTCGCAGAGGTTTCTGCTATTCTAAGTCTCTACAGTTGTGGGTAAATTCTGGGGTCAACCGTGGTTGTACACTGTGAGTTGAGGTGTGGTTGTTGTTTAGTAGCTCAGTCGTGTCCGACTCTTTGTGACCCCATGGACTGTAGCCCACCAGGCTCCTCTTTCCATGGAATTTCCCAGGCAAGAATACTGGAGTGGGTGAGGGGAGTGAGGGGAAAGGAAACAGCAGGAGGTTCTGTGAAGTCGGAGGCATTTGGTTCTAGTAGCAGATATATTTAGAAATGTCATCTCCTATTTGTCGTCTTCTCTCTGGCTCTGAGTTCTGAGCCATTCCCTTTTTTGCCCTGCAAAGCAGTCTTCCTGTTTTAAGACCTGTTTTTGAATTGTTTTAAACAATTCAAAAGTTGTTTTCTCAAGCATTCTTCAGTTCCACAGGCATGGATGATGCCTTGATGACATTTCCCCAGATATTATGGTTCTGATGATCTTTTCCCTGCATTGTTTGATGGATGTTGGCCCCTCAAGACTTGATCATCTTGAAATCTCAACACCTGTCACTGGCTTAGCACCAGCCTGTCTTTAGTAAGGGCTTTCCTGACAGTTCAGTGGTAAAGAACATGCCTGCCAATAGGGGAGACAGAGGAGACTCGGGTTCAGTCCCTGGGTGAGGAAGAGCCCCTGGAGAAGGGCATGGCAACCCACTCCAGTATTCTTACCTGCAGAGTCCCATGGACAGAGGAGCCTGGTGGGCTACAGTCCACGGAGTAACAAAGAGTCAGACACGACTGAAGCAGCTGAGCATGCATGTCCCTAGTGATGATTTGCAGAGTGAGGTTACAGAAGGGAGAAAGGTCCAGGCAGACATCTACGTACAGCATTGTTAGAGAAGCATTTTCTCTGCTAATATGTATTTTTGCATTTTTTTTCTACAGCCTTTAAGTTGGAAATAAATCCAAATATACTTTTGGTTGAAACTTTTACTTAAGAATGCAAAGCACGTGACAGTGTTTCTGCGTCTATGATGTTGACTAACTCCTTATGGATTTAGTGAGGTAAGCACCCAGAGGTAGTGTCTTTCCTTAAATGTTTTTCTTGTCAACATATGCAGCCATGTCGCTGAAGGGGCTGCCTTGTTTGGTCCCAGCATCCATGGAGCTAGAAAAGCTTACCTGGCAGCAGTCTCTTGCACTATGTTGTATATAAAAAGGAAACTATTTTCTTAGTTCAACATAAACATTGTCTAGTATTTTTTAATAGCTGTTTTCTGACAATTATCTTAAAGTTTTGAAGAACAAGTAATCTTTTCCCTAGCTGACATATATTGAATACTTATTATACTCCAAATGCTGTTATAAATTCTTTAGGCATACGATCTCATGTAATCCTCAAATATTCGTCTTATTTCCATTTTACAGATAAGTGTTTAATAAATTAAGAGACCTGTAGTCCATTGATGGAAACAATAGGATAAAACTCTGCCTATGCCAGAGCCTGATCTATTGACCTTTAAGTTATATTGCTTCTTTTCTCTAATCAATAATTGCTATACTTTACTGAAGATGAATTTCTCCTAAGGGCTTAGCTAGACTCTTTGAATAGCTCACTTGGTGTCTCTAATTTAGAGTCAAAGAGCTCCGAAGACTGATGACTGATCATTATCTTTGGAGTCTTCTTTGTAGGTGGGTGTGAATCCTCTGTCTGCATTTTATCCCTCACCCTCACGCCTCTGCTCATGCCTTTCTTCCATTCTCCCTCTGCGGACGAAAGCACACCAGAGAGAGAGGAGTCATTCCCATTTTACAGAAACAGACACTGAGCTTCAGGCCCCAAATAAAGTGATGTATTTACCATTAAATAATCTACATGTGATGGTCAGAAAAGGAACACAGGGCAAAATCTAGGTCTTTTATAGTCTACATTCTATAGCTTCTTTCTCCCATGTAATGAGCTGTTGGTCACAATCTACTTTCTATCAGGTTGATTTCCACATGAACATTTGGCACTGATAAACTCAATTTAAGCACATTTATTGAATGAGCAAAGATATTGAGCTCTTTATCTATTCCTATTGCCAGGTTTCCCATAACAAGTCTGAAGAAATTAATGAGGTAGAGTATGAAAACCCAAGATGCTTTTCACAACGTAGCTCTTTAGGGAATGTATTGAAAGCTATTCTTTCCATTTTTTTTCTAAGTACTTTAAAACTGGCATCTTAAATGTTTCATTTCTCCAGCTATCTCCATGTTGTTTTATTTTCAGGTGGTACAGTGGTTAAGAATCCACCCGCCAATGCAGGAAATGCAAGAGACACAGGTTTGAACCCTGCAGAAGGAAATGGCAACCCATTCCAGTATTCTTGCCTGGAATATGCCATGGACAGAGTAGCCTGGGGGGCTACAGTACATGTGGTTGTAAAGTGTCAGACACGATTGAGCACAGCACAGCAGTGGTGGTGCCTGTGCGCAGGCTCAGTTCCTCAGTCATGACTGACTCTTTGCGACCCCAAGGACTGTAGCCCGCCAGGCTCCTCTGTCCATGGGGTTTTCCAGGCTAGAATTCTGGAGCCAGTTGCAATTTCTCCAGGGGATCTTCCTGACCCAGGGGTTGAACCTGCATCTCCTGCGTCTTCTGCATTGGCAGGTGGATCCTTTACCACTGAGCCACCTGGGGATCCATCTTCTCTTAGATTGTACCCTGATTTTATTGTGATCTTGCCTTGGAACCAAAGGTATTCCAGCTACCAAATCCAGGGTTGCTGGGACTTGATAGACATCAGGGGAGAGATGGATTTTGTTCTTTTTCAGACATTATATTTTCTATTCTTCCATTTATATGTTTTAGTTATTTTTATATGAATAGCTGTGCTATCTATGTTTACAGTGACAGTTGCTTCAAGTATATGATAAAATAGTGACATGCTTTTATTTTTTCTTTCTTAGTCATCAAAATCATGTTACTAGATTTGGGATGAGCACGTGGGAGAAAAACTACTGAAGAGGATATGTCTCAGTCACTTAACTTCTTTTAGTCCCTGTTTTCTCATCTGTAAAAGGGGTGGGTTGAACTAAACCATGATGTCTAGGCTCCCTTCCAGCTGTCTGGCTCCTATGTCTCCATTTGAAGTTAATTGGGAACATTTGTCATCTGAAAGGGAGCTGCAGTCCAATATGAGAGCAAACATGAAATTTACCATTTTAAAACATTTTAAAAATCAACACTGTCTTAAAGGACCTTCTTCAGTCTTACGGCAAATCCAGTGTCACCAGGTACACGGGTTCTTTCCTCATGGTGTCTCAGAGGACCTTCTACCGATCACTTGGCAGATCTCAAGGTACACATTTGCAGAACCCACTCGAGTTCCATGCTAAAAAATGCTATGGCTCAGTCTTTCCACTATTTTTTCTTACCAAAATATTTTTTACAGTTAAAAAAGCTGCAATCTTGGACACACTACAAATGCACATTTAATTGCTGTGTGAACTTTGGAGTTCAAATAAGGAGCTTTTATTGAAGAGTGAACAAAAAAAAAATTCATAAGGCTACAATTAGAGCCAGTTGCCCTGAGAAAGTTCCTTTTTCTCCCTTCTTTCCTTCTTTTTCTTTTTCAGGAGATCAAAGGGAGCGTAATTGAGGGAGAATCTTGGAAGTGTGGTCAGTTCTATGCTATCTCTCTGCCTGCTTGTCAGTGATAACAGTCATTTTGGAGTTAGTCACCTCCTAATTAAGCAGCCTTTAGAAAGAAGGACCCAGGGACAAATTCTGGCTGTGTTTCTTGCAGCCAGAATTTGGCCCCAAACTTTCAAATTTGTGGTCTTATTTCTGCAAGAATATACGTATTCTCTGGCACTCTGTGCATGCCAATCATTTGAAAATCACATTAAATTGTGTGAGGCAAGACAGGGGAGACGCCTACTTGGAACTCTCCATTCCTCAAGCAGAATTAGATCAGTAGCCATCCCTTTGGGATCAGGTCTGAAAGCATTTGGGCCTCTGGGATTGTTCTCTGTGGTGGGGCCTCCAAATCATTTTTTCTCAGCATCCCGATTCTGAGGTCACTTCTCTCAACCTGTCTCTATTGTGTTTCTTGGGGTTTACAAACTAATCAACGCATCAGGAGCTGCCTGTGAGTCATTATCCATGCCTGGAACCTAGCAGATGCCAACTGCGGGGACAGACAGAGCTGCCAGGGTCACAATTCACAGCCCCTTGGAAGGAAGCTCGGGCTTAAAGTACTGCTATTCAATTGGAAGGGTCTTCAAGGTCTACTGTGGGCCAGAGTCCAGAAAGATCTGCATTAACAAGAACAGAGAGGCTGCAAAACTATGATTTTTATACCAGGGAGGTTATGGGGCTCTGAAAATGATTTATTAGTGGTTGAAGAAGGCTCCGGCAGCTCTTATCATAGGCAAGCAAGCAGGAAGGCAGGAAGCCAAAAGAAGAGTTCCTGTCACTGCATTTTCGGTGATGCCCTTGATTATAGATACCATTGTTTGCCTCTTCCCTCCTCCTCCCCAGCCTGCTTTCACCAGGCTCTAATTACCTCCTTTAATGATTTGACCAATTAAAGCCTGCAGTTCAACTTATAGGGGAACGGATGAGAAATTAGAGGCTGGCACGCAAACTTCGACGTGGATGCACTTCTTCCAAGGTTACACACCTCTATTAAGCCGGTCGGCTATTTGAAAAGCAGCATAATGGGCGATGCTAATAAAGCAAGCGCGGGGACATTTTCAGCATTTCCCAAGTGAATACACCAGAAGGACAAAACGTGAAAAGCGAAGGTATATCTATGAAACCAGGGCTTAGCATTTTTCTCCCCGTAAAAGCACAGTTGCCAGCCGCGTTTCTTCATCAATGTGAAATGTAATAATTGCTTTGTCAGGGTTTGGGAGAAGCAGAGCGCTCTGTCTCCACCCTCCTGCCTCTGCCTGGAATGGAAACAACTGCGGGGCTGCTGGTTGCCATGGCGGTGGGAGATGAGGAGCCTCTGCTCTCAAAAGCAGTCAGACCCTGCTGGCACAGCCCCGGGAGACATTTGGGAGCCTGGCAAACAGTGGGGATTCAAGGAGAACAGGGCCAGGAAGAAGACTTGATTCTCTCCAGGGATTTGTGGGGGAAAGCAGGAGAACAGGCATCCTGCTTTGTCTTGTCATAGCAGAATGTGAATTGATTATCGTGGATGACTGGCATCATTTTGAGTCTCTTTGCTGCCCACACACTATCTTTCATCCACCCCAAAATGCTCCCGGTTCCCTGGCAACTCCTGAACGCTTATATCTAGCACCTTGTCCCAAGAAATCCCGTGATTTCTCTCTTTTTTTCCTGCTGGCCAACTGTCCTACTCATCCTCAGGTTTGACCAGATTTGTTGAGGTCGTGTGCTGCGACCAGGAGAGGGAAGAGGCATAAGGCACAGTCTCACATTTTAAGGTGATCAGAATCTGAGAAATTGTATTGTGTGGTAGGAGAGGTGCCTGGGGCCCAGAGGTAAGGAAGCCCAACAGCCCAGATCTGGCAGCTCAGGGGGAAGCTGGCTAAGCACGGAGCCCTGGATATGGTGACAATTTATCCAGTGAAGAAGGAGAGGACAAGCATTTCAGAGAGAGGGAATAGCAAGGGCAAATGCACAGCCTGCTCAGGGACCACCAGTAGCTAGGAAAAAGCAAGCGGGTGTGGTGAGAGATGAGCTGGTGCAGAGTGGGCAGGACTTGGTGATGGGAGCCTGCCCACCAGGCTACACTTGATCTGATTCTCTTTGCAGCGGCAGCAGTAAATGACTTGAAGTCTGTAGATTTCCAAGAGGTCCACTTCTGACAGCTAGTCTGCACATCTCTTAAGAATGGATAGACTGCTTTATTGTTTTTTTTTTTTTTTTTAATTCCATGGGTTAGGACATAAGGAACTTATCTGAGATCACACAACCCATCAGTAGCAGGGGTATAAAATAACTTGGTCATCTGCTTCTAGTCAACTGCTGTCCTTGTGAATTATGCTCCATCCTGAAACCATTACTGACTGTACCAGTTTCAGGAGGTTATACATAGTTCCTATCATGGTATCTCGGGTACAGGAGGCAGATATTCAACATGCATCACTGATATATATATATACTCTTGATATATGATTCTGCATGAAGAAATATACATACTCAAAGGTTTAAGGAGAAAAAATCATTGCATAACACATATTTTCATTTATTCTTTGATTCCTTTTCTGACATGTTTTGAGGCTCTGGGGTTTTTTTGTTCCTTCTCTCTGTTATATCTTTATAACTTTCTCTTAGAGTCCAGTTCTGCCTTAAAGCTATTGCAGAGTGAGCATTCTTCCTGCCATTGTAGTGTGTTTTATCTCCTCTTTAAAAACAGAATTAAAGGTTCTTGGGCTTTAAAGGAAGCCTAGAGTTTCCTTGAATTCCTTCTCTGAAGCACTTTCCAAGATGCAATCTGGATTCCCCTATAACAGCTCCCCCAACAGGGAACTCAGCCCTCTCAGGGGACCCTCATTCTGATTTTAGATAATTTTCAAGGTGTGGCAAAGGCTTCCATTTCTGAGCTTAAATCCGCTTCCCTGAGGCTTCATTCCTTCCTGCATTAACTCATTCATCACAGGTTATTGGCACCTACATAGACTTTGCACCACGGCAGACCTCGGAACACAAAGAGGAATGAGCCCTGCTCTTTGTCCTCCAAACTTTCTCTGTTTTCTCTAGAACGTGCTGTAGATTTACCCTTAATTCTTAACAAATGCAGAAGAACTTTTCCAAACATTTCCTGGGTTGGCTTAATCTGACATTGAAGACAGCCAGTAGGGAGCTCTCCCTACTTGTCTCAGCACACACCCAAAATTGTGCTAATTGGCACTGGGGCACCGTCTGTCATGTCTTGTTGCTTAATTAAATCTACATTTGTTTTGAATGTTCTTTTTATTCTGCTATTTTTTTATGCATGAGAGGATAAAAACAAAAGAGAAAAACATTTTATAGTTAAATTAGTTTGAGGAAAACAGTCCTGAATCATAACTCTTTGTTGTTCAGATAGCCTTTTATTTCAATATCTTTGTTGTCCAACAAAACCACAAGCCAGTTGGTTGTTGCCCCTCTTCATTTCTTCCTGACCAGAGTTTAACCTTGACCTTGGATGCTAATTTCTAGTGCTTTTATCGTGGACTCTCTTGTTTTCTAATTCAAGAAATGGTGATAACAATTTATATGGCTATAAAGCTTCAGATCTTTTCAAGATCTTTTTATATCCACTAGCTCAATGCTGTTCAAAACCTTGTTCACATGATCTTGCTTTTCTTCTTTTTATTGCCCATGATACCACTTGATAGTCATTTTCCCATGACTGAATGGGATTTTGAGTATAGGTTAGTTTTATTTCTGATGTGAATTATATTGAATAACAAAGTGTTTATTTTTCAAGTGGGTCTTTACCACGGTATTATCAACAAGCTTAATTATTCAGAAATGAAAATGAAGTTTCATAAACTTTTCCTTGACAAATTGAAGGCTTGGTAAAGAAGAGAAGGCATGAATGTAAATTAGAAACTTAAAAATCCATTTGTCTAAGGTTTGCATGGTCAGATGGAAGGCAAAGATTCCTTTCACCTAAGGGTGACTCTTTGGCAGGGAAGGAATAAACAAAACTATTAAGTGAACGTGCAGTATTATAAAATTAATCAGACAATTAATAATAAGCACTTACTTGCATTAATGACTATTCCGTAGGCAACCAGTTTGTGGAATTTGAGGTTTTTGTCTAATTGCCTCCTCCATGGTCCTCTGAAGCACTAGAGTAGCAAAAATTAGAAAGTCTTATTCAGGGAAAATCAAAGCAATAACAGCGTCATGAGAGTCAAGAGGGCAAGACTCAGGCTCTGCCTCTAAATTACTAACGGTGGGCCTACCTGAGTCAAAAAATGAGTGGCCATTAATTAGTCAAATAAGCAAAATCAAGTGGCTATTACTAGCTTTGCTGAAATTCCAACTTAATAAAAGTGATTGAGTTAGTAGTTCCTCGGCTAAAAGTCAAAACTCTAGAATAAACCTGCTAAGAATCATGCATTGGCTAATTTAGAAAATGAAGATGATAGCCATCATCCTCAGTGATGTGGTTTAAGTGGTCTATAAATTTTTCCTTATTACACAAAGAAAGGCTCTATATTCATCTACATCTAAATATTCATAAAAGTATGAAGATGATTATATGATAAGTTATTTAGTCTAGAAGGGTTATTGAGGTCTCATTTTTCTGAACAGCGCATTATTCTGTTTGGCAGGAAACACAGGTAAGTACTCAACACAGTGAAATCTACATAATTAGGAAATGCCCCATTGTGTCTGCTAGGGGTTAAAATTTACATACTAAAATCTATGTACACTAATTGTGTTTTCCTGGGCTGAAAACTCAGAGAGACGCTTCTTTAGTGGCATTTGACTCATCTACATATCTATTTCCTTTTAATCAGAAATGGTAATAGTTCAAGCTGTTATAATGCTTCCAGCTTCATGAGTCAGGTCAATCTTATTAGCCTTTCTTTTCCGACGAAGCAGATGCATCAGGGGAAGGTTGAGCAATGAGTCCAATGTCATGTAAGGTGTCAATGGCAAAAGGAAAACACAAATCAAACGTACCAATTTCCGATTTTCAATTTTAGCCATTGTGTCCTCTCTACAAAGAAGCCCATGTCGATCTAAACAGGATTATTGGGAATTTCGTAGTGAAGTACATCTTTGTTTTTAATAGCACTTATATTAATAGATCATAACAACGGAAATTATTTCAAATAGCTTAGTACTTACAGTACTTGTCCCTCTCATGAATGAAATAAGGTTTCGACTGACGGGTAATAGAATTAGCATGCAGTTAAAATTCAGGCCCACTGCTGATGCGCGAGCCCAAGCCAGTGTCGACTGTCCGTATATAAAGACATAAGAAAGAGATACAGTGAAACAGGGAAGCTGGGGGAAATAGAATGCGTTTTGTTTCTTGAAATGATAATTAATGCATAGTACCCAAATCTACTTACACCCAGAATAACTCGCGTATAAAGGAAAGACTCTTCCTCTTCGTACCAATAGAATGTATCAATAAATAGATATAAATTCACTCCCAGCCATGAGAGCTAGAGCAGAATGGAAAAAAGGGCCAATCAATACTGTCTTCAACCTTTCCTTCTTCTCAAAATCATTTGGAGTTCTTGGGGTCTTTTTTTTTAAGTGAAATGAAAAGCTTTTCAATATCAATCAGAATCATTCTATTTACTTATTTCTTATAGGTTAGTTTTGTAACAGCTATCATCATGATAAGAAATTGCTAACTTTATTAAAAAAGGTTTGAAATACATAAGGGTATACTTTAAGGAATTTAATGAAAAGTACAGAACCCTCCTAATCAACATTGCTATAATGGTTTAAGTCAATGATGTCAAGAAGGAGGAAATCTTTAAAAATCAACTCAGAAAATACTTTAGAAAAATTCCAATGTCATAGTCTAATTCAAACACTTCCTTCGATTTACAGAAACATTCATATCTGATGCAAATGAAAACCACTTGACTTTAAAAATAATGATTTGCATGATTCTGCAAGAGTAAATTAAGATTTACCAAGGTGTATCTACTGAATGTTTTCTAACAAGTTTTAGTCTTTTAAGCAGGGCAATACTTCACTTTAATTAGTATTCCTATACAAGTTATCTGAAGAATCAAGGTATGCAATGTATATGTTTAGAGCTGAATATCAAAAATGATACTTACTACTAATACGATGGAGAGACTCTCATTCAAAACCCAGCATCCCATCATGACAGCCTTGCTCGTTTGCGATTAGCAAATTATTTCTTTCATTCAGCTCAGCCTGGATGTTGTGTCCTTAGCAAGGGCTTTTTTGCTATGTTATTTTATCTTTTTGTCTTAGGAAGCACCTACTGGGAGCAGCTCTTGAGGAATTTCTAATTAAAGACTTCTTGCCAAAGGCACATCTCCAAGTTGACATGCCTCATGACCTGGGTGAAAACAAGGCAAGTCTCTGTCTAATGATTCCTTTCTTCAAAGATTTCACAAGAAAAGAAAGCTCGTTTTATTAAATTAGCCTGATGTACTTTATACCCCATTCATTTTCTACATGATTGCAGTCAGGATGATAATAAGTCCTTATGTAAATTTGAAAAATAACCCAACCGCTGAAGGCTGGATACAGCAAAACATTTTAATAGAGTTTTTGCCACTTTGTTCATTTTAGTTTCCTCACTTCCTTTCTTCCTCTTTGGAAAAAGCTTTTTATAGAAAACATAGAATGATGGGTAAATAAATATAAGTCAATCTTTCAGAAGATGATGAAGAAAACCAGAGAAGAATCTTTAAAAAAAAAAAAAAACACAGATGGAGGAACTTTCATAAACTTAAAATGTGGATGGGACTTCCCTGGTGGTCCAGAGGTTAAGACTCCATGCTCCCAACGCAGGGGACCCAGTTTTGATTCCTGGTTCAGGGAACTAGATGCTGCATGCCACAACTAAAATGTGATGCAGCCAAATAAGTAAATATTTTAAAAATCTGTAACTATAAAGAATGAAGGAGACAGTTTTGTGGGATTGCAGAATAAATTGTATTTTTTTCCCCCTAATCCCACTTGGTGTACCCATGAGGTCAGTGAGAATATTCTCTCATACTTTAGTGATCCAAGGAGTGGCTCTGTCTGGGCCTGGTCCATTCTCTGATATTGTGTAAGTTACAGTTATTAAATGGGGCTTCCCAGGAGGTGTGGCAGTAAAGAATCTGCCTGCCAATGCAGGAGATGCGAGAGACAGGGGTTCGATCCCTGGGTTGGGAAGATCCTCTGGAGTAGGAAATGGCAATCCATTCCAGTATTCTTGCCTGGAAAATTCCATGGACAGAGGATCCTGAAGGGCTATAGTGTTTGGGGTTGCAAAGAATCAGACACAACTCAGCGACTGAGCACAGACACATAGTTATTAAATACAGTGACTATGACTGCTCTGCTTTTGAATATGCTGTCTAGGTTGGTCATAACTTTCCTTCCAAGGAGTAAGTGTCTTTTAATTTCATGGCTACAGTCACCATCTGCAGTGATTTTGGAGCCCCAAAACTAAAGTCTGACACGGTTTCCACTGTTTCCCCATCTATTTTCCATGAAGTGATGGGACCAGATGCCATGATCTTGGTTTTCTGAATGTTGAGCTTTAAGCCAACTTTTTCACTCTCCCCTTTCACTTTCATCAAGAGGCTTTTTAGTTCCTCTTCACTTTCTGCCATAAGGGTGGTGTCATCTGCATATCCGAGGTTATTGATATTTCTCCCTGCAATCTTGATTCCAGCTTGTGCTTCTTCCAGTCCAGCATTTCTCATGATGTACTCTGCATATAAGTTAAATAAGCAGGGTGACAGTATACAGCCTTGACGTACTCCTTTTCCCATTTGGAACCAGTCTGTTGTTCCATGTCCAGTTCCAACTGTTGCTTCTTGACCTGCATATAGGTTTCTCAAGAGGCAGGTCAGGTGGTCTGGTTTTCCCATCTCTTTCAGAATTTTCCACAGTTTACTGTGATCCACGTAATCAAAGGCTTTGGCATAGTCAATAAAGCAGAAATAGATGTTTTTCTGGAACTCTTTTGCTTTTTCTATGATCCAGCGAATGTTGGCAATTTGGTTCCTTTGCCTTTTCTAAAACCAGCTTGAACATCTGGAAGTTCACAGTTCACATATTGCTGAAGCCTGTCTTGGAGAATTTTGAGCATTACTTTACTAGTGTGTGAGATGAGTACAATTGTGCGGTAGTTTGAGCATTCTAATATATAAAATACAGGTATTTTGGCAGCATTAACCCGAGGTAAAAGAGCAGTTAGTGAAATATCCTCAGTAGCTTTTTTAACAGTGAGACATATAAAGATGTAAAGTCTTCATATTCATTTCTTTAAGCCAATAATCTTCCATGATGAAATGATTTGTTATTTCTGAAGTGTTTAGGATTTGCATATCTTAGAGGCATTATTCAGTTGGGTTATAAAAATTAATTCAGAAAGACTACCTCCAGAATTTTATACTATCTTCTCTGTTTTAGATTCAGTGAGTGTGAGACAGAGCTGGAGTTTTCTAGCCTTCCGTATTCTCCACACGGTGTTACAAATGAGGGGCATATATTACTGAATAATAATGTGTGGTCACATTTTTGTTGTTGTTAATTGCCTAGACTATTTCTAGTGCTACAATAAAAATAAAATTTAAAGATTTAGGTTTAAAAACAACACAGCATCTTTGCATGTTCCATTCTTATTTCTAAAATGTTTGTTCCTCATCTTGGGCATGCAAAGACACTATGTGTTAAATCTATTATTCATTTATAGCGTAAAAGATGGTTCATAGTTGTGTTATAAAAGTATAAATCATGACAGCTTCTGCATTTTTCTCTACAGATTTTATTTTTGTAGAACTTACCATGTTTAGTTTACTCATATTAAAAAAATGTGACTTTCAAATTACATTCAGTTTATTCAGAGCTCAGCACTATTGTACAGTTGATGGACATGCTTTTTCTTCTCAAATTCTCTATATTCATATATAAGAATAATCTGTTGACACCACTGGTTGGTTTACAATATTGGAATCAGATTTTATAAAACACAAAGTATTGTATCTTATATCACACACACACAAGTTCAACTCAGTCCAGCCTCTGCACTCTCCAGAAGTCCTCAGTTTTGATAAATATCATATTGTGATTTCTCTCTTTATTTTTAATTTATCTGGGGAAATTTGAGGATGCCTATTCAGCCCCCAGTGGCTGCCTTTGTTTTTATTGCAGTGAAGAAATTTGTACAGATCAGGATTTAAATCAAAGCAATCTGAATCATTTCCTAAGAATTCAGGTCAACTGAATGGAGTTGCATCTAAGGAGAGGAAATTGTACAAAATTTACTAAAATGATATGAATGCTCAGCACTCCATCTAGCTTCATCTAATTGTTCTTTGTTGGTAATAAGTTGTGCTCATTTCATTTCTCAGGATTTTCTCAGAAAAAAATGAAGCAAAGTTTCTTCTGTGTGTTTCTAAGGCAGATATAGTCCTTCTAATTAAATGGATACACCCATTGGTTCTTCCAGCTCACCACAAAAGATATGGATTTTTTCCCCTTGTGAAGATGACCAGTAACAGACTTTCTGTCGTGGAGAAAGTAGGAAGGAAGCCAAATAGATATGTTTACAACGGCAGGTTAATTGTGTGTGTATAAAACAGAAACTCCATACTACCCACACTACATTTCTGGACTGGATTTACTCCATTATATTTTTTGTTCTTTTTCGTTTCTTAGTTGAACAGTTGACCCAACAAAAAAACACTTTGATCCTCAAGGGCAAGATTGATCATCCAGTAGCTTTTTCGCTGCTGCATACTAAAATCTAAGTTCCCTGTAGCCATAGCAGAGTTCACAGTGCATAAAAATAGCATTGCCAAATCTTCTAAGCATTAGACATGTTTTTACCCCTTTTCCTAAAAGCAAAAGTGAAAAGAGATGAAAAAAGTAAATTAAAAAGTACAGACACATATAGTATCAGATCTTTATATAGTTATTTTGAGGAGCAGTTGTTGTAAAAATTATGAAACTCTGTTAGATAAATCATATGTTGAATGAATTCATTTTTTAAGGAAAAAGTAGAACAAAAGAAAAGAGTTCAGAAAGGCCATGCATTGAAATAGATCTGATTTTTAAAATAAAATAAAATTAAATATATCACCAACATCTTACCGTTTGCTGAATTAAGTATATTGTATTTTTGTTTTAGGAAAGGTTGTGCTCTCTTAATATTGTATAAAAATTGCTTATTTCACAAACGTAGATTGGCATTAGTCAGTTCAAACCTTTTTTCCCCACTTAGGCATAATTTATTTATCCAAGTTTCCCAATTTCAAATGAACGCTAACTGAGACCACAGCACTGATCACATGATACTTGGCTCAGAGGGTGTTAGAGTTCGGATTCCACTATTTAGAAGCTTACAATGTAGCAGGGAAGTGGCAGGACATGTGTAGCAATAAAACAATCATTTAAAGGTGAGTACATCCTGGAATGGCAGAGACGGTCCACCTGGGGGCCACTGAAGCACAAAGAGGTCTTGCTAAAGGATTTACTGTAGGGAGGATGCTCTCTACATGGGGAATCAAGCTGACTTTTGTCAAAAATTACATGGCATGAAGAAGAAAAGGAGGAAAATAAGTTTGAATTTCTGTGTCTCTCAAAGGGTCAATTGAATGAGCTCCCAAAACATCAAACAGCAAGGAAAATGACTCCCGCTTCCAATCTCCTTCCTGCAGTCACCTCTGATTCGGTCTGCTAAGCCCAGAGGGCTTTTGCTTTGTTTGGCGTCCATTTTCCTGCCTTCATCTTTCTCATTGCTCACGTAAGTCTGCAGCACGTTTCATCTTTACATTTATTGAGTCACCTACAATCTTTTTGAGAGTCATTTAGAAAGCTACTTCTTATAGGGCACCGATGCTGATAGCCTCAGGACCACAGTTCAAAAGTGAGCAGAGAGACTAACTCATCATTTCTCATCCCCAAACTAAGTGGCACATTTCAAAGTCTCCTGTTTTGCCAATTTTAACTTTTTGGTTTAGGAGTCTGGTGAAAGTCAGAATTATCATACTTTTTATATTTTCTATCATGCCCAGCATACACTGAAACATAATAAATATTAAATAACAGACACAGAACTGCATTTACTTCTCTGCTTCTTAAAACATAAGACATTTCTGTACAAATCCGTACACAGATACATTTGCAGGATTTTCGAGCAGCGTTTTCCCTTAAAGTTTAAAACTGAGAGGAAAGTTTTCCTGTCTAGGTCGTGAATTATTTAACTTCTGGGTTTAGGAAAATTTAAAGTTTAAGAAGGCTAGTCTGGAAATCCCTTCTTTGCATATCCAAGCTGTTCATCTCTCAAAAGTCAAAGTGGATGCCAGAATTCCATAGATTTCATTTTTCAAGATGAACATTCATATTTGAACATATTTCAAAGCAGATGGTTTACAGTTCATGTATTTGTTGCTGTTTTCCTGCCACAACAACTAAATATTGAAGACACATATTTGTGATGAGGAGAGCATTTCCAAACCGTCTCTCCCGCTGCTCTTTCACACTGCGTGCTCTAATCCCCTGTGTGCTGCAGGGAAAGGCTCTGAGGAATGAAGCAGTGAATTACATCCATTTGATTTAATAGACAGTGGAGGGGTGCAATAACATAAAACAAGCTTCCTAAAAATAAATACTTTATTTTTTGTAGCAGTCATGAATTTTCTGGTAGCAAATAAGAAAGCAAATGAACACGTATTGAAATATTCTGTTTTCACGATCCATTTAGATGAACTGGAAAGTTTACTTTTAAGCCCTCTACTACCTTATAAGGCAGTTTGCCAAACTGTGGGACTGTTTGATCACAGTTCAAGAAAGAAGAGGAAAATCAAATAAAGGTTTAGTTTTTTTTTTTTTTTTAAGTAAAGCCATCAGATAAGAAAGTATCAGCTGGAGAAAGCATTATACATTTGTACTGAAGGATGCCGATGTCCCTCAACAGGTTCAATGATATCTCTCTTCTAGGATGAAATGATGCGCTGCTCATTTGTCATCTCATTTGCAATTTGCTATTATCCTACTCAACTATCAGTGTTTGCATTATTACAACTCTGAAGAATCATTTTGTTGACAAAGGGTTCAGTTAGGAATTGGGACCAAAATAATACAAGCTTTTGGAAAATGGAAAATAGAAGAAAGAATTGTAAGCACAGAAAAGAGTAGGTTCGCTTGCTACTTTAACAAAATTTCTGTGAATATTCAATAACCACTAAATAAGAAACTGGCAAAAAGGGGCAAACCTGTCCACAGTTATCACCATAACCATCATCCAGCAACACAGGCCGTGCACACACAAGAAGACTTAGGGATACTTGTTTAGTTGATGGTTTGTAGAGCTTCATACTAAGAATCGAAACTGCCGAGATTCATCTGGAGGATAGCCCCACTACCAGGACCCCGCAGCAGCTGCGGTCAGGTCCTGTGGCCTTTCTGGGGGCCAGCCACGCCCACCAGCATGCCACAGGAGCCATGGCTGAGCCCTGCAGCAGGCCCAGGTGCCAGCCTTGCCTAGGCATCATCAAAAATATAAAATGTGATGGAGGGGAAGTAAAAAGATAAGGCTATGGAACTTAATTTTTTTTAAAGTTTGTAAAAATGGCAGTAAACACATACATATCCACAATTACTTAAGAAGTACATAACTAAATTTGGCAATCAAAAACAGAATGGCTGAATGGAGTTTTCCAAAAAGATCAGTCTATATGCTGTCTACAAGAGACTCATTTTAGAAAGAAGAACAGACAGACAGGAAGTGAGGGGATAGAAAGAGGTATTTCATGCAAAAGGTAATGAGAAGAGAGCTGGAGTAGTTATACTCATATTAGACAAAGCAGACTTCGAGACAAAGGCTGTAATAAAAGACAAAGAAGAGCATTACATAATGACAAAGGGGTCAATCTAGCAAGAAGATATAACAGTTGAAATGCATATGCATCCAACAGATGAGTACCAAGAAATATAAAACAAATATTAATGGACTTAAAGGGAAAAAATTGAAAGCAATACAACAACGGTAGGGTACAGTAATATCCCACTTACAACAATGGATAGGTCATCCAGACAGAAAATCAATAAGAAAACATTGGACTTAAATACCACATTAGAGCAGATGAATTTATAATAGATTTATGTAGAACATTCCATCCAAAAGCAGAAGAATATACATTCTTGAATTCATATGGAATGTTCTACAGGATAGATAACACATTCGTTCACAAAACAAGTCTCAGAAAATTCAAGAAGACTGAAATCATATCAAACATCTTTTCTCGTTACAATGGCATGAAACCAGAAATGGATCACAAGAAAAATATAGGAAAAGCCACAAAAATACAGAAACTAGATAATGTGCTACCGAAAAACCACTGGGTCATCAAAGAAGGATTTTACAAATACTTTTGAGACAAATGAAAACAGAAACACAAAATACCAAAAACTATGAGATGCAGCAAAAATGCTTCTAAGAAGGTAGCTAATAGCAGTATCAGCCTACCTCAAGAAACAGGAAATATCCTAAATAAGAAATTTTACTTTGTACCAAGAGGAAGTAGAAAACAAAGAATAAATGAAACCCCAAATTTGTGTAAGGAAGGAAATACGATCAGAGTGAAATAGAGACTGAAAAAGCAATAGGAAAGATCAATGAAACTAACAGCTTGTTCTTTGAAAAGATAAACGAAATTGAAAAACCTTTAGCTAGACTAAGAAAAAAAAGAGAGAAGACTTAAATAAATAAAGTCAGCAATGAAAGAATAGATATTATGGCAGAACCCGCAGAAGTAGAAGGGATCATAAGAGACTATAAGAACAATTATACACCAACAAATTGTATAGCAAATAAAAGAAATGGCTTAGTTCCTAGAGATATACACTCTCCCCAGACTGTATCAAGAAGAAACAGAAAATTTGAATAGGCAGTTACTAGTGAGGAGATTGAAACAGCAATCAAAGATGTCCTAAGGAAGAAAAGCCCAGGGCCAAATAACTTCATTGGCAAATTCTACAAAATAGTTGAAGTTTAATACCTATCCTTATCAAACTCTTCCAAAATGTTGAAGAGGGGAGAAAACTTTCAGACACATTTTACAAAATCAACATTACTCTGATACCAAAACCAGATGAGGATATTATGAAAGAAGAAATTACAGGCCAATACCACTGCAGATGATGACTGCAGCTGTGAAATTAAAAGGTGCTTGCTCCTTGAAAAAAAAAGCTATGACCAGCCTAGACAGCATATTTAAAAGCAGAGATGTTACTTTGCCAACAGAGGTCCGTCTAGTCAAAACTGTGGTTTTTCCAGTAGTCATGTATGGATGTGAGAGTTGGACTATAAAGCTGAATGCTGAAGAATTGATGCTTTTTTGACCTGCGGTATTAGAGAAGACTCTTGAAAGTCTCTTGGATTGCAAGGAGATCAAACCAGTCAATCCTAAAGAAAATCAGTCCTAAATATTCGTTGGAAGGACTGATGTTGAAGCTGAAGTTCCAATACTTTGGCCACCTGATGCAGAGCTGACTCATTAGAAAAGACCCTGATGCTGGGACAGATTGAAGGCAGGAGAAGAAGGGGACGACAGAGGATGAAATGGTTGGATGGCATCACTGACTCGTTGGGCATGAGTTTGAGCAAGCTTTAAGAGTTGGTGATAGACAGGGAAGCCTGGCATGTTGCAGTCCATGGAGTTGCAAAGAGTCGGACATGACTGAGTGACCGAACTGAACTGTTTCTTGATATACATGCAAAAATCTTCAACAAAATATTAGCAAATCAGATCCAACAATACAGTAAGAAAATTATACACTATGAAATCCTGACATTAGTGACAACATGGATAAAAGTTAAAGATATTTGGCTAAGTCAAGTAAGTAAGACAGAGAAAGACAAATACTGTGATTTCATTCATACATGGAATCTAAGAATAAATGAGCAAACAAAATAGGACAAAAACAGATACAGAGAACAGATTCGTGGTTATCAGAGGCGAAGGGTGCATGGGTGGAGGGAGTCAGCTGTGAGGTAACTAAACTGTGGTGGTGATCATTTTGTAGTGCGTACAGATATTTTATCATATTTCACAACCAAAATTCATGTACTCAAAATATTGCTTAACATCCTAATACTCAAGAACTGAGGGGACTCATAGGGATCAATCAGAGCAATATTCTCATTTTATGAAGGAGAAAACAGAAACAAGGAGCTTAAGTGACTAATTTAAAGTAATATTGCAGGTTAGTAGAAAAACAGAACTAGAGTTCAGGTGTTCAAGCCCACTGGTTATTCCATTACATCACTTATTACACTTAGGTTTTTGCATCTTTCCAGTCTATGGTATAGAAAGGTGAAAGAATTAGCAAAAAGCTTCAAAGAGTTCATTGCAAGAGCCTGGATCCTAGACAGTGCAGCCTGGAAATGCTAATGCTGCTGCTGCTAAGTCGCTTCAGTTGTGTCCGACTCTGTGCGACCCCATAGACAGTAGCCCACCAGGCTCCGCCGTCCCTGGGATTCTCCAGGCAAGAACACCAGAGTGGTTGCTATTTCCTTTTCCAGTGCATGAAAGTGAAAAGTGAAAAGTGAAAGTGAAGTCGCTCAGTCCTGTCTGACTCTTCGCGACCCCATGGACTGCAGCCCACTAGGCTCCTCCGTCCATGGAATTTTCCAGGCAAGAGTACTGCAGTGGGGTGCCATCGCCTTCTCTGGCTTAATGGCTCGGTTGTGTCCAGCTCTCTGTGACACGATGGACGGTGATCCAATGGGCTGTGGCCTGCCAGGCTCCCGTGTCCGAGGGATTTCCCAGGGAGTAATATTGGAGTGGGGTGTCACTTCCCACTCCAGGGGATCTTCCCAACCCAGATATCTGGGAAGCCTGGAAGTGCTAATAGGGAAGGTGTATTTACTCTCCAAAAGCCCCGAGAATGGATATTTCCAGAGACCTTCCCAGGTGCCAGGCATTTCATACACTATGATACTTAATCCTGCAGACATATGAAGGTGGTAAAGGCATTCTTTCTGGAAAAGGAGGAGGCAACGAGACTCAGAAAACATCCTAAGATCTCCTAGTTGGTAATCATGGCTGAGCTGCACATGCCCAACCCCAGTCCTGTGATCTACCTTGGATCTATGTTACCTTGGAGACAAATGCACAGATGCATTTCCTAAACCACTGATGAAAACTTCCCCTATGTGCATGGATGCTTCTGTCTGATTGGTGTCCAGAGCTAGATGCATTTTACAATGGTCTGCCTAATTGAGCCAATAAAGAAAAAAAAATTATTCGGAATAATCACAGCCATTAAGCTGTGTTTTGGACACATGGAAGGATGGGGTCAGTCATCTAGTGCTCCTCTGACCCACCTCACTGATAACATAGCTCTTGAGAGAGTGTGAATTTCATGTCAAAGTTTAAGAGTTTATACTTAAAGCCTAAATTTTCCTGGGAAGAGTACAACCAAACAGGACAGTATCCTAAAGTGCTTTGTTACTTGTAGATAATTTAAAAGTAAAAAAAAATTTTTTTCCATTGTGATATTTTTAGCAATACTTTTGGTCATGTAGAAAAAACAAGATAGTTGCTCAGGGACTTCCCTGATGGTCCAGTGGTTAAGACTCTGTGCTTTCACTGCAGGGGGCACAGGTTTGATCCCTGGTCAGGGAACTAAGGTTCCACAGGCCGTGTGGGGTGGCCAAATAAAAATAATTGCTCAGAATCCATGTCAGAGTGCTTTTTGAAAGATGGATCTTCGGTAAGAACAATGACCTCTTCAGAGTATGTTGCAAGGCGGTATACGGGTCCCTTGCCACTTTTGATGTCTGGCTCTCCTCCTTTCTCCATGGCCTCAGTCATCCCAGCTGATTTCACTGTCAACTGAAGTTGCAGGTGCCACAAGGCTACAGCCTCTACTATAACTATTCCATTTTTCAGTTTAAAGTCCCTTCCAGGAGGTAAGACCAATGGATCCAGTATCCTGCTGCTGCTGCTAAGTCACTTCAGTCGTGTCCGACTCTGTGTGACCCCCTAGAGGGCAGCCCACCAGGCTCTCCCATCCCTGGGATTCTCCAGGCAAGAACAGTATCCTGACTGCACATCATTTGATTGATTGATGCTAGTTGTGAATAAATCCATCTTTCCTTTGTACTTTATCCTTTTTATAACCCAACTCCAATTTTCCCTCCTTACCCCATCCTGTGTTAGCAGTACAAACTTTCAGATACCTTCCTGCTATTTCCCCAGGTGGAGCTACCTCAGCCATAGATATTGCATCTGTAATTAATATTTACATAATTTGCAAGTGCTTTTCTTGGTATGATATTATTGTCTTAAGAAAGAGGATTTGTTGTCAAGGTGACCAAGAAGGTGCAAAGTACAATATGGATTTTCTCAAAACTGCTTTGTTACACTCTGACTATTTAGAAGGTTTTGTCAGATGACTGCAAAATACCCGATGGTGGCTTGATAGCTTCTGAATTTTCTGCCTCTTCACATTGCTTAGGTAGGCCCTGACCACCTATCCATTTCCCCTAAAGTTTACTAACACAGTAGTTTTTCCAACCAACCTTGATTCTACCTCCATTAAACTCAATCTCCTCAGCAATCATCTCATACATTCCAGGCTCCAAAGAGTACAAAGGAAAACTGGAGAAAGGAAAAACAGAGGAGATTAGAGGTAAGGCTCAAGGGGTAAGAAGTATTTTGTGCAAAACTAAAGCCACACTGTTCCTGATTATTTTTAGACCACACACATTTTTGAGGATGGGCAAGAAGTAGAGAAATAGAGCTTTTAAAAGGTGCTGAAAGGAAAAAGAATAGATATTGTGATGTAGAGGCACCAGGGCTGTCTTTAAATATTTCATCATTCTCCTCCTGTATATTCTTCCATTTATCCCTTATTTGATAAGTTATCGTGTGCTGTGTCCCAGGAGTGCTGGGTCCTCGGTGCCAAGAGGAATAAGAAGTGAGCTGATTTCAAGGAACCACACTGCAGCAAACCAGCTGTCAGTTCATGTCATTTGATTCTGGCTCTGATTCTTAATCTGCCCCCTCTTCATTCCAGGTCCCTCACTACATGCCTTTACTATATTTTACTTGCATTTTTGCAAGATTTTGCTTCCACCGCAGTGCTGCAACCAAAGTAGCTACTTTTCTAAAGCAGACAGAACAAGTCCTAACTCTGCTTATATGTCTGAAATGACCCCCCCTAAGAGGCTGTTCCCAAGCTCCCCCTCCAGCTTTGCCTCTTTCCATGTCTCAGTATACGCCCATGATCCAGCCACACCTGACTCCACCAGCATATCTGTATGATTTTGTTTGTGCTTTCTGGAATGTTCTTCTTTCTCTTTTCTGTCTGGTGTTAATCAGAAGTCTTCAGAGAAACAGAACCAATAGAATACTCACACACACCCCAGCTATTTATTGATTTTAAGGAATTGTCTTACACAATTATGGGAACTGGCAAGTTTTCAATTGTGCTGTGGGCTGGAAAGTCAGGAGAGGGTTGTAGTCTGGAGTCAGGGGAGCAGACTGAACACCCAGGCAGGGTTTCTTATTTTTTACACAGCAGTCTTGAGGAGAATTTATTCTATTTCGGGAAACCTCAGCCTTTGCTCTCAATGCTTTCAGCTGATTGGACGAAGCCCACCCACATTGTGGAGGGTAATCTGCTTTACTCGAAGTCTACTGATTTAAATGTCGCTGCTGCTGCTAAGTTGCTTCAGTCGTGTCTGACTCTGTGCGACCCCATAGACGGCAGCCCACTAGGCTCCCCCGTCCCTGGGATTCTCCAGGCAAGAATACTGGAGTGGGTTGCCATTTCCTTCTCCAAGGCGTGAAAGGGAAAAGGGAAAGTGAAGTCGCTCAGTTGGGCCCAACTCTTTGCGAGCCCATGGACTGCAGCCTACCAGGCTCCTCTGTCCATGGGATCTTCAGGGCAAGAGTACTGGAGTGGGGTGTCATTGCCTTCTCCGTGATTTAAATGTTAAGTACCTCTTAAAAAATACCTTCATAGCACCATGTAGACTGGAGTTTGACCAGCTTTGTCACAGCTTAGTGAATTTTAACCATTACATAAAATGACACATAAAATTAACCATCACATGCCTCAAACCTTCACCTCTTTGAAATAAGACCTCTGATGGAAGCTTTCTTACCCTGGCATAGTTTAGCCAGGTGTGAAGTGAAGTTACTCAGTCGTGTCTGACTCTTTGCGACCCCACAGACTGCAGCCTGCTAGGCTCCTCTGTCCATGGGATTTTCTAGGCAATAGTACTGGAGTGGATTGCCATTTCCTTCTCCAGGGGATTCTCCCAACCCAGGGCTCGAACTCGGGTCTTCTGCATTGTAGACGGAGACTTTACCGTCTGAGCCACCAGGGAAGTCCAGCCTGGTACTAAAAGGAGTGGTAGATCAAGGATCAGTATTGGCACTAGGGGGCAGCAATCTGTTCATTTTCCCAGCTAAGGAGGAGTGGTTCTCCAAGGAACCACTTTACCTTCTGACCTGAGCCTTAAACAGTGAACTGAAATTCAACAGGAAGAAAGAGATATAAGAGTTTTCTAGGCAAGGGGAGCAGCCAGTTCAAAGACAGAATCACAAAATCACACAGCTGTGAGGGAACAGCAAGCAAGTATCGGGGTGGAGACTAGAGAGCTAGGCCAGACCCAGATCACAGAGGGGCTTTGTTAATTTCCTGGGCCTGCTGTAACCAACTACCACAAGTTGGAAGTTTAAACCACAGAAAGTTGTCCTACGCTGCTGGTGGCTGACACCTTTCTCGCTCCTTAGCTTGGAGCTGCGTGATTCCAGCCTCAGCCTCCACCTTCACTCGGCCTTCTCCTCTCTGTGTCTTTGTCTCCTCCTTTTCTGTCTCCTGTGAGGAAAGCCCATCCTCAGATTTAAAAGGCCCATCCTATCCAGGATAATCTCATCTCAGATGTGTGTGCATGCTCAGTCGCTCAGCCTTGTGTACTCTTTTGTGACTGCATATACTGTAGCTCTCAGGTTCCTCTGTCCATGGCATTTTCCTGACAAGAAAACTGGAGCAGGTTGCTGTTTCCTCCTCCAGGGTATCTTCCCAACCCACCTCTCCTGCATAGGCAGGCGGATTCTTTACTGATGAGTCACCTGGGAAGCCCCAACCTCATCTCAGATACTTCCCTTTATTATACCAGCAAAGACCCTTATTCCAAATGAAGTCACATTCTGACATTCCAGGCGGACCTATCCTTTGGGGAGACACAATTTAATCCACTACAGCCTTGTGGGAAAAGTGATAGATGTGGATCTGAGCCTGCATTCAAGGACCACAGATTCAGGTTCCAGGTGGCTAACCTCAGTGAGCGGGGGCCCCAGGTGCCTGCTGTGACCAACCTCATCTGAGAGGAGCAGCCGCTGCTCAGCTCCTGAAGGAACGTGGGCCAACACTGTCACATCGCTTCAAGTTTTGAAGAAAACTCAGACTTCTAGAATTTTAACTAAAATCTCATTTCAAAATTTGGAAACAAGTTGAAGTGAAAACAAAACCAAGACTGACATCACAGTATGAGCCCAAGAAATGAGTCTGTTACCTGGGGATGGCCCATGGATGCTGGGTTTAGAAGGGTAGCTGTAATAGATGATTAGCCCTATAAAAGTGGGAAACGCAGGGTTCAGAGTGCAGGCCCCAGGTTGCTTCACGAGAAGACAATCTTGGTGTCAGAGTGGAGGATGGATCAGAGGGACTGAGCCTCAAAGCCAGAAGGCACAGTAGGAGGTCACCGCGGTAGGCCAGGAGAGGCTACCAGAAAAGACAATGGCACCCCACTCCAGTACTCTTGCCTGGAAAATTCCATGGATGGAGGAGCCTGGTAGGCTGCAGTCCATGGGGTTGCTAGGAGCTGGACACAACTGACCGACTTCACTTTCACGCATTGGAGAAGGAAATGGCAACCCACTCCAGTATCCTTGCCTGGAGAATCCCAGGGACGGGGGAGCCTGGTGGGCTGCTGTCTATGGGGTCGCACAGAGTTGGACACGACTGAAACAACTTAGCAGCAGCACCAGCAGCAGGAGAGACTACATTCAGTTAACTCAAGGATTGGCAGTCTAAATGCACCACTGGGGCCCTATGAACGCTTACTGAATGATCCAGGAATTAGCTGGCACTTAAAATAACTAGGATGTATGAAATAGTAAAACCCAAGGAGACAAAAATGTTTTCCTATAGAGTTAAAATATCAAAGAACTCTTTTTTCTCTTTTTTAAGAAACAGATCTATCGACAACCATTCTGCTTTCATTTTCAAATGAAAAATATAACTGCATGCACAACTAATTAAATTAATATAGCTTATTATGACAAAAATAATTTTCTTTTAACTTTGTGGACAGCACCATGTTTTATATTAAGCTGCTAATACTCATAACCATATGATTTCAAAATCAGCCAAGCTTGAAAAATTATTGTCTCTGACATTCTCCATGATCAAAGCAACCCCAATTATAATATTATATTAACCAAGCTAAAAAAATAGGATTACAATTTCTAACCTTTCTGAATGGTAATTAGTCATCTAACTATGTATCCACATTTATTTGATATATTTGCATAGTTAATTAATTATGATTTATTTAAAAGTATTCCATTTGTAAAACTTTGCTCTCCTTAGCCTACAAATCAAATTGTCAAGGGATAAATTTAATTTTAAAATATCTTTTAAAAATCATGTTAAGATATGTTTAAGTCATAGGAAAAGAAAGTGCTAAAAACATGTGATTCTTTCTCTTTTGAAAAATTACACTTTTTAGAAGAGATGGGGGCTGATTTTGAGGAAGCTAATAACTTCAATGCAAATGAATTCTCCTTCAGAACAATTGAGTAAATGATGAACTAGAAAATGTAGTGTCCCTAAACAGTGCTGGGTGTACACCCAAAGAGAAAGCTTTCAAATCTATAGCATTTATTAGGCTGTAGTACATCAGTGCATGAGTTAAATTACATGATCTCAAACACTCAGAGAGATGCATCCCCACTGAGTCACTCAAGGTGAATCAAGGTCAAACTATTGCAGAGCATAGATTAAAAGGTTAAAAACCATTTAAAATGAGTACCACAAATTAAAATGGATGTGTACCTACATGAATTTAACCAACCAGGTGAAAAATTCAATTATTCAGTTGTTTATAAATATCAAAATATCTGGATGAAGAAAGCTTCCAGATTTGACCTGGATTTTCTGGACTGTGTGAATGTATCTGTACAAGTTTAATTTCTGGGACTTCTGATCAAGGCTGTGGCATCCACAGAAGCAGAGAACTCCAGGACTGCTTATAATGCACAGAAATTGTCACCAAAACTACTACTAAATATTAACAAAGAAATTTATGATAAAAATAGAAAACTTCAGGTAGCAAAATGAAGTGGCACAGTAAGCAAAGAAGTATGGGTGGGACACAGGTTCCAGTATGGAAACTCACCTCAGGACCTACAGGTCAGGAAAGATGCTCCATGCACACCCAAGAGATGATCCAGGCTCCCTTCCCGAAGGAAGAAGCTGTGACATCACTATTCTGTCAATAAGAACTGAAAGATCTTTGCTTGTAATCCTGGAAGACCAATTCATACCTTACTGTGGGAGGAAACAATTGCCTTGAGAGTGGAACCCTGAATTTGTGCTGAAAGGCAATAAAACATGGAGCCACGAATTAATGTAAAAACGGTTCATAAACAGTGACACTTTTAGGATCTTGGCAGAGATGCTGAAAAATGTTCCATGGAAAGTAGAACTCAAATTTTGGGTTTCCCTTAAGACTGAGAGATAACCTTTCATAGGGAAATTTCTCATACAGTCAAGGTTTTGTACAAAGGAAGACAATCCATAGGCATTAAATTAGATAGTTACCATCTCAATTATTAGGAATAAAGGAGCAATAGCTACATAAAGAGAAATTATTCCAGCTTATTTTTAAAAGTAATTGAACTACATCTGAGGTATTATCTGTAAAGACTAAAAGAACTAAAATATACTTTTAGTGGTAATATTACTGTAAGACTGTTGTGTCCACTGAAGGATAAAGAAAGTGAATATTTATACTTGAGTCATTGAGAACCAAGGGTTTCAATGTGGGAAAAAATGATACAGATATGAGCTCAATGAAGCCAAGTAGAAACTCTATAATTATGGATTTAAACTAGAAATAGTTCAAATATATAAAGTTCAGTATAAAGTCTTGATAGATTTATCTACTTCTTGTCCAGTCACCAAGTCATGTCCAACTCTTTGGGACCCCATGAGCTGCAGCACACCAGGCTTTTCTGTCCTTCACTGTCTCCCAGAATTTGCTCAAACTCAGGTCCATTGGGTCAGTGATGCCACCCAACCATCTCATCCTCTGCTTCCCCGCTCTTCTCTTGCCCTCAGTTTTTCCCAGCATCAGGATCTTTTCCAATGAGTCAGTTCTTCACTATGCTAGTAAAAAAAAGAAAAGAAAAGAAAAGAAAAAGACAAGAACACACACACACCAAAAAACAAAAACAGTTGTGAGGGTGGGAAGGGTCCAAATAGCAATGGGCAATGAACATCTCTTGGTTCAGGTTGTGGTTTCTAAATACCATTCACCAAACAAAGAAGCCACAAATCCGTGGATAAGTACTTAAGTTCTGGAACAGGAAGTTTATAAGAGCCTGGACTACCTTGTCATACCTGAAATCAAGGGAATTATCAGAGACTCTAAGTTACATGTCAAAGTGACTTAAAAGCCGAATTGAGAAAGTTCCCACAGGTCAGAGATGGGACCCTTTGAAGACCAAGAAAGACCACAGCATATCAAATGTATCTAAATGCGTGAGTTCGTGAAGGTATTAAAAGGAAGCACTTCCTTTGTCATCTTTTGAAGCGGTTGGGGCACCAACTCATTTGAAAACTCTTAAATAAAAGAAAAAAGTCAAATATCTTTACATTCTTATCCTTTCTGTTTGAACTGTACCTGGGGTAACCAAATAATTGATGAAGAAAATTTCTCTCTCTAGGAGGATTGGTTTCAAGCTTATGAATACAAAAGGAATAATAATATTAAAACAGCCATTTCAAAATTCAACTTGAGTGAATTTAGGCAATTTTAGGACTTCCCAGGTGGTGCTAGTGGTAAAGACCCGCCTGCAAAAGCAGGAGACATAAGAGACATGGGTTCAGGAAGATCCCCTGGAGAAGGATATGGCAACCCACTCCAGCATCCCTGCCTGGAGAATTCCATGGACAGAGGAGCCTAGTGGGCTAGAGTGTCACAAAGAGTTGGACAAAACTGAAATGACTTAACACATAGCACAGGCAATTTTTATCACTAACTGGTAACATCAAAAAAAAAATTCAACCAGGCATTATGAATCTCTTCATGGTATATAACATTATGAAGTATTTTTGCCAAATAAAGTAATGAATATGATCAGGTTTCTAGGTCTAACTACCAATTTTCAGGAAACAGTGGGTATATAGGAGAGTACTTAAAATAGTAAATAATTGCATGAATTAATAAAAGATAAGTAAAACAACATAATAAAGATAAAACTGAAGCAGTGAACCCAACAACAGTTTAAAAAAAGAAACAGGAATAGTATGAATAACTAAAATTTAAAGTATCACAGAATAGTATGACTGACTAAAATAGATAAACATATGACTTTCAAGAAAAATATAATTGGTGCAATGTACTCAAGGAGAGACAGAAGACTGAGTAGAAAAATAATTATTAAAGAAATGGATTAAAAGTCAAAATCCTACCCTGTCCTTTCCCAGGGCAGTGATAAGACAAATGCCTGAGAAATTTTAGAAGGAAGTGTTATGGAAACTTTACAGATGCTCTCTCTTTTATAAAAGCAATTTTATGCTAGTATAATCTTGATAATCAAACAACAAAATCAACTCAATCTTGCTTTGAAATGACGTAAACATACTAAGTAAAATATTAGAAAATTGACAATATGGGTTATAGAAAAAATTGTTAGGACCAACTATGGTTTATTTAAGGAATTCAAGAATTATTTTAAAAAAGATCAGACATCTCTAAATATTATTCACTGTATTAATAAATTCAGATTAAAGCCGATATAACTGTTCAATGATTAGAGAAAAATTATTCTATAAAAGTCAATATTCCTTTATGATGAAAGCTCTTATTAAGCTACAAACATGAAATAGAGTTCTTAAGCTAAAGGAGGGCATCTAAGAAAAAGTTATAATGATCCTCACACTTACATAACTTAAAAGAATTTTCATTAATGTGCTTTATAAAACAAGGATGCTCATTATAGTCATCCAACCTTGTTCTCATGGAACTAACCAACAAGATAATAAGAGAAATAGGGACATCCCTGGAGGTCCAGTGGTTAAAACTCCAGGCTTCCACAGCAGGGGCATGGGTTTGATATCTGGCCAGGGAACATGCCATTCAGCACTGCCACCCAAAATAATAATAATAATAAATAAACAGATAAATAAATTCTTATTTTAAAAGGTTATAAAGAAATAAACTGCAATTTACAGAATTGTAAAGAAGAAGGCAGACTGCCGATGATGATCTACATGTGTGATCCAAGAGAACCAGCTGACAGAATATTATAGCTATTAATACTAAAAGATTTTAGGAACGTTAGTATATAAAAATTAACACAGAGAATTCATAGATTTTCTATTTCTAAAATATAATCGATTTTAAAATCCTATTCACAGTGGCAATAAAATTTGTGAGGTAGCCAGGAACAAATTTAGCAAAAGATATGTTAGACTGTTATGGAGAAATTTTACTCTGTTGCAGAACATTGAAATAGGATTACAGTAATAAATATATCATTTTCATGAATGAGAAGACTCACAATAATGAAGATACCATTTCCCTACCAAATAAATTTTGAAATTCAATGCAGTTAGAATTAAAATCCCATCACTAAGTTTTTAGAGTTTGTGAAGAAGATTCAAAGCTTAAAATGGAAGAAAAAGAAAAATTGAAAACAAGCGAAGTGAAGTGAAAGTCACTCAGTCGTGTCTGATTCTTTGCGAGTGTAGAGTCCATGGAATTCGAAAACTATCTAAGATAATTCTAAAAACAAAATTAAACAATGGTAATAGGCACAAACAAAGAAAAGAAAACTATTCTATAAGATACCAAGATAATATAAAGCTTAATTTAAAATATGGTGTAATATAAAGCAATATAAAATGATATGCTTTTTGAATAAGAAAAAAATTGCTGAATAGGACAGAATATAAAGTCTAGTGGCAGATTTGTCTTATGTGGGAACTTATGTGAAAGGTGATATTACAACTCAGTGGGCAGAAAATAGACTGTTAATATGTGATAAGGCGATAAATGGCTCTCAGTATGGAAAAAATAGACTCCCTTTCTCACCATATTACATACAAATGAATTCTGTGTGGACTAAATGCCTAAAAGTGAAAACCATAAATGTGAAACTATTAGAAGAAAATACAGGTGGTAGTTTTATCAACTGAGAATAAAAAAAAAGGATGTCTTAACCAAGGAGATTTATACATTTGGCCACATCACAATTAAAGCTCTAATTAATGCAGTAATAAACACAAACCTGTAGTTAAAGGTATGTGAAAACTGAAAAAATTAACATATATTAATAATATATTATATATATATTATTTTATTGTTTATATTTATCATTATACATCATATATTAATTATATATAATATATATTATATCTACTACTGCAGGCAGGAATCCCTTAGAAGAAATGGAGTAGCCATCATGGTCAACAAAAGGGTCGGAAATGCAGTACTTGGATGCAATCTAAAAATGACAGAATGATCTCTGTTCGTTTCCAAGGCAAACCATTCACTATCACAGTAATCCAAGCCTATGCCCCAACCAGTAACGCTGAAGAAGCTGAAGTTGAACGGTTCTATGAAGACCTCCAAGACTTTGTAGAACTAACACCCAAAAAAGATGTCCTTTTCATTATAGGGGACTGGAATGCAAAAGTAGGAAGTCAAGAAACACCCAGAGTAACGGGCAAATTTGGCCTTGGAATACGGAATGAAGCAGGGCAAAGGCTAGTAGAATTTTGCTATGACACACTGGTCATAGCAAACACCCTCTTCCAACAACACAAGAGAAGACTCTACATGTGGACATCACCAGACGGTCAACACCGAAATCGGATTGATTATATTCTTTGCAGCCCAAGATGGAGAAGCTCTATACAGTCATCAAAAACAAGACCGGGAGCTGATTGTGGCTAAGATCATGAGCTCCTTATTGCCAAATTCAGACTTAAATTGAAGAAAGTAGGGAAAACCACTAGACCATTCAGGTATGACCTAAATCAAATCCCTTATGATTTTACAGTGGAAGTGATAAATAGATTTAAGGGACTAGATCGGATAGAGTGCCTGATGAACTATGGACTGAGGTTCATGACATTGTACAGGAGACAGGGATCAAGACCATCCCCATGGAAAAGAAATGCAAAAAAGCAAAATGGCTGTCTGAGGAAGCCTTACAAACAGCTTTGAAAAGAAGAGAAGCGAAAAGCAAAGGAGAAAAGGAAAGATATAAGCATCTGAATGCAGAGTTCCAAAGAATAGCAAGAAGAGATAAGACAACCTTCCTCAGTGATCAATGCAAAGAAATAGAGGCAAACAACAGAATGGGAAAGACTAGAGAGCTCTTCAAGAAAATTAAACACACCAAGGGAACATTTCATGCAAAGATGGGCTTGATAAAGGACAGAAATGGTATGGACCTAACAGAAGCAGAAGATATTAAGAAGAGGTGGCAAGAATACACAGAAGAATTGTACAAAAAAGATCTTCACGACCAAGATAATCACGATGGTGTGATCACTCATCTAGAGCCAGACATCCTGGAATGTGAAGTCAAGTGGGCCTTAGAAAGCATCGCTATGAACAAAGCTAGTGGAGGTGATGGAATTCCAGTTGAGCTATTTCAAACCCTGAAAGATGATGCTGTGAAAGTGCTGTACTCAATATGCCAGCAAATTTGGAAAACTCAGCAGTGGCCACAGGCCTGGAAAAGGTCAGTTTTCATTCCAATCCCAAAGAAAGGCAATGCCAAAGAATGCTCAAACTACCGCACAATTGCACTCATCTCACATGCTAGTAAAGTAATGCTCAAAATTCTCCAAGCCAGGCTTCAGCAATATGTGAACTGTGAACTTCCAGATGTTCAAGCTGGTTTTAGAAAAGGCAAAGGAACCAGAGATCAAATTGCCAACATCCGCTGGATCGTGGAAAAAGCAAGAGAGTTCCAGAAAAACATCTATTTCTGCTTTCTTGACTATGCCAAAACCTTTGACTGTGTGGATCACAACAAACTGTGGAAAATTCTTCTAGAGATGGGAATACCAGACCACCTAACCTGCCTCTTGAGAAACTTAAATGTAGTGGTCAGGAAGCAACAGTTAGAACTGGACGTGGAACAACAGACTGGTTCCAAATGGGAAAAGGAGTACGTCAAGGGTGTATATTGTCACCCTGCTTATTTAACTTATATGCAGAGTACATCATGAGAAATGCTGGACTGGAAGAAACACAAGCTGGAATCAAGATTGCTGGGAGAAATATCAATAACCTCAGATATGCAGGTGACACCATCATTATGGCAGAAAGTGAAGAGGAACTAAAAAGCCTCTTGATGAAAGTGAAAGAGGAGAGTGAAAAAGTTGGCTTAAAGCTCAACATTCAGAAAATGAAGATCATGGCATCTGGTCCCATCACTTCATGGGAAATAGATGGAGAAACAGTGGAAACAGTGTCAGACTTTATTTTTGGGGCTCCAAAATCACTGCAGATGGTGACTGTAGCCATGAAATTTAAAGAAGCTTACTTCTTGGAAGAAAAGTTATGACCAACCTAGATAGCATATTGAAAAGCAGAGACATTACCTTGCCAAACAAAGGTCCGTCTAGTCAAGGCTATGGTTTTTCCAATGGTCATGTATGAATGCGAGAGTTGGACTGTGAAGAAAGCTGAGCACAGAAGAATTGATGCTTTTGAACTGTGGTGTTGGAGAAGACTCTTGCGAGTCCCTTGGACTGCAAGGAGATCCAACTAGTCCATTCTAAAGGAGATCAGGCCTGGGGTTTCTTTGGAAGGAATGATGCTAAAGCTGAAACTCCAGTACTTTGGCCACCTCATGCAAAGAGTTATCTCATTGGAAAAGACCCTGATGCTGGGAGGGATTGGGGGCAGGAGGAAAAGGGGACGACAGGATGAGATGGCTGGATGGCATCACCGACTCAATGGATGTGAGTTTGAGTGAACTCCAGGAGATGGTAATGGACATGGAGGCCTGGCGTGCTGCGATTCATGAGGTCACAAAGAGTCGGACACGACTGAGTGACTGATTTGAACTGAACTGAACTGAATATAGGTATTACATATAATAGTGGCTTCCCTGGTGGCTCAGATTGTAAAGCGTCTGCCTGCAATGCAGGAGACCCGGGTTCAATCCCTGAGTTGGGAAGGTACCCTGGAGAAGGAAATGGCAACCCACTCCAGTACTCTTGCCTAGAAAATCCCATGGACAGGTGAACCTGTAGGTTACAGTCCATGGGGTCTCAAAGAGTTGGACATGACTGAGCAACTTCACTTTCCTTAATGATATATAATTAATATCTGTAATATAAGGAAGATAGGAAATTCTAGAAATCCATAAGAAAGAGACAGAAAACTCTCTAGAAAACTAAACACATGAAATTGGACAGCTATGAGAAGAGGAAATTAAATTGGTTAAAACACCAATAAAAGGAAATCTAGCTTTATTAATAATTGGAGAAATACAAACTGAAGAAATAAAGTACCCTTTCTGGCTCATTTGATTGGCAAAAATTAAAATGCCAGAGTCTATTGAGTTGGCATTAAGGAAAAGGAACTCCTCCAAACTGATAATTGTGAAAACCACCCTGGAAAGCCATTGAGTAGTAGTACGTGGTCATCTAGAATATGTTTACACTATACCTAGCAACTCTGCTAGGTACCTGCCTTAAAGAAACTCTCAGACATGTATCTGAGAAGATATGTACAAGAAGTTTGTTGCAGCTTTTTTTTTTTTTAAAAAAGGATTAAAATATAAACTATCTCATGTCTACAACTAGGAGAATGTATGCTGCTGCTGCTGCTAAGTCGCTTCAGTCGTGTCCGACTCTGTGCGACCCCATAGATGGCAGCCCACCAGGCTCCTCTGTCCCGGGGATTCTCCAGGCAAGAACACTGGAGTGGGTTTTCTGTTTCCTTCTCCAGTGCATCCATGCATGCTAAGACGCTTCAGTTGTGTCCGACTCTATGCGACCCTATGAACAGCAGCCCACCAGGCTCCTCTGTTGACAGGATTCTCCAGGCAAGAACACTGGAATGGGTTGCCAATTCCTCCTCCAAGAGAACATATAAAAGGCATTTAATTCTGAACTATGTTTCCCATTATAATTCTGGGTATTATCTTTATGATTCTTAATCAAATTCATCTCTTGCCCCGTGTTTTGTCATTGACTTGGGGTACAAAATTTTGTGATCTCCCCATCCTCAATGATTTTCTGTGATTGCATTTCTATATGTTTTTATGGATCCTTGACTAGGAAAAAAAATGGACCAGATATTTAAAATAACAAAGCTTGGTTTTGGGGGATGGCCCTCAATAACAAAGGAAGACTCAGGAGAAAGAAGAAATTTATGAGGTGAATGGAAGAGGATGGGACTGAAGAAGGCTTTGGGATGGTGAGTGACTGGGAGTTCATGGGATCTGGAGAATATGAAGGGGGCTGTGAATCAGTTTGAAAACCAGAGGCTGTATCCTTCCAGTACTAAGTTCTAGGTCAAATTTTCTGGCTGAAATTAAAAAAAAAATGATTGAGCAAATATTTTATTAAAAATGTTATCTTCATTAAAAATATTTTTATAAGCATAAACAACCTTTTTAATACAGTCTTGTTGTTGACTTTGGGGCATGGATGGTATGAGACTATCTTCTTCTTTTATGATTATATGTTAATTACATATTCTGATTACATTACACAGCAATTACATATTCCCTTGCTTCAGCCTTTCCAAAGGCAGTGTTTTAGACGATCTTGAAGTAGTCTTTCATAAATTATCACTTAATAAAAGAAAAGAAGCGTAGCCAATTATAATTAAGTGTTCAAGAGCTAACATTTTTTTTTCTTTGTGAAAATAAGTGCTGGGAAATTTGTGCAGCCTAGTGTTCTGAGAGACTAAAAAACCTGATAGCAACTGAAAAACGACATTGTTAAATAAATGAGGTGCAAAATTTGATTTACCTAATATTGTTACAGTCTGGTGGGGAAAATCCACAATATTCTTCATCCTGTCACTTACAAATTAAAAAAGTATCTGTTGTTTACTTAGTCCCTAAAATGCTGTGGCTGTTGGCACAATTGTAGATGCTGGGGGTTGACCCAAGCGGTTCCATGTTGGGGAACATGTGAATACTGCATGCATGAACACACGTGCTAACGTATTTATGTCTACATTTTGAGGACAGGTGTGATTTGTGTGTGTGGGTGCCATGACATGATTATTAATTACAATTACAAAAAGTTACATTTTAAGGTGGCTGGTGATACTCTTCTGCTCACCTCTCTTGAATAATTTACAAACTTTCACTTATGTGCAAATTTAGGACTCTCTATCATGCAGATCATTTAGGAGAAAATTTTAAACTTTTGGTAATTGCTCTACTAAATCATTATTTAGGTTTATGTCATTGCATCCATTCAGTTTTGGGTCACTTAGGAAGGTAGAATAGAAGTGCCATTCAGGTTCAGGTTTAGTTTAAGCAAAATTAATTATCTGTCTAGTGGTTTATCTGGATTGTGTTGGACCTGTTAATTAAATTTCAGCAGTATAGAGTTAGCCAAGTAAATGATGGAGGGATAATTTTGGAAACTGACAATATGATATTCCTGAATATTCTAGTAGAACCCTCAGTAGATTTAGTGTTGTTAGTCTTAAGTTTTCACTTCTGGTTTTTAGCTTTTGTCTATATAGTTACAGAAATGAATTATTTGATTATTCTGTGATGCCAGCCACAGTGCTTTTGTGCAGACTTCCTGGGTGGCTCAGAGGGTAAAGCGTCTGCCTGCAACGTGGGAGACCCAGGTTCAATCCCTAGGTTGAGAAGATCCCCTGGAGAAGGAAATGGCAACCCACTCCAGTATCCTTGCCTGGAAAATCCCATGGACAGAGAAGCCTGGTAGGCTACAGTCCATGGGGTCGCAAAGAATCGGACACGACTGAGCGACTTCACTTGGTTACTTGGTTGAGCAGGTTAGGCATACAGGGTACCGGATTCAACAGGCTGACTTCCTGTGAATCCTGGCTCTGCTCTCCCCAGCTGGCTAACATTGGCTAAAATTCCAACCTTCCTGAGCCTCAGTTTCCACAGCCACACAATGGGATGATCATCACACTCATAAGGTGATTCCAAGGATACATTAAGATAGTATATGTCAATTTCTGGGCACGGTGCAGTGTAAACGCATAAAACATAATGTTACTCAAAGTCCCTGCCATGTAACAGGATTTTCTGCCCACGTCTTTCATGAGATAGCCAGGTGGCTTGTAACTGGTTTTTTGCTTGTTGCCCACTTAAACCTGGCTGCAAATTTGAATCACTTTTGAAGCTTTAAAACAATATCAGTGTCATGTCTATTTCAAAATCCTTTGGATAAGAATTTTGGCGCTTGGCCTGGGTGTCATTTTTTCTTAAATTCTCTTGAAGTGATTCTAAATAGGAGCCAGGGTTGAAAGCCACTGACCAATGAAGTCTTTCTGAAAAGAAAATTCAACTTCTGGCTGAGTGGAGATGCAGGAGAGGGAATAGAGGGATTTATCGCTTTCATTTTACCAAGAAGCACCTAGAAATATAGCCCATGACCCTGCTTCCATTTTCTCACTTGCCATTTCCTTTTGTAGCTGCTGTGGTTAGGTTTCCACCTTCGCCAGGACACACATTACTGTTGGCTTTCTCCTTGCAGGGTCTGCTTACTTATGTGGTTGACAACTTCTTCCTTCCTTGCGTCTTCCTCCTTGTCTTTAATATCAGTCTTGTCAGTTCCCATTCAATTTCTCCTGATTTGTATTTCTAATTTCCTTCATGGACTCTCCTTCCTTTGTTTGTCCCTATCAATACCAGGTGCTGAGAATCCCAAAGGTTTTATTCTTGACCCTTTTCCCTCCTCAAGCTTCATGTTCTTCATCAGCAATCTCAACCATGCCCATGGTTTCACCATAATGGTGATGAACTCCAACCCATTTCTGATCCAGAACTTTGTTCTGAGCTCGAGACGTTGAATTACCAAGTTTGTTGTTGTCTTTGTGACATGTGAAGAATAGTTCCCAGCACATAGGATGGACTTACTTATTTTTAAAATTGAATTAATCTACCAATGAATGGCCTATAAGGTTTGTACCAGACTAAGTGATTGGGATTTCATCCTGGATGCAATGAGAAATCACTGGAAATTTTTAAAGCAGCAAACTGAAATGATGATATACAGTTTTTGGGGAAAGATTCACTCTAGCCATATTTCAAGAGGTGGAAAACAGAGGAGACAGATCATAAAAAAGATGAGATAAGAAGATGGAAAAACTGATATTCATTGAGTTGATACAGTTGCCAGGTAAACAGTGCTGAGCTATATACTTTACATGTATTATCTTATTTGATGCGTATACTAGCCTTGAAACAGGTTTTATTGTCCCGTTTACTTCTCTAATAGGAAAACTGGGGATTAGAGAGGGATTTAATACTTTGCATGGCAGCATTAAGTAAGTTACATTGGAGCATGAATCCAAGAAAAATATTGCATAGCTGGGAACTAAGGTTTTGGAGATGGAAGTGAAAGGGAGAACACATATTCAAATGGGAACAGAATCTGGTGCCATTAACTAAGGGCTGATATGGGAGAGGAGGATGGTCGTTCATCTCTATGTTGCCATCTTGAGCATATCCATTGGTCTCGGTAGACTGACGGACCCAAAGCTTCCATCCCATTAAATTATCTGCTCCTAGACAGATCTCATCATTTCATATAAATTTGCATTTGGCATTTTTGGATTTACTATCCCCTGCTTTCACTTTGATGTGATCAATTCTTTCCTCTATTTATTCAAGTAATAAATATCATGCCTGCACTTCAAGATTGGTATCTCAAGTTTTGCCTCTTTCATGTCACTTAAAAATTAATTTTAGCCCAAACAAAATCTCTATTCCTTAGAGTATATTCAGTTCAGTTCAGTCACTCAGTCGTGTCCGACTCTTTGCGACCCCATGAATCGCAGCACGCCAGGCCTCCCTGTCCATCACCAACTCCCGGAGTTCACTCAGACTCATGTCCATCGAGTCAGTGATGCCATCCAGCCATCTCATCCTCTGTTGTCCCCTTTTCCTCCTTCCCCGAATCCCTCCCAGCATCAGAGTCTTTTCCAATGAGTCAACTCTTCGCATGAGGTGGCCAAAGTACTGGAGTTTCAGCTTTAGCATCATTCCTTCCAAAGAACACCCAGGACTGATCTCCTTTAGAACGGACTGGTTGGATCTCCTTGCAGTCCAAGGGACTCTCCAGAGTCTTCTCCAATACCACAGTTTAAAAGCATTAATTCTTCGGCGCTCAGCTTTAGAGTATATTACCTGCCTCCAAAAATTTAGGCAGTGATCATGGGTGATAGAACCAGATGTTAAAGTGTATGAATTTAGGAGTGAGAGAGACCATTGATTCAAATTAACTGCTGATGACTTTGGCAAATTATTTAACTGTTTTGGGCTGAGCTTTCTTAGCTATAAAACGAGTATTTCAATGGCATGAATATAAAGTACTGTGTGTGTATAAATTACAGTGAACGTTAAATAAAGTAATGCATGTATAGTTCTTGGCCCCTTGACCAACACATAGTAAGCACTTAATAAATACTGGCTAATATTGCCTTTATCATTAAATGCTTATATTTATCTCTATGTTCTCCCAGTGTTCTGTTTTACACTTGCATGCTCTGGCTTCCCAGGAACAATGTAATTATCTCAAGGGCAGAAAAGTGTTCAACACATCTGGCAAATTACTAAATACTCAACAAATGCTGAATGAATGTATGATTGCACAACCTCTTTTGCTCTTCTTTCAGTGTTTAGCATAATATCAGACCATACGAAATACTTAATAAACACTGTTTGAGTATTTTAAAATTACTATTCCAAAACAATGAATAGTATGATCTTAATTAAATAGAAATCCACGTACACTGTAACCAGAGGAATTTTCTCTAAGTTTCATAGTAGCAGAACATTATGCTGATGTCTTTTCTTGGTATCGCTTGTATCTGTGTGAATATCTTCGTCGAGAAATTCACATTTTCTTCATATATGTATCATTGCTGGGACTACAAGGGTGGAGCCTGTTAGTTTATGAAGAGGATACAGCAGAATCCGCTCCTGTCTCCTCTCTCCCTTCCTTCTTTCTTCCCTCCCTCCTGCTCTCCCTCCCTCCCATAACTCTTTTCCTCTCTCCCTCTTTTCTTCCTTTCTTCATTCCTCAAATGGATATCACATGCCTACTGTTTTCAAGGTATGTGCCAGCATTGAAAATCCAAAGAGGAATATGAAGATTCAGAGAGGAAGAAGACGCAGTTATCGTCTCAGGGAGCTTATAATTAGGCAGAGGGGGAGATTGATGGTAAATAGATAGTGCAGACCAATAAGAGGAAAACAGGGTTATGCGGCAAGCCTGAGGATCGCAAACTTAAGGTTCATTACACCATTTTCTGTCGTCTTAGGTGCATCCAAGACACAACTGAGCATATTACGTGAATGTGAAAACACATCATTGTGACCCTTGGTCTAGAAGATATAGTGCAAAATTAGGCTAGAGCATATTTTCATATATTATGTATTTGATTTCATTGACACATAGGACACAATTACTTGAAACACATGTCCACAAAAGTCTGTAAAATCGAGTGAGCTTTCAATAAATAACAAAGGTGAAAGTTTACTGTCATCACCTGAATCACCTCATTACCAATATTTTAGATTTTTGAAGTAAAATAATGCCATCAGTTAATTAAGCCATCCTTTGGTTTTTAATACCAATGTTTCATAGGTAGGACTCCAAAGTATTTCCAGATGTCATTCTTTACTTCATAACTGCATTGATATAAATAGTTCTCTTCACAAGAGGGGTGACTGTGGGGTGGTGACATTAGTCACTCCGACATTAACTTAAAGCATAGCACAAATGGATAAATATAGAGGCAGCAAGACAAAAGTTACAAAATGTATAACATTTCGTTTGTATGTTACAGTTCATGGTCTACCATATTTACTTCGTATTTGATATTTTAATTTGTGACATTAAGCAAATGTCCCCATAAATTCATAAATATGTTTCATAATGTTATTGCTGGGGAATACTCACAATGTATCTGGCTTGTTACAAATGAACAGCTACATATGTCTTGTGTTGTCATCCATGTGACAAGCTACAAACTTGGTATCACTACAGTAGCCATTTATGGGGAATAAAATAATTATGCCTCTGTAGTAAATCACAAGAAGATTTCTCGTTGGAACCATAGGCTATTACTAAGAGTTGCACTTGTTACAGATTTATCAGGTTTGCATTTCTGCTGTGAGTTGGCATTTATATATTTCTAAATTCATTTGCATAAGAAATTGAGAGCAAGTGATGAGTCTAATGGAAGAAGAGCTTTCAAATCCTGTGAAGTTGTTTCTCTTGTGAAGATAGGCTGGTCCTAAATCTTGCCCAAGTCAGGTTCTTAATGAGTTTCCCTTGGACTCCTTCTATGCAAAGGCTCTGGAACAAGATTGCCAGGATCTGAACCTTGACCTATCTCTGGATAGCAATAAGATTAAAAAAAAATATATATATATATGTAAATATATATTTGAGCAGAGAAGTGTTTATTGCAGTGCCAAGCAAGGATAACAGGGGGCTCTTGCTCAAACTCCCTGAATTCCCCAGCAATGTGATCTTGATCAAGTTCTCTTTGACCTTCTCTTTCTTCAGCTGCATACCGGAATAATAAATACTATCCACCTTGTAGCTTTGTGCTGAAAATTAAATGGGGGAAAAATGGCTCTTTACCAGGGCCTGGTACACGATAGGTGCTCCATAAATTTTAATTACTGGCACACCATAGGTGCTCAGTTTATTTTAAATATACATATATTTTAATTTTAAAAATCGAGATATAACTGATACATAACATTAGATTAGTTTTAGGTATACAACCTAATGGTTTATTGTATGTATTTATTGTGGAATGTTTTCCACAATAATTTTAGTAAACATTCATAATCAGACAAGAGTTAGAATTTTTTTCTCATGATAAGAACTTTCCAGACTCACTCCCTTAGCAAGTTTCAAATATACAATGCAATATTGGTAGCTATCATCACCGCGCTATACCCGGCACCCTCAGGACGTCATATAGCTGGGAGTTTGTACCTTTGACCACCTTCACCCATTTTGCCCGATCCTGACCCTTCCTCTGGCAGTCTCTAATCTGTTCTCTGTGTCTAGGAATTCAATTTTTGTAAGGTTCCACATGTAAGTGAGATTATGCAAGGATTTGTCTTTGTCTGCCTGACCTATTTCGCACAGCATAATGTTTCAAGATCCACACCTCATGCTTTCACAAATGGCAGAGTTTTCTTTTTATGGCTGAATATATACGTATACATACTACATTCTCTTTGTCCATTGATCTGTCAGTGGACACTGAGGTTGTTTCCATGTCTTGGCTATTATAAATTAGGTTGCAATTAACATGGAAGTGCAGATACCTCTTTGAGACAATGATCTTTTTTCCTTTCGATAAATACCCAGAAGTTGAATTGTTGGACCACATGGTAGTTCTATTTTCAGTTTTTGGAGGAGTCTCCATAGTATTTTTCATAGTAATGCACCAATTTACATTTCCACTAACAGTGCAACATTATAATCTTTAACAGTGATATAAATACAATGATTAGATTTGACCTCTTGATGCTCATTCTGGTAGTCTTAACCACATCCTTAAGTTTAAAATGAAAATTTATTTGTCTAATAGAGTAATTTGATCATATAGAGGTGAAAGCTCTGATTAGTTTTATAAAGATGTCTCAAGGGATGGCAAGTAATTTCATACACACACAACAGCTTTGATTTTCTGTGATCATGTAGACATGAGCTGGTCTGGTGGAAAGGATATTGTTGTAGAAGACAGTTCTGCATCTTTATGTAGTCTCTTCCTTCAAACAGCTTTGTGATAATCCACTTACCCACTCAGCTATGTCCAGTATAAAATAAGAGTGCTAGACTAGTTTATCTTTCATGGTTCCTTCAGTCTCTGATGTCTTGTGAACTAAGAAATGTGTTAGAAAATCCAGGTAGATTTGCAGTTGCAGAAAGCCCATATTTGTGGAAGTTTTCTTTTCTACGGTGGTGTAATGGTATGTTTGCACTAACTGGTTTTTGTCTGCACATTTGCAGCATTACTTGTTTCAGGGGAGTTAAGAAAATCCTTCATACCAGAAATAGTCAAAATTAGAGCCTACTTAAAACAATTAAATAACAGTTCTGTGTTTTGCCATTGTGTTTATATTTAGGATAAAATAGCTACATAATCTATATAATAATTTGAAACTAATGATGGTTGAATCACCTAATACTCCTTGATACCAATGCAGATTAATTTGAAATTTAACTCCATTTGTTGGAGCCCTAGCATCTCCAGGCACTTGTATTAGATCTCCTCCAGGAAATAATTTAAAAACATTCTGACATCAAATCCTTCTTGACTTTGGGGACGACATCTCAAAGTACAAGAATTTTTCATATTGGATCATAAATCTACTCCATAGGAATTTGATCTCCTTAGATTCTAGCTTTTGGTGTGTGCTTCTAAAAACAATTACACTAATAAAAAAAAATGTCTAAGCAGGGGACGAACTGAAGTAGCAAGTACATTAGACGTCAAAACAGGATTTTTTTCTTGTCAAAGAGGGAGACACCTCTCTGGCATTCACCATTATAAAACACAAGATTAATGCAGTTCTCAATAAGAAGGCTAAGTGCATAAACTAAAGAGCACAGCCATTATCCATCTCAATGGATATGCCTCCCACTTATGAATCCCAAGAATACATAAAAAATACATGATGTTATTAGGTGGTAGAAGCTGGCAATATATTGTCCATAACTTATTTATACAAGGCTGTCCTGAGAAGCAGTGTTTAACTCTGCTGGCTGGGCAGATAGGAGTTGGGACTTGAGCTGCTGTTTACTGAGAGTCAGAGGGGAGCTGACAAGCTCTCCTTGAAAACAGATGAAATGCGAGCCATCTTAACACTTCTGTCCTTATCTTCTGGACCAGTCCTCAGTTTTCTTTTAAGCTTCTACTGATCTCACAAAACAAGGGTCCTCTTACTTTGTGTAAATGTTGCTCTCAGTTGCTTATCTCATTAGTGGATTTATTACACTAATAAATGCCACTTAAATTAGGCTGCAGCCAATCATGGAGTTATTTCTAGGGAGGACCACTATCTCAGCTAATGTGGCTTGTGGCCTGGTTTGTGTTTCCGTGGGACTAGGATGGCTTGGATCTCTCCAGTCAGGGGTCTCTAGAGAGGGAATCTCTTAGCAATAGCTTGTACAGTTATGTAGGGAGGTCCACTGGCCTCAATATGAAGTTTAATAGAAACAAATTTCAGCCATAGGAAGGGAACTCTTGAATCTGGATGTTCAGAGATTCTGGGCCCCTGACAGACAGAAAGCCATGGCTGCTTGTGGGAGGTGAATTCATGCAAGCGTTGGGACAATTCATGGTGACAGCCTCCGTTGTCTGTGTCTACATTCTGAAGACTGTCTCCGTGACGACCTCTCAAGTTTGTCTAGAGGAAAGCACTTTCACCATTTTTTTTCCCCAAAGAGAAGTTGTATTTCTTTCAAAGTAAAGATTTTAATCAAATAGTGAATTGAATTTCTATTTAAGTAATCAAAACAATGAGTGAGTGAGGCCAAAATTGTGTCTATAAAAATTGCTGTGTTTCTCTGGAGAACCAGACTCAGAGCTGACTCTCAGTATTCATCCCTCTTTCGGTAGAGACTCAAAGAGTTCCCCATCAGGACTTTAGAGGCTGTCATTGAACTTGAACCAAGCAAATGCTCTCCCAATATATTTGGTAGAGATGGCACACGTCATTTAAGGTCATCCACTTATAGGGAAGTTAGATCATCTTTTTGCCTGGGATACTACACAATTGATTTCTCAAAGGTCACCAATGAACTCCTTCAAGTGAACTGAATTTAAAATGTAGTTTAACCTTAAAACACATTGCAGTTCAATGGTCTAAATCGGAGATTGACAATTAAAATTCTGAACCCTGCTTTTCTGGTATATTGGTGACAGGAGTGACTTCATGGATGCCCAGTGTTAGCAATGGGCTGAAAACTCTTGCTCCTGGTCATGTGTTCTTTCCTTGTACATGATGTAGGATATATTTATATACATGTAAATAAGTCTGGAGAATTTTAAGGTTATTGGATTTCATAACTTAGGGTAACGTATTCTAATCAGCTAATTAGAATATGGTTTCCCTGCTGAGTTTGGTTGCACTAGGGTAGGCAATCTTAACCAAGAGTATGCAGATGAAGCATCTATTTATGAATCCATGGGTGCAGACCCCATCCAGAGAAATTCTAATTTAGACTTAGGACACTGGAAAGTATCTATATATTTTATTTTTAATTTATTTTATTGAAGTATAGTTGAACTGCAATGTTTTTATTAATTTTTGTTGTACAGCAAAGTAATTCAGCTACATTAATATATATATGTATATCCACATTCTTTCTCATGTTTTTTCTATTCTGGTTTATCACAGGATATTGGATCTAGCTCCCTGTGCTACACAGTAGGATCTTGTCATTTCTTCATCCTATATATAATAGTATCTGTGAATCCAAGACTCCCAAATTATCTCCCTCTACCCAGCAAACACAAGTCTGTTCTCTGTGTCTGTGAGGCTCTTTCTGGTTAGTTCATTCGTATTGTAATTTAGATTCCACATATAAATGATATCATATGGTATCTGTCTTTCTCTTTCTGATTTACTTCAGTTCAGTTCAGTTCAGTTCAGTCACTCAGTCGTGTCCGACTCTTTGCGACCCCATGAATCGCAGCACGCCAGGCCTCCATGTCCATCAACAACTCCTGGAGTTCACTCAAACTTACGTCCATTGAGTCGGTGATGTCATCCAGCCATCTCATCCTCGGTCATCCCCTATTCCTCCTTCTCCCAGTCCCTCCCAGCATCAGAGTCTTTTCCAATGAGTCAACTCTTCACAGGAGGTGGCCAAAGTCCTGGAGTTTCAGCTTTAGCATCATTCCTTCCAAAGAACACCCAGGACTGATCTCCTTCAGAATGGACTGATTGGATCTCCTTGCAGTCCAAGGGACTCTCGAGAGTCTTCTCCAACACCACAGTTCAAAAGCACCAATTCTTCGGCATTCAGCTTTCTTCAGAGTCCAACTCTCACATCCATACATGACCACTGGAAAAACCATAGTCTTGACTTAGTATCATAATATCTAGGTTCATCCATATTGCTGCCATGTCATTCTTTTTTAATTGCATTTAAATGCATTTAATTGCATTTCATTCTTCATTCATGGCATTATTTCATTTCTTTTTAATGACTAAGTAGTATGGAAAGTATATTTTTGACCACATTCATTCCTTGGTGATTAAAAAACAAACAATAGAACCACACACACAGATAAGTACATATGTATATAAACTTATGCATACACTTGAATAGGTATCTTTCACCTAACAATATACTGTGGAAGTCATACAGTGTCAGTACACATTGTCAGCTTATTCTTTTTGATGGTTGCTCTGACTCATTAACCTGAGGCACATTTTAAGTGCTAGTTTCTTTACTTCTTTGTGCCTCAATTTCTTTTTTATAATCAGTAAAGTGAGAGTAAATAGCACCTGCCCTACAATGTTGTGAGGATTAAATGTGTTAATATACATAAAAGCCTTAGAAGTATATCTGGAAGCTAAGAGGCATGATAAAGGAGTTTAATATTATCATCACTATTATTTTTAACCACAATCTGACAGTATTCTTAAGACATATTTAAATGTCTAAAGAAAGTTTGTTGTGTTTTCCCATAATGGCAATTGTGTAAGTATCAGATAACTTTTCCCAAACTTTTGTATGAGGTTCCATTTCGAAGTTAATTTTAAATGGACTAAGAGATGAATTAAGTGGACCATGGGAGGATTACCAGTCCCCTAGGAGGCAGGAGACCTTGATTCTCATTTCAATCTGCTGCTCAAGTGTGCGACTTTGGACAAGTCAGAGAGAAATCTTGGGATTGAAGTTCTTCACGGAGAAAATGAAGGTGTTGGAAGAAGTGATCTCCAAGGTTTCAACAGCTTTAACTGTGACTTGGTGTCGTGGAAACAAAGAGAAGCGTAAAGTTTTCCCCAGACTGTAAGCTCTGAAGGAAGGTAGCTCAGTGCTTTATCCAGAGTGAAAGTCACAATACTTTGAACTTTGTTCAGAGTAGATGTTCAAAAAATTCTGTTGAAAAAAACTGTTTAATAAAGGATAACCAAAATGCAAAATGAATATCAGATACAAAATGAGTCTTCATATCCATTTCGTCTTTCTTAAAAATTTTTTTTGGGGAACTTCTCAGGTGGTGTTGGTGGTAAAGAATCTGCCTGCCAATGCAGGAGACATGAGAGATGAGGGTTTGACCCCTGGGTCGGGATGAGCCCCCTGGAGGCAGGCATGGCAGCCCACTCCAGTATTCTTGCTTGGAGAATTGCAAGGACGAGGTGCCTGGCGGACTCCAGTGCGCAGGTCTCAGAGAGTCAGACATGACTGGAGAGACTGAGAAAGCCGTGCTCCCTGCATATGACAACGGGATCACTTTGCTACACATCTGAAACATTATAAATCAACTACACTTCAATTTTAAAAAATAATTCATACCTACTTATTTTTTTTTAACTGATTATCCGAGTTCCTCTGTAGGAGTCTCTCTAGAAATTTGACTGAAATGCCTATCTTATCTTTCAACAGCAGAAAAAAAAAATTGAATCTATTTCATTTTATTCTTGGCACATCCATGCAGATCTGTTTCTATTACCACATTAAAATAGCCTAAGTGAACCACTGACAGTTGTGAAATGCTCAGTCTGGAATACTTTGTTAAACTAAAGGAATGGAACCTCTCATGAAAAAGTGCCATGCGTACTTAGGGTGTACAGAGAGCGCATCTGAAAACCAGGACTCCTCTTAGGAAAGAGATTTAAATGTAGTAACAAAGGACCCACAGACTGTTAATCAGAGTGATCTTTTTCACATGATGAATGAGGATGAGTTTTTATAAAGCCACACGATTGGGTGCAGTTGCGTTATACTTTCATAACATTAGGATTTGTCATTGATTGGAGAAGAGCCCAAAGATGTTGGAGGGTAAGAAACGGGCCCCTTGAAACCATTAGCTTTACTTTCTTTGATGATTTGCAGTCACTCCTTCTAAAGATTCTGAGGCATGTGTGCTTCTTTGTACTTAGAAGTCTCAGAAATAGAATTAATTTTTTCATACTGTGGTATGGATTTTTAAAATGCCAAGTTTCATTTAATTAAACAATGGAACTAAACCATACTTCTTAATCAGAAATATGGTGGGGGGAAAAGTTTGGAAAGCCAATAAATTATAATAAATAATGGTGAATTTTAATATAAAACTCACGGAAAGATGCAACAGGTCAACCAATCTATGAACCTCTGGAGGGTAACAAGACAGTAAACTTGACATTGCACGGTATTTGACATACTGTGGTATTTGACATACAGTGAATCATTATTTACATTTTATCCAAAAACATTTACCTGAGAAAAGGTCATGACGTTAAATTTGGAGACATTTACAGCAATTGCCAAATGTTTACTATCTGCATGAATGTCATGCTTCCCAGTCAAAAGCAGGTTGATGTGTTAAATGTCAATTATTTCAACTTGTTTGATGGTAGCACAGATTGCCAAGCAACATAAAAGGGGGTTTAATAAATATTATATACACTGCTAACCATTCATCTTGCCTAGCAGGGGCTGGCGTTTTGCATATAGAGGATTTATGACCAGCAACAGCTCAGGACATTAAAACTCAATTATTGCAGCCCTGGATGGCGGCACCGTCATTAGCTTTTGGAAGCTATATCTTGTCTCTTCTGTTTCTGCTGTCGCTTTTGCGAAGGGATCTGGGAGAATGGAATTATTTCAGGAAATAGCCCTTCGATGTTTTCTTTGTGTTTTTCCTGTCCTTTCCCGAATTAGCAGCAAAGGAAGATTACCTAGAGTTATGTTGGTGGGAAATTGAGCTATTCCATTTTTCTCACTGATTACAAGAAACAGTGGTATTCTGCAGCGACTCTAAGAACTTTAAGACTAGAGCACAGAAGTGTTAAAGGGAATGAAGGGCACTGATGGAATACAATGTTGTGACAGAGCCAAGCAAAGAATGAAACGTAAAAGAGTTTACAGGATGGTTTAACAGTACTAAAACTATGTGAGCAAGTGATGAGCTTGTTCATTTTCTTCTAATAGTTATATATATACGTATAGCAGGGGATTTAGTGAGTCAACCCCAAAAATGCCTTGGATCTAGCACCTGAGGTCAAGATTCTAAAACACTGGTCTTAAATCAGTCATAAAATCCTGCTGGTCATAAATCCTCTAAAATGAACACGTGTATGTACCATTTGTATATCTAGTTTGTATTTCTTTTTCATTGGAATCTGAGTTTACGAATAAGCTTGAGTTACTAGCTTAAGCTTGACACCGTCTGATAAGCACCAAATGCCACTGGACTCAAACACAGAACTAGGTGCTGGTATAAGACGTTAGTATAAGCAGGTAGGAAGATGATAAAATCATGCAAGTTGGGTTGTATGTAAGTACCACAAAAAAGTAATAAAGCCAATTCCCTGAGAGTTTAGAAGGAAGTGTTAGGAGCAGTATAAAAGAAGCCTTGACAGACGCATTAGTGTTTGACTCTGAAGGGCAGGAGAATATATTTCTTTGGAAACAAGTGTGTGAAGTCGCTCAGTCATGTCCAACTCTTTGGGACCCCATGGACTGTAGCCCACCAGGCTCCTTCTTCCATGGGATTCTCCAGGCAAGAGTACTGGAGTGGGTTGCCATTTCCTTCTCCAGGGATCTTCCCGACCCAGGAATTGAACCCAGGTCTCCAGCATTCCAGGCAGATGCTTTAACCTCTGAGCCACAGTAGCAAAGGGCATTTCAGGCAGAAAGGACATCAAGGGCTGGTGTGAAAGTGTCTGTGTATCTGAAAGTTAAAATGTTAGTCACTCAGTCATCTCTGACTCTTTGTGATCCCATGGAGTTTGTAGCCCAACAGCCTCCTCTGTCCATGGAATTCTCCAGGCAAGATTACTGGAATGGGTTGCTATTCCCTTCTCCAGGGGAATCTTCCCAACCCAGGGATTGAACCCAGGTCTCCTGCATTGTAGGCATATTCTTTACCTCCTGAGCCACCATGAACGGTAGGTCCAACGATGAATTCTGCCAAAGTCAGAGGATTTGTGAAGGGAATGTGGGACATCAGCCTAGCAAAGCAGGAGAAGCCTGACTCATGAAGAATCCATAAGACCTGGTTAGAGTTTGACTTTTATTCTGGAAGCAAATGGAACCTCTGGGTTTCTTTGAGGTGAGAGCTGACCTGGCGAAGATTAATATAGAAGGGTCAGGAGAATGCAAATGCCTTCATGGGAGGCACAAAAGAAGGTGAGGAGAGGGTTTTGAATCGGGAAGGACAGGGAGTCATACTGGTGTATTTAAGTGCCATGCTGGCAAAGGTAACCGCAGGATGCTTCCTTCCTGGGAGACCTTTAACTTTTCATCAGTCAGAGTCCTGCTGAACTAATGGGTATCTAGGTCCACAGGATGAAGGGATTTCTAGGAATGAGGGTAGAGATACAGTCAAGACTTTCTTCCCTTGAATATATGAGTAATCAGAGGAGAATGCTTATGGTAAGCTTCTTACTTTCCAGATGTAAATGCAGTTCAGCTGAGCTGATTTACAGCTTATGCCAGAAGTGTTGAGTCATCTGCCCAAACAAATAACAAGCAATTCTTTCAAAGTTGAAATGGAGGTTTATTCCAGAATCTGAAGCACATTACTATTACTCTCCAGCACTGAGCCCTAGGCTAGACAAATGGTTTACATCTAAAAGGATCAAAATTCCTTCCCAAAGCTCAGGATCTCACCCCTTTCAAACTACCAGGTCATCTGATATTTCCAAATCCTGTACTTGTTTGTGATAAATATTGGTGTTCTCAGGCTTCCAGGTGGCTCAGGAGGTAAAGAATCTGCCTGCCAATGCAAGAGACACAGGAGACACGGGTTCAATCCCTGGTTCAGGAAGATCAAATCTCCCTGGAGAAGGACATGGCAACTCACTTCAGTATTCTTGCCTAGGAAATCCCATGGACAGAGGATCCTGGTGGGCTATAGTCCACGGGGTCTCAAAGAATTGGACACTACTGAATGACTGAGCATGCCTGACTTGGTGGTCTCTTATAAAATGATGTTATCAGAAGAGGCTAAATCATTCTGTCCTTTTGACTTGTTAGTTCATATTCACATGTTAGATTTTTAACCGTCTAGTAAAGACTTAAGGAGAATATAGGTAAATGATTGGGAAAATGTAAAGGAAGGGCTCTCTAGGGAGAACATGCAGGGCACACTGACCAAAGCAAGGCACAGGGAAGATGGAAATTCAGGAAGAGGCACTTGGATGCTTTCCTTGTGTTTTTTTCCCTTGATAAGTAAATAGATAAGCAAGTTGCTTACTTCATAGTTAGGACTTCCCTGATGGCTCAGAGGGTAGAGCGTCTGTCTACAATGCGGGAGACCTGGGTTTGATCCCTGGGTCTGGAAGATCCGCTGGAGAAGGCAATGGCAATCCACTCCAGCACTATTGCCTGGAAAATCCCATGGACAGAGGAGCCTGGTAGGCTACAGTCCACAGGGTTGTGAAGAGTTGGACACGACTGAGGGATGTTCCTTCACCCTTACTTCACAGTTAAATTTAATGTATGTCCTCTTACCTGACCTTAGCTAGAGACTTAGGGATATTCAATGAGCTTGAAATTTGTTTTCAATACTTGACTGGCTGCATGTGTGAAGAGTAGATTTCTGTTTATTGCCAAGAACATAGACAATAGTTGGAAGCTATAATTTTTTTCTCCCCACCAGAACAATAACAACAAAAGAACAAAAAATACATCTCCTCTGGGCAAAGGAAAAGTTACTTCACAAGGTAGTAAATTACATGAGGGCTGAGTAGCCATTGCGGGTATTCTTATTGGTCTTCTGTGAGAATGGGATTTAGATATTAATTAGGTGGCCAGACTAAGGATGATCTTTAAAATTCCTTCCAACTTTGCAATCTTCTGCCAGAAAAGTGCTGGGGACGATAAAGAGATCATATTAAGCATTTAATCCTGAAAAAGGTGGCTAAAATAACTCACTATGCTTTATATGTCTTAGCTAAGTGATAAATTGGAGAGATGCAATAACTCTTGACTGCCATCTGAAGGGTAAGAAGAAGGGTAGGATTATATATAGTGCCAAGAGGAAGTGTAACAAGAAATAATACTGTGAAATTTACTAAAGGAAACTGGAGGATCTGAATTAGAAACATTTTTTCAAATTAGAGCTTCAAAATCTAATGTGTTTTGGCACCATCTCCCAAGGGCAGCCACAGAAGCCCCTTTGAAGAGCTGTGCACAGCCCTGGTTGGAACGATTTAAGCATCATGCCCTTTAGAAAATAAAAAGCCTTTTCTGGAGGACAGGGAGGGGGAAGGACTGTACAATTTCTTTTCAACACAAAGTATTGTGCGATGTGATGATTTCTCCTTAGGTTTATCCCCCACAGACCATTTCTTCTGTCAACAGGCTGCAGGCAGACCCAGGTTTCCTTGTGTCTGACATATGTGGGCTGCATATTAAGGAACAGTGGTACGGAACACCGGAGACGGTCTGCAAACCTGCTTGCCTGTGGTCATGGAAGCAGCTACCTCTTTGGATAGCTTTCTGCCATCCATCCTTTTGGAAAATGGTTTGGGAAGCCCAGGCGGCTCTGTCTAACTAAAGTCCCTCACCTTTCTCCTGAGCTAGCAGTTCAGACATTTTGCCTGGGGACCATCAGCCTAGCAGAGGTGGGGGGATAGGAAACACACCATTTCCCATCCTGTTTGGGGTTTGTACTGCCTAAACATTCCTGAATATTGTAGTCTATTTACCTTACTGATTTTCTTCCCTCTCTCCTAGGATTGAATTTTCTCGTAAGTCCTTGGGCAAATCTACCCTCCATCCTTACCTTTCTTTTCTCAATCGGAAATGCCACACTTTCTTTTCATTAAAATAAGTCAGTTCAGTTCAGTTCAGTCAATCAGTCACGTGTGACTCTTTGCGACCCCATGGACTGCAGCATGCCAGGCTTCTCTGTCCATCACCAACTCCTGGAGCTTGCTCAAACTCATGGCCATTGAGTCGGTGATGCCATCCAACCATCTCATCCTCTGTTGTCCCCTTCTCCTCCCACCTTCAATCTTTCCCAGTATCAGGGTCTTTTCAAATGAGTCCGTTCTTCACATCTTCAGCTTCAGGATCAGTCCTTCCAATGAATATTCAGGACTGATTTCCCTTTGGATGGACTGATTGGATCTTCTTGCTGTCCAAGGGACTCTCAAGAGTCTTCTCCAACACCACAGTTAAAAAGCATCAATTCTTCGGTGCTCAGCCTTCTTCACAGTCCAACTCTCACATCCATACACGACCACAGGAAAAACCACAGCCTTGACTAGACGTACCTTAGTCGGCAAAGTAACGTCTCTGCTTTTGAATATGCTGTCTAGGTTGGTCATAACTTTTCTTCCAAGGAGTAAGCGTCTTTTAATTTCATGGCTGCAGTCACCATCTGCAGTGATTTTGGATCCCCAAAATAAAGTCTCTCACTGTTTTCACTGTTTTCCCATCTATTTGCCATGAAGTAATGGGACCGGATGCCATGATCTTCGTTTTCTGAATGTTGAGCTTTAAGCCAACTTTTCCACTCTCCTCTTTCACTTTCATCAAGAGGCTTCTTAGTTCCTCTTCACTTTTTGCCATAAGGGTGGTGTCATCTGCATATCTGAGGTGATTGATCGATATTTCTCCCAGCAATTTTGATTCCAGCTTGTACATCATCCAGCCCAGCATTTCTCATGATATATTCCGCATACAAGTTAAATAAGCAGTGTGACAGTATATAGCTTTGACGTACTCCTTTCCCAATTTGGGACCAGTCTGTTATTCCACGTCCAGTTCTAACTGTTGCTTCTTGACCTGCATACAGATTTCTCAGAAGGCAGTCAGGTGGTCTGGTATTACCATCTCTTTAAGAATTTTCCACAGTTTGTTGTAATCAAAGGTTTTGGGATAGTCAATAAAGCAGAAGTAGATGTTTTTCTGGAACTCTCCTGCTTTTTCAATGATCCAACGGATGTTGACAATTTGATCTCTGGTTCCTCTGCCTTTTCTAAAACCAGCTTGAACATCTGGAAGTTCACAGTTCATGTACTGTTGAAGCCTGGCTTAGAGAATTTTGGGCATTACTTTGTTAGCATGTGAGATGAGTGCAATTGTGTGGTAGTATGAACATTTTCTGACATTGCCTTTCTTTGGGATTGGAACAAAAACTGCCCTTTTCCAGTCCTGTGGCCACTGCTGAATTATCCAAATTTGCTGGCATATTGAGTGCAGCACTCTTACAGCATCATCTTTTAGGATTTGAAATAGCTCAACTGGAATTCCATCACTAATGCTAGCTATGTTCATAGTGATGCTCCCTAAGGCCCACTTGACTTTGCATTCCAGAATGTCTGTTTTTAGGTGAGTGATCACACCATCATGGTTATCTGGGTCATAAAGATCTTTTTTGTACAGTTCTTCTGTGTATTCTTGCCACCTCTTCTTAATATCTTCTGCTTCTGTTAGGTCCATACCATTTCTGTCCTTTATTGAGCCCATCTTTGCATGAAATGTTCCCTTGGTATCTCTAATTTTCTTGAAGAGATCTCTAGTCTTTCCCATTCTATTGTTTTCCTCTATTTCTTTGCATTGATCACTGAGGAAGGCTTTCTTATCTCTTCTTGCTATTCTTTGGAACTCTGCATTCAAATGGATATTTCTTTCCGTTTCTCCTTTGCCTTTCATTTCTCTTCTTTTCTCAGCTATTTGTAAGGCCTCCTCAGACAGCCATTTTGACTTTTTGCATTTCTTTTTCTTGAGGATGTTCTTGCCTCCTGTGCAATGCCCCGAACCTCCGCCTGTAGTTCTTCAGGCACTCTGTCTATAAGATCTAATCCCTTGAATCTATTGTCATTTCCACTGTATAGTCGTAAAGGATTTGATTTAGGTCATACCTGAATGGTCAGTACTATATGTAAAACAGATAGCTAGTGCAAATTTGATGTATAACACAGGGAGCTCAGCCTGGTGCTCTGTGACAATCTAGAGGGTTGGGATGGGGTGTGTGGGGGGGTGCTGGAAGGGAAGTTCAAGAGGGAGGGGATATATATATATATATATATATATATATGGTTGAAATTGATGTTGTATAGCAGAAACCCAGAATATTGTAAAGCAATTATTCTCCAATTAAAGATTTAAAATAATAATAATAATAAGGGTGAATTTCCATAAGATGTTTAAACAGTAGAAAAGAGTATTTTCACTTATGTCAGGGGTGATAGGGAAATCTTAGGGTTTCCCTGGTGGTTCAGTGGGTAAAGAATCCGCCTGCAATGCAGGAGACACAGGAGATGCAGGCTTAATCCCTAAGTTGGGAAGATCCCTAGGAGAAGAAAATGGCAACCCTCTCCAGTATTCTTGCCCGGAGAATCTCATGGACAGAGGAGCCTGGTGGGTTGCAATCCACAGGGTTGCAAAGAGTCAGATATGACAAGACTGAGCAACAGAGGCAGAGGAACCCATAACAAGCTACACGCTAGATATAAGTAATTCTTACGGATCTATTAAAATGTTTTTGTTTCCTAAGAATAAATAAATAAATAAAATAACTAGGTACTAACTTGGAATATCTGAGTAATATCAGGAACAAACAACCCCAAGTCTTTGTTAGAGCTGTAGGGTTTTTCTGGCTATATAACCTAGTCATAAAATATTTAACAAAATCACTGAAACACTTTAAATCTCAGTTTCTTCATTTGCACACTGAGGATGATCTATTTTCCTCAGAGACTACTATGGGGATCAAAAGTGATAACATATATATATGTATATCTTGGTGACAATGTTCTATGTTAATGTTCCTGTTAACTAACAGTAAAATGGGCTTCCCTAGTAGCTCAAATGGTAAAGAATCTGACTGCAGTGCAGGAGACCTGGGTTTGATCCCTGGGTCAGTAAGATCCCCTGGAAAAGGGAATGACAACCCACTCCATTATTCTTGCCTGGAAAATTCCATGGACAGACCATGGAGTCACAAAGACACAACTGAGCAACTAAAAAAAAAAAGAAAGAAACAGTAAAATAGAAAAATCTTTCTTCCATCCATTGGGTATACAAAGACCTCTTCTAGTATAGCTATGTGTTCTAACAAGATTTAAGTTCTGAAAGAGGGGAAAAATATTAATTACACATGCTTTAAACCTATAAAAGTCTTCAGATGGCTATGAGCATGCTTTATGGCTAGAGAAACAAGAAAGAAGCTGGGAGATTTGTTCTGTTCCTTAGTAAACTAGAAGAAGAAATCCAGATTCTACACAGCTGGCCACAGAAAGGGAAATGGACAGTACAGGTCCACAGACAGGTGAACAAGAAGAAAAGGAAAAATATAGGGGCTAGTTTTACACGTAAGCATCTCTGGGTTTTCTCTGAGAGAAGTTATTATGGGTTAATTGTATTCAAATTCATATGTTGACACCTTAACCCCTAGCACCTCAGACTGTGACAATTTGGAGACAGAGTCTTTAAATGTTTAAATTGAACTGAGGTCATTAGTGTAGGCTCTAACCTAATATGGCTCATTGGTAAAGAATCCGCCTGCCAATTGTCAATTGCCAATCCGCCTGTCAATGTCTGAGATGTGGATTCACTCCCTGTGTCAGGAAGATCCCCAGGAGAGGGAAATGTCAGCCCACTCCAGTATTCCTCCCTGGAAAATTCCATGGACAGAGGAGCCTGGCGGGCTATAGTCCATGGGGTCACAGAGTCAGATGTGGCTGAAGGGCTGAGCACAGTCTAGTATGACTGGTATTTTTATAACAGGGAACTTGGACACAGACTCACAGAGAAAATCATGTAAAGACATGGGGAGAAGACAGTTATCTACAAGTCAAGGAGAGAGATCTTGGAAGAAATCAACTCTGTTGACGCATTTGGTGTGGGATGTCTAATCTCCTGCGTTGTGAGAAAATAAATTTTTATTGTTTAAGTCTCCCAGTCTGCGGCAACAGCCCTAGCAAAGTAATCCAGAAGTCTTGGAATGTTGTAGCTCCCCATTCCCTGGCTGCACGAACCCCGTTCCACTCTCAGGAGTCAGTCATCACTGAAGGTATGGAATCAGCAGTCTGTCTTCTTCTTGGTCAGCTAAATGCCTGAAGGAAGTGTGCTTCTCATACTTTAGGCTGTAATAATGGGAAAGATTTCTCTTTGAACTAGCACCCTCTGCCCATGTTGTTTAGTCCTACAAGTCTATAAGGACAGCACTGTGCTCTAGGTACATCATGATAGACCGGGAGTTGACTATGTACAGCTTTCTGGCCCAGTCTGGTCCGCTGCCTGTTTTTATAAACAAAGTTTTTGTTGGAACACAGGCACACTAATTTGTTTATGTATTGTCTGTGACTGCTTTTGCTATAATGGTGGGATGGAGTAGTTGTAACAGAGGACAGATAGCCTGCAAAGTTTGGCATATTTGATACTTGATCTTTTAGGAAAAAAAAAAGTGTTGACCACTGCTGTTGACTGAAGAGGCTTCTTGTGCCTAAGTCCCTGGCCATTACAGATGTCTGGGTTTCTGGAGGTAGGAAAAAGGTGTATAAGCCACAGAATTTGCTATATAGTCAAAGATCATTTGTAAGGGAGGGACTGCGTATTTTGCCTCCGGCAACCACTCCTTGGGTGACTTTCTCCAGTAACTTTTGACATGTTCTCTTCATTTCCATGTTCATGATCATTTGCTCATTCAGCTCAAACAATATACAATAAATTAATTTTCAGTAAAAGTTATTGGTTCAACACTTACAAATTAACCTCCTAGGGAGTATCTTATACTTTAACCAGGTACTGTGGGAGATTCAGAGTCAATAGAAAACAGAATTCACAGCTTTGAAGAACTTTTGTACATGATTCAAACTGCTTGGTCAGTAGGCACAGTGATAGTTAACTTATGGGACTGATTGTAAAAACAAATTAAAGAAAGGAATGCAAAACATGTGACTGCAAACCGCACAACAGAAGGCTTAACATTGTTAAAATGGCAATACTTCCCCAGTGGATTTACTGATTGAACACAATTTCTATCAAAATTCTAGCTGCTTTTTTGTGTGTTTGTAGAAACTGATAAGGTGATTCTAAAATCTATGGGATCTCAAAGGGGCCAGAAGAACAAAATATATCTTGAAAAAGAAAAAGTAATAGGGCTCACAAACCGAATTTTGAATCTTACTACAGAGCTACAGTAATCACAGCACTGTGGCACTTGGAAATAAAAATAAACATATAGATCAATAAAATATAATTCAGGGTTAAGAAATAAACCAATACATTTATGGTGAATTGATTTTTGACAAATTTCAAGACAATTCAACAGGGAAAGAGTATTTTCAACAAACAATATCATCAAGAAAATGAAAAGACAACCCACAGAATGGGAGAAAATATTTCAAAATCACATATCTTATAAAATATTTGTATCTAGAATATATTAAGAACTGTTACAACTCAATAATAGAAAAGATAGCCCAATTGATATATGAATACAGTATTAGAATAGACAGTTAACAAATAAGATACAATAAATGGCTAATTATCACAGGAAATGAGGATCAACATAATAGTTAATTGTGAAAATACAAATTAAAATCACCATGAAATATTATTAAGTATCAACTAGTGTGGCTATAAGAAAGAAGATAATCACAAGTATGGGAGGATGTGTAGGATATTGCTGGTGGGAATGTGACACTGTTCAGTTACTTTGGGAAACAGTTTGGTGAGCCCTCAAATGTTTATCATACCATATGGTCCATTATTCCCAGTATATATCTAAGAGATCACAATAAACTGTGGAAAATTCTGAAAGAGATGGGAATACCAGACCGCCTAACCTGCCTCTTGAGAAATCTGCATGCAGGTCAGGAAGCAACAGTTAGAACTGGACATAGAACAATAGACAGGTTTCAAATAGCAAAAGGAGTACGTCAAGGCTGTATATTGTCACCCTGCTTATTTAACTTCTATGCAGAGTACATCATGAGAAATGCTGGACTGGAAGAAACACAAGCTGAATCAAGATTGCCGGGAGAAATATCAATAACCTCAGATATGCAGGTGACACCATCCTTATGGCAGAAAGTGAAGAGGAGCTAAAAAGCCTCTTGATGAAAGTGAAAGAGGAGAGTGAAAAAGTTGGCTTAAAGCTCAACATTCAGAAAACGAAGATCATGGCATCAGGTCCCATCACTTCATGGGAAATAGATGGGGAAACAGTGGAAACAGTGTCAGACTTAATTTTGGGGGGCTCCAAAATCACTGCAGATGGTGACTGCAGCCATGAAATTAAAAGACACTTACTCCTTGGAAGAAAAGTTATGACCAACCTAGATAGCATATTCAAAATCAGAGACATTACTTTGCCAACTAAGGTCCGTCTAGTCAAGGCTATGGTTTTTCCATTGGTCATGTATGGGTGTGAGAGTTGGACTCTGAAGAAGGCTGAGCGCCGAAGAATTAATGCTTTTGAACTGTGGTGCTGGAGAAGATTCTTGAGAGTCCCTTGGACTGCAAGGAGATCCAACCAGTCCATTCTGAAGATCAACCCTGGGATTTCTTTGGAAGGAATGATGCTAAAGCTGAAACTCCAGTACTTTGGCCACCTCATGCAAAAAGTTGACTCATTGGAAAAGACTGTGATGCTGGGAGGGATTGGGGGCAGGAGGAGAAGGGGACGACCGAGGATGAGATGGCTGGATGGCATCACGGACTTGATGGATGTGAGTCTGAGTGAACTCCAGGAGATGGTGATGGACAGGGAGGCCTGGCATGCTGCGATTCATGGGGTTACAAAGAGTCGGACACGACTGAGCGACTGAACTGAACTGATCTAAGAGAAATGAAAATATACATCCACACCAAAACTTGTGAGATGAATGATTATAGAGGCATTATTCATAATGACCAAAAAGTGGAAATAACCCAAATGTCCATCAACTGATAAATGGATAAATAACATGTGATATATTCATAGAGTGGAATATTATTCAGCCATAGAAAGGAATGGTAAATTGATACATACTTCAGTATGTATGAACTTGAAACATTATGCTAAGTGAAAAAAATCATAAAAGATATGATTCCATATATTTATCAAATATCTAAGATGTATACTCAGTTGCTTCAGTTGGCTTTGACTCTTTGTGACCCCATAGACTGTAGCTCACCAAGTTTCTCTGTCCATGGGATTATACAAGTGAGGATACTGGAGTGGGTTGCCATTTCCTTCTCCAGGGGGATCTTACTGACCCAGGGATCAAACCCATGTCTCCTGTGGCTCCTACACTGCAGGTGGGATCTTTATCGCTGAGCCACCTGGAGAGCCCAACAACTCTCCCAGATAAGCAAATCTTTCGATACAGAAAGCAGATCAATGGTTACCAGTGGCTGGGGAAAGGAAGAATGCTGAAAAGACTTTTAATGGGTTTCTTTCTGGACTGATAGAAATGTTCTAAGCAAATTATGAGTGATGGTTGTACAACTCTGAGTACACAAAAACCATTTAAAAAACTCTTTAAATGGGTGATTTGGAGTATGTGAATAATAACTCGATAATTTTGTTAAAATATGAGAAAGGAAGAATCAGACAGTGGTAGGTATTTAATAAATATTGATTGAAAGATTTTTCAAGAAGAAGCAGACTTCAACAGCTGGGTTATGTGTGATAATAAATGTTCCAAAAAATGCTATGTCAATGAGTTGTCATAGGACCATGGGAAATTCCCCTTGTTGGAGGACTTTTTCAAATCAGGGAAGTTTTAATCCACTTGAGATGATATTGTCCTTCTTAAAAAAGAGGATATATTGCATGACATTTAGTCCTTAAGCTCTGCTTTGAGTTGTACAGACGTCTGGGTACAATTTAAAAATAAATGTTGACTCGTTAATAAATATTTCCCCTCAATATTTCTGATACTTCTTTATTGGGGGCCATACACTGTAAAGTGAGATACCATGTATTCTTATTATCAGAATGAAATTTCTCCTGGTAAGAGTTCAATGCTTCCTACCACGTTCTGCTGTGCAGGACATTTTCTACAGCAGTACCAGCATCTTTTCTATTATAGTTTTGTTGTTGATATCAGAAGACAGAAAATAGACTCTTCTGTTTCTGAGGCTTATTTTTGAAAAGAGGCAATTGGTAAATTGTTATTATTAGCCAATGTACCTTAATATTAAATGAAAGGTTAGAGAGAAGCCGTGTGAAGTGTTAAGACCTTGTTAATGATCCTAAAAAGCATTCCCTCCCCAGGAGCACTGACACAGAATTACCAAATAAATAATTGTGATCTTTGCAAACCACTCACTGTATCCCAGAGAGATCCCGCCTCTCTTTTCAGTTCTTTAGTACTAATCTTGTGTTGTTAATAAAGATAACTTTCTGTGAGTTAACAAAAGGTCAGTTATATTACGATCTCCCCAAAGCACAGGCTACAACACTCCAATTCTACTGTTTAGATTGTTAAAGGATTTTATTCTCAGAGAGAAGTTAGCTTCCCTAAGGAATGAGAAAGACAGTTTTAGAAGGATTAGGTCATTTACTGGGCAAGATGCAAATACTTACCTATGTGCTTCACTAACCTACAGCGACCTCATGTGCAGATGCCTAAAAGAGTAACTCAAAGGGAGCTTTCCAATCTTCACTGTCACTGTGGTCACAGTGTAAGAGTTAAACAAATTCAGGAGAGAAATATTTATTTAAACTCTCTGAGAATGATATTGTTATTCTCTTTTGTTACTGAATAATTGAAAAGGTATCAAATAGCAAAGTTTCAATTATTCATCGAGTTATTTCATTTACTAGATAAATGTCCGTAGGCAAATAAATGACACTGGAATTAAAAACTGGCAACATCTCCATAGGTTTGCTTATCGGATCATCGGTGCTTGAATCCTCAAATATAAAAGCTTCAAATTGTCCATCGGAGTTTTAGAGGGAGTTTAGTGTTACATTACTTTCTATTTCTGTCATAACAAATTACCACAAATTGAGCCCTTAAAAATAACACCCACTTATTATCACACAGTTCTAGAGATCAAAATTTCTCAGTATAGATTAGCTGAGCTGAGTCTTCTGCTTAAAGGATCTTAAGGCAGAGATCAACATGATGGCAGAGTCATACTCCTTTCTGAAGGTTCTGGGGGTGAATCCACTTCTAAGCTCATGCCAGTCATTGGCTGAATTCAGTTCCATGTGGTTACAGGACTGAGGTCTCCATTCTCTTGCTGACGGTCAGCAAAGGTCTTTGCCCCCAGCTGGTCTTTTCTCCTAGAGGCTGCCCACATTCCTGCTGTTATGCCCCTCCAACAACAAATAGTCGAGTCCCTCTCATGCTTCAAACCTCCCTGACTTTTCTACTATTGTATCTTTCCTGTCTCTAGCTAGAAAAATAATCTGTCCACTTTCAGGGACTTTAGTGATTAGACTGGTTCACTCAAACAATCCAGAATAATCTCCCCATTTTTCAAGTTTGTAACCTTGACTGTATCTGAAAGGTTTCTTTTGCCATGTATTGCAACTTATTTTTAAAGGTTTGGAGGATTAAGGCATAAATATTTATGGGATTATTATTCTGCCTATCACAGTATTGGATAATAAGACCCAGAATTTCGTCATCCAAAACTTTGGAGGTTTTGGTCCTAAAAGAATAAAATGGACAAAATGATATAGGAACAACTTGTTAGATGCCAACCATGCATGTAGACAGCAGGATCTTATTTCTTTCATTCTAGAGCATTGATTTTCCTGTAGTGTTCTGCTTTGAAGCTTGTCCTTATCCCAAGGCACCTACCCTTCAAATCCTTTCTTTCATTCTAGAATTGCAAGCATGAAGTATGTATTCTGATCATGACAGGGCAACCAAAATAAGATGTACTAGAATTTACACATGGAACTATTTTAGCTTTTTAGCTTTTTTTTTTCAGACCTATAAAATAAACTTGTCTTGATTCTTCTAGATTCCTATCTTCCTTTTCTGTTTGTAAACCATAAACTGTGTAGAAGTACAGCTGGACCATGAAAACAAAATCACTATGTCCTGAAATTCTGCCTCTATCGTATTCATTCTGACTTTGTCATTGTGTCTTACATTGACCGTCTCTGGGAACCAATGCTATATATTTGGTTCTTGATAAGCCTTCTTACTACTCCGTCTTGTGTTCTTCAATCTTCCACTGACATCTTTAAACTTTTATTGCTGTTATATGGAAAGATATTCACGTAAGAGTGTTACCTCAGTGTAAATGTTAAAGCTGCAAGAACTATGAAAAGTCTGAGCCTTTATCCTATTTGCAAGCTAATAAGTTACTGTCAGAGTTTCATGGATGCTTACTGAAGGTACGAGACACCTGGGTCAGAGGCAAAGGATATTATTACTCATGGCACCGCAGGAAGCATGAGCTTCATGTTCACAGTTTTTTTTTTGCACCAGGAAGCCCATTCATGATGTGGAATAGCCCAGGTGGACAATCCAGTGCAGTGGGTTCATCTCATGGCTGAGAAGCTTGGAGTGTTTAAATGAAGCTCAGGGACAAAACTTTTAAAGGAATCAGTCTTTTGAGGGGAACTGCTAATAAACCTGCCCAACACTTGTCCAGAGTCCTGTACCCCAGAGGGAGACCCTGTGTCTTCCAAGACTGTTTGCTAGATGGTTGTCCTTCAAAAGATAGTTCTGAAAAAACTGTCAGTGCCTCTGGTCATAAGACAGCAGAAATGGGAAAGACCCATGGAGAATTGTCTTCTAACAACTGATTCATGTTTAAAAACTGGCCCTTTGCAGATAAATGGCTGTGCCTATCTAATATAAAGCAGACTGGCTTTGCTGAAGTTTAGAAAATGTTAGAGTCATTCATACTAAGGTGGCTCAGACGGTAAAGCGTCTGCCTATAATGTGGGAGACCTGGGTTTGATCCCTGGATCGGGAAGATCCCCTGGAGAAGGAAATGGCAACCCACTCCAGTATTCTTGCCTGGAAAAATCCCATGGACGGAGGAGCTTGGTTGGCTAATGTTCATGGGGTCGCAAAGAGTTGGACACAACTGAGCGACTTCACTTCTTCACTTCATATACATACAAATAGCTGAGAAAAGAAGAGAAGCTAAAAGGCAAAGGAGAAAAGGAAAGATATACCCATCTGAATGCAGAGTTCCAGAGAATAGCAAGGAGAGATAAGAAACCGTTCCTCAGTGATCAATGCAAAGAAATAGAGGAAAACAACAGAATGGGTAAGACCAGAGATCTCTTCAAGAAAATTGGAGATCCAAGGGAACATTTCATGCAAAGATGGGCACAATAAAGAAAATAAATGGTATGGGCCTAACAGAAGCAGAAAGTATTAAGAAGAGGGCAAGAATACACAGAAGAACCATACAAAAAAGATCTTTATGACCCAGATAACCATGATGATGTGATCACTCACCTAAAAACAGACATCCTGGAATGTGAAGTCAAGTGGGCCTTAGGGAGCACCACAACAAACTAAGCTAGTATAGGTGATGGAATTCCAGTTGAGCTATTTCAAATCCTAAAAGATGGTGCTGTGAAAGTGCTGTGCTCAATATCCCAGCAAATCTGGAAAACTCAGCAGTGGCCACAGGACTGGATAAGGATAGTTTTCATTCCAATCCCTAAGAAAGGCAATGCCAAAGAATGTTCAAACTACCGCACAATTGCACTCATCTCACATGCTAACAAAGTAATGCTCAAAATTATCCAAGCCAGGCTTCAACAGTACACGAATCATGAACCTCCAGATGTTCAAGCTGGATTTAGAAAAGACAGAGAAACAAGAGATCAAATTGCCAACATCCACTGGATCATCGAAAAAGTGAGAAAGTTCCAGAAAAATATCTACTTCTGCCTTATTGACTATGCCAAAACCTTTGACTGTGTGGATCACAACAAACTGTTGAAAATTCTTCAAGATATGGGAATACCAGACCACCTGACCTGCCTCCTGAGAAATCTGTATGAAGATTAAGAACAAATAGTTAGAACCAGATGTGGAACAACAGACTGGTTCCAAATTGGAAAAGGAGTATGTCAAGGCTGCATATTATCACCCTGCTTATTTAACTCATATGCAGAATACATCATATGAAATGTTGGGTGGGCTGGATGAAGCACAAGCTGGAGTTGCTGGGAGAAATATCAATAACCTAAGATATGTAATGACATCACCCTTACGGCAGAAAGCGAAGAACTAAAGAGCTTCTTGATAAAAGTGAAAGATGAGAGTGAAAAAGTCAGCTTAAAACTCAACATTCTGAAAATGAAGATCATGGCATCCAGTCCCATCACTTCATGGCAAATAGATGGGGAAACAGTGACAGACTTTATTTTTTTGGGCTCCAAAATCACTGCAGATGGTGACTGCAGCCATGAAATTAAAAGACGCTAGCTCCTTGGAAGAAAAGTTATGACCAACCTAGACAGCATATTATAAAGCAGAGACATTACTTTGCCAACAAAGATCCGTCTATTCAAGGCTATGGTTTTTCCAGTAGTCATGTATGGATGTGAGAGTTGAACTATAAAGAAAGCTGAGCACTGAAGAACTGATGCTTTTGAACTGTGGTGTTGGAGAAGACTTCTGAGAGTCCCTTGGATTGCAAGGCGATCCAACCAGTCCATCCTAAAGGAAGAGTCCTGAATACTCATTGAAAGGACTGATGCTGAGGCTGAAACTCCAATACTTTGGCCACCTGATGTGAAGAACTGACTCATTTGAAAAGACCCTGAGGCTGGGAAAGATTGAGGGCAGGAGGAGAAGGGGATGACAGAAGATGAGATGGCTGGATGACATCACCGACTCGATGGACATGAGTGTGAGTAAACTCTGAGAGTTGGTGATGGACAGGGAGGCCTGGCATGCTTCTTTCCGTGGGGTTGCAAAGAGTCAGACATGACTGAGCGACTAAACTGAACTGATAAATACATTTTATAAATTATTTACTTATTGAAAATCACATGAATATATACATGTGTACAAATAAATACTTTCCAAGAGACTGTTAAAAAACAAGAAACAAGTAATTATTTATTTCTGAAATTTATGAAGAAGAACTAATAAGACAACATACCTATTAAAAGACTAAGTGAGATGCAGCTTAGAGAACTGTGCTCTCACATGTGTAAGAGTTTCTCTGGGAAAGTAAGTACCATTTAGGTCATCATTCCCAAAGTTTGTTTTTCAGATATGAACTCCAGAAGCTGATCCTGGATCAAAGATTTCATGGTCAGATACGTGTAACTTTCTCCAGTAAGAATCCCCATGCAGATTAGCATATTAAAGGTTCTCAGATACCTTGATATGAGAAAGTATTTGTTTTATTTTGTTTAATTCAATATTATTGAGCTTGGTTTGATAATGAACTCATGGTGTGTGTGTGTTTATGTGTGTGTGTGTGTGTATGTATGTGTTTGTCCAAGACAAACCTTCTGCAGAGCATGCTCAAGGTGTTGCCAATTTAAAGTGATTAAGATTTACCAGGTTCTCTTTTCTCATTCAGCATAGGCTATTTAAAATCTGGAAGCATACCTTTGAATTTGATTTATTCTGCACATTGCACATTCAAACACTACATTTTTATTGAGCTTGATTATCTGGAAATGTCATTAACTTATTTTCAGTGTCCTTCTGCTTTCTCTGATCTATTTATAAGGTCAGTCCCTGAAGTCTAATTTTCATATTGATGAGGAAAAGTGCTTAATGCTACAGGATTGATTACAATGAATTTGAAAGCCAAGTAGAGGAAAGCTATTCCCATCAATGAATTTGTTTTTCAAATTTTTACAAAATAGTCTAGGAGTGAAACAGCAAAAGGGTAAACATGAGGGTATCCCAACGCTATTTTCATTATAATTATATGTGAAAAGTAAAACTTACTGATTTTAAAAATTAGAATGCTCTAAATGAAGTGAATCCAAATGAAGTACTAACAGTAGTAAATATTGGGATTTAAGTAGATCCATCAAACCACTTAATAAATCACAATGAAGGTAAACATCCAATATGTCTATTATGGCTGATCCCCTTTGCTGTGCAGCAAAAGCTAGCACAGTATTATAAATCAACTATATTCTGATAGAAATTAATTATAAAAGAGATAAGCACTCAGGTTTGTTCTTTGCACTTCTAAAATATATCTTAAAAACCATTAGTTAGTTATTATAAAGTCCTCTAATTTTAATATAAATATATTTGTACCACTTGAAACTCTTTTGACATAGTTAATCTCAGTTTTAAATAGCTTTGTTTTCCTCTTTTCAATACAAGATAAAACACACACCAGGACATACAATAATAGGAAAAAGACAGCAATATCATTTCATATAGAATTAAGGATGCCTTCTTTTTATTATATTTCCTTCTGCATTTTTAAAGAATAAGCTTTATTGATGAATAATTAAGCAGTAAATTTAATCAATTTTGATGTATAATTTTGACGAATGTTTACTGCTATGTAAATATCACCACAATCAAAATATAAAGCGTTTGTATCCTCCCTAAAGTCCTCCTGTGACCTTTGCATTCTGTCTCTCCTTGGCTCTAGATTCTGGAAACTTCTGATTTTTCAATAACATGATGTTTGTCTTTGTCATACAGCATGTAGTTCTCTATGTCTGACTTCTTTCAGTTGCATTATTCATTTTAGAATCATCATTCAATTCTAGCAGTATTTCTTTTTATGACTGAGTAATAGTGCCCTGCAGAGACATTATTTTACCAGCAAAGGTCTGTCTAGTCAAAGCTTTGGTTTTTCCAGTAGTCATGTATGGATGTGAGAGTTTGACTATAAAGAAAGCTGAGTATTGAAGAATTGATGCTTTTGAACTGTGGAGTTGGAGAAGACTCGTGAGAGTCCCTTGGATTGCAGGGAGATCCAACCAGTCCATCCTAAAGGAAATCAGTCCTGAATATTCATTGAAAGGACTGATGCTAAGGCTGACACTCCAATACTTTGGCCACCTGATGTGAAGAACTGACTCATTTGAAAAGACCCTGATGCTGGGAAAGATTGAAGGCAGGAGGAGAAGGGGATGACAGAGGATGAGATGGTTGGATGACACCACTGACTCGATGGACATGAGTTTGAGTCAACTCCAGGAGTTGGTGATGGACAGGGAGGCCTGGTGTGCTGCAGTCCATGGGGTCGCAAAGAGTCGGACATGACTGAGTGACTGAACTTAAGTTAATAGTGCCCTGTACGGTTATACCACTGGTTCATTCATTCTTTACTTGCGGCGCATTTGGTTTGCTTACAGTTTGGAGCTATTATAAATAAAACTGCTATGAACCTTCAGATACAGTTTTGCATGATATGTATTTTCATTTATCTTAAATGAATATGTAGGAGTGGGATTTCTGGATAGTTTGGTAAAAGAACTTTTAGCATTTGTAAGAAGCTGCCAAACTGTTTTGCATAGTGGCTATATCATTTTATTCATACACTGAAGCAATGTATGAAAGTTCAGTTAATTCACAGCCTCTACAACATTTGGTTGGGTCAGTCTTTTGTATTAGCCAAGATAATGGGCATTAGTAGCATTTGTACTTCTTTAGTGACTGATGAGGTTGATTATCTATTTCTGTGCTTATTTGCCATTTGTATATTTTCTTTCAGAACGTGTTCTGCCCAGTCTTTAATGGACTATCTTCTTTTCAAATTAGGAGTCATTTTGATATTCTGGGTACAAGTCCTTTACCAGTTATACGATTCGAAAATATTTCCTTCAAGTGTGGTTTACCTTCTTTACAGTGTATTTTGTAGTATTTTTTGTAGATTTTTTTTATCACATTGAGCAACTTCTTTTCTTTTCATAGTTCATTGACTGTTTTTGTTATGAGTTCTCTTTCCATGTCTATTGAGATAACCAGATAGTTTTTCTTTTTTAATGTCTTAATATAATAAATTACACTGTTTTTTTTTCAGTTTTTATCTTATACTGGAGTATAGTTGATTAACAATGTAGTGTTAGTTTCAGGTGTACGGCAGAGTGATTCAGTTATCCATATGCATGAATGTATTCTTTTTCAAATTCTTTCTCCACACAGGTCATTACAGAGTATTGAGGGGGATTCCCTGTGCTATACAGTAGGTCCTTGTTCATTTACTTTAAATATAGTAGTGTGTACATTACATTGACTACTTTTATTTAAATTTATTTATTTTTTATGGAAGGATAATTGCTTTACAGACTTTTGTTGTTTTCTGTCAAACCTCAACATGAATCAGCCATGGGTATACATACATCCCCTCCCTTTTGAACTTCCCTCCCATCTCCCTTCCCATCCCACCCCTCTAGGTTGACACAGAGCCCCTGTTTGGATTTCCTGAGCTATATGCAAATTCCCGTTGGCTATATATTTTACATATCGTAATGTAAGTTTCCATGTTTCTCTCTCCATACATCTCACCCTCTTCTCCCCTCTCCCCATGTCCATAAGTCTATTCTCTGTCTGTTTCTCCATTGCTGCCCTGGAAATAAACTCTTTGGTACCCTTTTTCTAGATTACATATATATGTGTTAGAATACGATATTTATCTTTCTCTTTCTGACTTACTTCACTCTGTATAATAGGTTCTAGGTTCATCCACCTCATTAGAACTGACTCAAATCATTCCTTTTTATGGCTTAGTAATATTCCATTGTATATATGTACCACAACTATTTTATCCATTCATCTGTCTGTGGACATCTAAGTTGCTTCCGTGTTCTAGCTATTGTAAATAGTGCTGCAGTGAACAATGAGATACATGTGCCTTTTTCAGCTTTGGTTTCCTAAGGGTATATGCCTAGGAGTGGGATTGCTGGGTCATATGGTGGTTTTATTCCTAGTTTTTTACATTGACTTTTGAATGTCGCATTCCTGAAACAAATCCCACTTGGTCATAGTATGTTGTCTTTTTATATATGGCTGGCTTTGTTTTGCCAATATTTTGTTAAAAATTTTTATATCTATGTTTGTGAAAGATCTTCAACTGTAGTTTTCTTTTTCTTGTAATGCTTTTTGTCTTGTTTTGGAACCATAATATTGTTTCTGTGTAGCTCCATCTCCTCCAATACTCTGTCCTGTAGATTTTAGACAATCTGGCTTAGACAATCAAACTCCAAACCTGATCTCTTCAATTCAGTGAGAACTTCGGCTTCATTTTGTTTTCTTCCTCACTGTTTTTGGTCCTGGACTCTGTCCCCAGCCAGCAAACAAAGAATTTTAAGATTTACTTCATTTTCTCCTTCTCTTAGGAACCACTGACCTATAATGTCAGTTTTCCACTCTTTGGAAACATTCATTTCATATACATTGTCTGGTTTTCTGGTTGTGGATAGTTGTGGATAACAGGCAGCAATTTTCATAGCAGTTAATTGCTCGTGAGTGAAATCTTCATCCTGCTTTCCTTACTCAGTAGATACAGAAGTTGTCCACATAAAATTTCACAGCTATTTTGTATGTGAGTGAATGAAGTTGAGCTTAGAAATAGTCCCCACTGTGGAAGAATGACTTCCATCTTCTCTTCCTAAACTTCATTCTCCAAACCATAATCCTTTCTCATGAAAGAATTTTCTATTGAGTTGAATTTGCATTTTTTAGCTGGAGTTGTTTAGGAAATAGAAAAGTTTCCTGAAATGTTATTAATCTGTTCTTCACTAGGTTGATTTTGGTATCTTCAAGGAATTTCAATGCTATGTTCTTACCAATTTTGAAGGAGACTTTAAAACTGTTTTTCCTGCATGAACAAAGTATGGTTACAAATTTTAAAAAATGCTCACATTCTCCTTTATTGGGGCTGGAGAATACATGGAATACATTGGAAACATGAAAAGGGATAAATTCACTAATTATCAAAATCACCCATATATAAAAACAACTTACTCTCTTCCTTGGCCTTGAAAATGAACCTAGGACACATTTTGTGAAGAAAAAGAAGGGACAATCCAAATAGGAACAGGAACAGGAAAATCACAGCTGGGGAAATCTAGGACAGACAGGATCTGTATCTTCTGTGATAGAGCGTTTGTCATCCTCCGCAGGAGTCGGAAGTTGACGTCATGGGGCCTGTAGGGTGGGGTGGGGAGTTTCCAGTCTTCTTAGGCTGCTGCGTCTCAGTCCTTTGTGCAAACTTCTAGGTGCTTCTTCTCAGGTATGGCAGACAGAAGGCTCAGGATTGAATTCTCTTTTCTTTTCAGCGAGGAGATCTCATTGATGGGAGAATTGTGGATTTCGTCAGTGACAATGCAACCCAACCTGTTGGAAGACAGCATTTTTTTCTAGAAAAATAACCAACCAGCACCATCAGAGTCCTGCCTAGAAGAGTACAAGCAGGCTTTTCAAAGGGGCTTCCACACTGCTTGCACTTTGTAAATCAACATTTGTAGTTTGGCTTGAGGAAAAAGCTACTAGAACAGGCTCACTGGAAGAGCTCTTCTGAAACTCTCCCTTTTCACAGTCATTTCAAGAATGAAGCCTAATGATTTTGGCATCAAGGATATTCAATTATTTTCATATTATACTTCAAGAAAAAAGAGTAAATATGCTAATTTTTCTGTATAAGTGAAAGGCACCCAGTCGTGTCCGACTCTGTAACCCCATGGACTATTCACTCTGGAATTCTCAAGGCCAGAATACTGGAGTGGGTAGCCTTTCCCTTCTCCAGGGGATTTTCCCAACCCAGGGATTGAACCCAGGTCTCCTGCATTGCAGGCAGATTCTTTACTGACTGAGCCACAAGGGATAAACTATCCATATTTTTGCATCTCATAGAGATGTGCTTAGACTGCCCTTTGGCATTATTGGGTAGAGCAGCTACACAGCTTCCTTGCTAAAACCTTCTGTTTTGGCTTTCTCATCTGTCACTGGAGGACCCGAGGGTCCTATGAACTGCTGCCAAGGGGTTGGTTGGTTACACTTCATGGGGCCTCAGATGAAAATGTCAGTCATTAGACATAGAAAACTGACATAGTCAAATGCCTGGTCACTTCAGTTTAGCCAGTAAACACAAGCCATGTGCTCTTCTAGATGACATGCTGTTATTGCTTGAGGCTGGGGACACAAAGATGAATAATATAAAAGTCCTATTCTTATGCGCTCATTCACATGATATTCAGATTAACATCAATACAGTGGATTATGTGCCAAGATCAAGGTCAAGAGAACTGTAGGAGCAACAAGGAGAGGCGTGGTCTCATGGAGTAAGGAGACGCCCAGCTCAAGTCGCTCCAGAATCTTCACACAAGTAATGCTTACATTGTGTGACATAACCACAATGGAGGTAAAGGTCTAAAATTCAGTAGAATGAATCATCTCTCTTTGAAATTCTCCAGCACAGGAAGTGGGATGTTCAGAGAAGGCTTGCAGTCATGGATTTGCCAGAGTAGTACTGTAACTGTTGTTGCTGCTGCTGCTGCTAAATCGCTCCAGTCGTGTCCGACTCTGTGCGACTGCATAGATGGTTGGTTAGTTGCTAAGTCATGTCCAACTCTTTCGTGACCCTAACATACGGTAGCCTGCCAGCTTCCTCTGTCCATGGGTTTTCCCAGGCAAGAACACTGGAGTGGGTTGCCTTTCCTACTCTGGGGGATTTTTCCCAGCCCAGGGATGGAACCTGCGTCTCCTGTGTTGGCAGGCAGATTCTTTACTGCTGAGTCACCTAGGCTACCACTGTAACTGTAAGTAGAGTAAAAGGTTTTAGACAACATCAGTTTCACTGGAAAGTCTCTGAAGGCTACTGGACCACATCTTTGTAAACCAAGACTTTGAAAAGAATTATAACCATATTCTTCTTTTAAAGTTAACAAACTACTACTGTTCATTTGATTGTACTACACATATATTTAAATACTTTTTCTTGACATTTGTACCAATCATTTCATTTCTGAATTTCATTGCAACTGATTATATCAAGATTTTTTGTGAGAACAAACATTTTTCTTCTGATAAAAGTGTCTATAAGGTTTTACCCAGTAATAAATTTTGAGCAGTCACATTTATAAGTGACCCTCCTCAAGGCTTGAGACCTATAGCTATTTTTCATTTTTCTGAGAAAGCGCTTGGAATCCCATGCACTGGGGTTCCATGCCTTCTTACCTCTGCATGGTTGGTGCTCTAGCTAGGGAGTGAGTCTAGATGACTTTCCTAAATCTGAATATTGCTTTGTTTTTCTCTACCTGTTATAATATTCAAGGTGACTCTTTGGAGCAATTGAAGATATCATTTATGTTTGATTTTCAGATATAACACTATTCTATAGAAAACTTTATAAGGTATGTTGAAGTGAAAGTGAAACGAAAGTGTTAGTCATTCAGCCATGTCCGACTCTTTGCGACCACATGAACTGTAGCCCACCAGGCTCCTCTGTCCATCTTCCTGACCCATTGGCAGGCAGACTCTCCACCTTCTGAGCCACCAGGGAAGACCCAATATGCATCTGTAACAATGTCCAAACATCGAAAATGGTGCATGATTTTGGCGTTCCTCCTCTTTCATGTACCTACAAGGTTGATTGGAAACAATTCACCCTACATGTGAATTTTGACATTCCCACAGATGCTCTGCTAACCTGTAGTATTGCATTATGGAAATCAAATGTGCCAGCTAGCAGTCACTTGCATCTTCCCAAAGTTAATGCCTGTAGTAGGAGCTGCTTTGCTGTTAGAGATGGGACCAGACTCCACAAACCAGTGTCTAATCTATCTTGCAGTTAAGTTTATAGCAACAAGATGGTACTGCCTAGCTTGATATGCTAAATGCCTTGCATAGGTGGTGTTACAGTTCTACTCTAAATAAAGCAATCAATCAATATTTCTTCTCTGCTTACATTCCAATCTTCAGAACTGCTTGTTACGCTAGCTAGATGGATTTACTTAGAGCAGTGAAAGACATTCAGCAAGTCCATCCAATTTCTTGATTTATTTGCTATTGATGCATAAAATAAGCTTGTCTGTGAAATAGCCAGGTTGAAATTGCTGTTCTCATGCATTTTCATTGTTATTATTTGGCTAGACTGACTCTTGAGGGTCAAATTAAAACTCATTCATCCAGAGCTACATGAGTGACAATAGATAGCTTCTTAAGTTAAAATAAGTACTAGTACTGTATTTGAATAAAACTGTTGAAGAATCACAGTTAGGATCTGAATTTACCAAATATTCTAAAAGCTAAAAAGAAAGTATTTATATGAACTGTTCGTTTTAGAAATTTGCTTGGAATTTAACATCTAGATTTAAGTGTAAAAGAAATAAGCCATAAATCTAAGAACTCAGCAGCGCATGTAGAATTTTCTAGCACCAATGATAATAATAACCGTGATATGTATATTTTGCATTGCCTTTTAGTTGATAGAAGATTTTCACAGGTATCATGTCTTCTGATATCATATCTCAAGATATTTAAAAATTAACTATTATCAACTTGTTTGTAGACTGGGTAACTTAAAAAGTTTTAGAGACAGACAGCTATTATTTAGGAACACTTTGAGTCCCACCTGCCTTTCCAATTTTTAATAATGCAAAATTCTTTAGAAAAACATCATAGATGTCTTCTTTTTTTTTACAGAATTTTTTTTTTTGGCTGAAAGAAACCATATTTAGTCAAAACTTCTTCCAAAATAGATGTTTCAAGATTTTGACTCCTAGCACTTAAAAAGGATATTTCCTATTGTGTAGAGTTCAGAAACAATTCTAGTTTAAGGCCTTTATTTGGAGAAGGAAATGGCAACCCACTCCAGTATTCTTCCTGGGAGAATTCCATGGACAGAGAAATCTGGAGACTACAATTCATGGGGTCGCAAAAGAGTTGGACAGGAGTGAGTGACTAACACCCACACACAAGGCCTTTATTGTTTGCATGAGTAAATTAAGACTTCCAAAGTTAAGTGACTTGCTCAAGGTCACACATTTAGTTTCAGCTGACATCAGAAACCTCATTTTATTACTCTTAGTCTCCTATTTGTTTTCAAAACAGTAAGTCTCCTTAAATAGTGCCATAGTTTCTAAACAGGATTTTATAGTGCACAGCAAGTCTTAAGAGGTAAAACATGCTATGCTAAATATTCCATGTAAATCATGACTTCCTTTCTCCAATGGTGACTCTTGTTTTCCTTCTCTTCTATTTCTCTCTTCTTCTCTCTATAAACTTTTGCATCACTGAGCAATTTGTTATGCTGGTTGCACTGTTCAGTTTCCTTAAAACAAGGAAAATATTTCAGGAGTCAGCTGAATTAAGCTTTGTATGTATTTTTTCAAAAGTTGGTACAGAACTTTAGATTTTCATAATAACCCTGTTGAATTAGAAGTGATTTTATTATGCACTGCTCTTCCCAAGTTTTCCAGACTTGGGTTCCCCAGGTTTGCCTATGTCCTTCACATATGCCACCTAGTGCTGGCAGAAAGGGAATAATACACTGACTTAAAGAAATTTGGGTCTTCAAAATACTTATATATGCTTTGCATCCACTAGTTTAAGGCATTTTGTTCTTCTAGGTTTAAACAATCTGATCCATAAGAGTTGAAATCTCAACAGCCTCCTCTGTTTTGGTGCTCAAAGTTAAATATGGCATAAGATGAGTACTGTCACTGAAAATAAATTGCAGCATTAGGCAAGGAGGTTTGGTGTCCCTCATTGGGAGCTGAATACAAGATTGCTTTCTTGCCTTCAAGGAAACTGAGTGGATCCCAAGAAGCTTAAACTGACTAGTAAATGGTAGTGCAGGATCTGGTCTTATTTTTCTGTTAGGTATGCATTGGCCAAAAGTAGTTTGTCCAAGATAATAATGATGATTTTTCAATTATATCATGAGTTTTCAATTAAATAATGATTTTTCAACTAAATAGGTCATTTGATTATTTTTAAAAATACCCTTTTCATCTCAATGTGCTGAATAATGCACCTTAGTTATCCACAGGAATCAAATGAACTTCACTTAATGGTGAGGTACATACAATTCTAATACGATGACTGTTACATTAATTTCTTAATTTCTTCACCTAGAAATGTGCCGCTTCTAAGGCCACCAGACAGAAGAGACAGGTGACAAGGATAGCCAATGGGGTCCACACCGCTGACTCCTCTTCGGAAGTTTTTCTTGTCATTTCTTCCTTTTAATCTAAACATTCTTCCTGGACCCTCAAATACTATTTCTTTCCTAGGTCTGAATAATGCTTGACAAGAGTATTTTCTTGTAGGTATTTTTTTATTTTAAGAATTTAAATTTAATTTAAGAATGTGGATACTATTATATTTTATCTAGAAACAATTCTTTTTGTTTAAGAATTTTGATCAGAAACATGAGCTATTCTACACATTCTGTTTCCTTTGGCAATAACATTAAGTCTGGAGTGAAAGAACCTACAGCATGTCTATTTGTCAATGTAACCTACTGAGTAGCACGCTTTAAACTTTTAAGCATGTACATTTTTAAAAGATTTACCTATAAATAGCTAATGGGGAAAATCTTAATGTATGAAAGCTCTGAGTCATCTATCTCACCCACCACCTCTGTCACAAGAGAGGGAATAGAATTTGTCATCAGGGTTCAGCTGGTGGGGCATTTTCTTCCTGAATTTGAAAATGGTTGTATGTGTACTGCAAACATGGTATACATACATTAAACGCTTGCATCTAAGGAACATAATTTGTTTGTTATAGTTTAGAAATAATATTTAAGTAATTAAAGTAATATGAGGATTACCACTGAAAATTTTTGAGAACTCTAGATCCATCATTTTTGGTCCAACCGCTTAACACTGTCTTTCTACAAGTGGACGCTTGGGTCCACTAGACCAGGGTATAAGTCATGCTTCTGTCACCTAATGATCAGATAAAATCTCCCTTCTTTGAGATGAAGATGAAATAAACTTGAACAACCACACATGCCTGTAAAAGTGGGTGAGGGTGGGAGGGCAGAGGGACTTAAATTTTTATGGGCAAGTTTGATCTCTTTTGCCTTGGCTGAGCTATTATTCATTCATTAGCTCACGGCTATTCCCACATCTCTGTCCTGCTGTTGACGCAAAGAGGGAACATGCGTTCTTTCCCATGATTCTCTATCAATTCTAGAGCAATGTTAATACAGATTAAGTGCATAATTTAGGACTTTTACTAGTGGTTTTTGGTTTGCCTTGGTGGAATCCGTCATTTCACTACTATAATAAATAACATAACATTTTTATTAACCAAAGTTATTTTCTTCAGCTTATTTTTACGTAAACTTAAAAATAACTAACTAGTGCATGCGTTAATTTTTTTTAAGCACATGGAAGGGTAGATAGTGAAATAGATTCTCATACCAGACCCCCAATTACCCTCATCAGAAATACTGTTAATGATTTGTGTAGTCTTCTGTGACATTTTTTATACATATATAAGCTTATGTATGTATCTCAATTCATTTTTATAAATAAAATAGTATGTCTTCTTTTTTCATCCTTTTTCTTTCAACCTACCTATGCCATTGAATTTGAAGTAAATTTCCTATGAGTAGCATGTAGTTAAATTGTTTAAAGCAATTCAGTTTGCCAATTTCTGCTTTCCAGTTGGCATATTTGAACCATTTACAATATGTTAACCTTAACTCTAACAATTATTTGTTTTCTGTTTATTTCCAGTTTCTCATTCTTCTGTTTTTTTTTTCCCTCCCTCTTGACTTCCTGTTGGTTACTTGAAAGTGTTTTAAAGATTCCACCTTGATGTAGTTTTAGTATTTTTGAGTAATTCACTTTGCATAGTTTTCTTGGCTGCTCTGGGTATGACAATATACATACTTTATCACTGACTACTGTGTCAGCATTTTGCTGCTTCCAGCTAAGTGTGGAAACTTTACTTCCATTAACCCTTTACCTTCTCCACTTTAAATACTGTCTTAAGTACGAGATGGTGTTATAATTTTAATTTTAGTCACAGCACATATTTTGGAAAACTCATGTGGAGAAGGCACTTACAATATGCTGTGTTGTATTGCTTTTTCTTGCTGTATTTTCCTTCCCTCTTCACGGCATGAAAGCTTTCCTTTTCACTTCATTTCTGTTCTAAGAACTTCCTTTTGCTGTTCTTTAAGGTCAGCCATGGGCCTCTAACAGGTCTTGAAGGCATGGAAGGAATGTCACATGGCATGTCACCTGTCTTGAGTCTCTGGGTGAGACAGTGAAGTCTCCAGCTAATGGAGACAGCGAAGGCTGCCTGGGGGCGAGTGCTTATGGTGGAATCCACTTTGTGGGTGTCCAGCGTCCCACAAGTGGTGTCTCTGAGTGGAAGAGGGGAGTCCCAGGACTATCAAGGAAGGAGAATGTTTCCCCAGGTAACCTGTTTTCAATGGGGCTTTGATCCATCCCTTGTGGATTACCTGGACACCTTCTGTTGTTAGTTTTGGGGGTTGGGAAGTGCCAACCAGATGGCCTTCTGTCGGGCGAGAGATTGTAAGATGCCCAGACATAGTGCTGTTTCTTCCGTCCTTGTTGTTCGGATGCTCAGTCCTGTCTGACTATTTGCAGCCCCACGGACTGTAGCACTCCAGGCTTCCCTGTCCTTCACCATCTCCTGGAGTTTGCTCAAACTCATGTTCTCTGAGTCAATGATGCCATCCAAACATTTCATCCTCTGTTACCCCTTTCTCTTTGGTTGTGGGCTCCTTAAATCAGTTTACCTTCCTCCTTCCTCCTTTGAGAGTTCTCCTTGATTTTCTCCCACACTATTTCCAGTGTTTATTGTAATCCTCCAGAGGGAGAAGTCAGAGATGAGTATATACCAGTTAACTTGTTTGGACAGAAGTCCCTCTTGTTAGCTTTTTAAAGGTAGGATTGGCAGGTTCATAGATATGTTTAAGCCACCACAGACCAAGGGCTTTCTCACTGGCCATGGTTGCCCCAGATAGCCCCTGGACTCTTGACTTCCCTACTCCATCCCTATCTTGCTTCCATTCTCATCCAGGTTTTCCAGTGAATTACAGATTTCCAATTATGCAGAGAACTCTACTCTGTCCTGTACCTCTGCTTTAAGTCCTTTTGTCTATCTCACACCCATCAATGGGCTCAGTTGAACAAACGAGCCTTCTACTCTTTTGAGCAGAGACTCAGGGCAAGGGATAGACCCCGTCACAGTAGGCTTTGTCCTTTGAAGTCACTCACTGTTTTAAATAGCATCTCCAATCACCCCATGCGGTTAACACTTATGTAGATGGAACATTTTTGCTTCACCTTTTGACCAAAGCTTGTGATCTCCTAAAAGGTTGAAATTATGTCTCTAGCACCAAGCAGAGTGCTGAGCACAGAGAGGGTCTGTAATAAATGTGTGTTAAGTGTAGGAAGAAAAGGCAGGCTCTTAGAGTCTTTCTTCCATGGTGCGAATAGGTTCAGCATGATGATAAAAGGTCTGGAGGGACTCTGAAAGGTCAATTAGTCCATCTTTTTGCTTCTGCCCAAGAGCACGTATCAGATAACTAGGTAGCCAGCCTGATTTTAAGTACTTTAAAAGAAAAGACAACTATAGTTTCCTCTTGCAATCCTTGCAGTGTTTAATAACTCTCATTGTCAGCCAGATTTTCTTTCCATCTAGCCTAAGTCTCCCCAGCTGTGTTCTGAAACCCTAGCAGGTAACAGCTGTGAGTGATAATTACAGTACTGCATATTCAGTGAGGCCAAAAATGGGCTCATGGCTGAACCAGAACATTCTCGAGGCCTTTTCTGCCCTGTTTGTGCTGTGTGTGCTGTGCTATGCTAAGTCTCTTCAGTCGTGTCCCATTCTTTGTGACCCCATGGACCACAGCCCACCAGGCTCCTCGGTCCATGGGATTCTCCAGGCAAGAATACTGGAGTGGGTTGCCATTTTCGTCCTCCAGGGGATCTTCTGACCCAGGGATGGAACCACATCTCTTGCATCTCCTGCATTGGCAGGTAAGTTCTTTACCACTAGGGCCACCTGGGAAACCCTTCTGCCATGTTTATTTCCATGTTTACTATGCTGAGTGGCTGAGCAGAGATATGCATAGAAAAAAATGATATAATAAATTTGTTTAGAAAGATTTTTCTATAAAATTACTATCAAAGGATATTATTATTAGTAAGGGATAAAACTAATAAGAAATCAAGGAAATGGGCAGTGTTTTTCATAAAGTGAATTTTAAGGTCATTTTAGTGCTGAACTATACTAACTTTAAATGTATTTATGCTTTTGCTCAGTAGTCTTTGTGTCTTTCTCATATTAATTTCCCAATTATTTCAGAGGAAAGCTCATTATATTCCTATAGCCCCATTCCACTTACTCTTTTCAGTGGTAAAGAATTTGCCTGTTAATGCAGCAGCCGCAGGTTTGATCCCTGGATGGGGAAGAACCCTTGGAGAAGGAAATGCCACTCTACTCCAGCATTATTGCCTGGGAAATCCCAAGGACAGAGGAGCTTGGCAGGCTATGTTCCATAGGATCACAAAGAGTTGGACATGACTTAGAGACTAAACAACACCAACAAATGTCATTTATATTAACTCTGATTAAGCTGCTACTAAGTCGCTTCAGTCATGTCCGACTCTGTGCGACCCCATAGATGGCAGCCCACCAGGCTTCCCCGTCCCTGGGATTCTCCAGGCAAGAACATTGGAGTGGGTTGCCATTTCCTTCTCCAATGCATGAAAGTAAAAAGTGAAAGAGAAGTCGCTCAGTTGTGCCCAACTCTTAGCGACCCCATGGACTGCAGCCTACCAGGCTCCTCCGTCCATGGATTTTCGCTATATACTCAAAATAAAATAAGGACCAACCGCTTGTGAAATCCAGTGACCTCTTGCCCGTGCTCATACTTTTGTGTTTTCTTGACTATTTAATGCCGTTTGGCACCTCTACCCCTTTCCCTAGTCATTCCCGTGTCTTTGGCTTCTGTACAAATGAATTTGACTGTGACCGCTTCTCTTATTAGCCTTTCATGGCTCTTTTTTCTTCCTGTTCCTAAGTATACAATTTTCCTGAAGTTAAGTCCTTGGCTCTTTCTTTCTTTATACTTTCTTCCATAACACATTCCTTAGGCCCTCAATGTGCCCCACCTATTTCACTCCAATACACATAGGGTTCAACCTATTACAATGTCCTACTCGCCCACAGAACATGCGCTTCAATATTCGGGCAAGTCACATTGACCTTAACATCTCTTAAAGAATAAGTCATTTTTTTTCTCCTCAGTATTCAATTTGAAGTGTCATAGCCAAAATCATTTTGTCTAGAGCTATGATGATATAAGGCCCACAAATTATGCTTTGTTATTTGAACAAGGAAGTCAGACCTTGAAAGTGCCAAATTCAAAGGTCTATGAGTCTTCTTTGTACTGTAGATGGATGAATTTGCTGTTTTCTGATACACTCAAATCTACTCCAACTTATATTTCTGATCAGTTGATTAGGAAAATAACTCTTTGACTTCGCTTCCTTCTGGAACCCTGCCTGACTCAGTCAATGACTTCAGGAAGCCCCTCATATTAGAGAAAATTCAAAGGGCCCAGAAGCACATGAACAGATGCTCAATAGCATTATTTATCATGAGAATGCCATAAAACCAAAGGATTAGGATTTTCCTTGTGGTCGAGTGGTTAAGAATCTGCCTGCCAATGCAGGAGACATAGGTTTGATCCCTGGTCCAGAAAGATTCCACATGCTGTGGAGCAAATAAGCCCATGTGCCACAACTATGGAGCCTGCATGCTGTAGCTACTGAAATTCCATGTGTACTAGAGCCCGTGTTCCACAACAAAAGAAGCCACTGTGATTAGCAGTGTGTGCATCACAGCTAGAGAGTAGCCCCAGCTTACCTCAAGTAGAGAAAAGCCTGTGCAAAGCAACAAAGATTCAGCATAGCCAAAAATAAATAAAATTATGTATATATATACATGATTATGTATATATATGTCTATATGTATATATATTTGATCATATATATATATTTATAGCTTAGTCTAGGGTTGTTACTGTGAATCTTAAAGTATCACAGTAACAACCCCAGACTAAGCATCAGTGATTCATGCTTGCAGCAGAAAGGGAGCTTGAACTATAATGCACTAAGAAAATAGTGATTTCTTCCCATAATACAATCATGGTGTTTCAGTGAGTGAACAGTGATTCAGGGGCCTACTAAAGTCACTTTTTGCCTTGACCTAATTTGTGTGGATGGCTTCTTTCCCATTTGGGGGAAATAGGCCTTCTGTCAGCGTGTTTGAAAACATTGTTACTTGAAGTGTAATCTGTGGGCCTGCAGCATCAGCACCACCTGGGACTTGTTAAAAATGCAGAATTTGTCCCGACCCTGGTCCACTGAACAAAAAACTTGCATTTAAATAAAAAACCCTCCAGTGATATGTGGGCACTTTCAATTTTGAAAACATTCTCAGGCCTTAAGTCCATTTTTTCTAAATTTCACTTATTGATACTTCAATCTAGTAACCTTCCTTCCTTACTTACATTTTCTTTCTTTCTGTGTTTTTGAGAGAACCTTACTCAATCACATATGTTTAGTTGAGTTCAGGACTTCTTGGTCACACTGAGTAGAGTTAATAACAGTCAGGTCATGTTTAAATGATCTGAATGCAAACCAGTGAGAAACTGTTTCTAATTCCTGATTGACTAGTTTGGTAAGCCAGCTCTGAGTGTGTTCTCTTTTTCTCTCATTTTCTCTCTCTCTATCACACACACACACATACTGCCAATGGGCACATGAAAGTCCAGTTTTCTGGTCCCAAGTAGAGAGCTAGTTAAACATTACATGTCTGAGACACTCTTATTTGACATAGTAATTTTAGGGGCCTGAATGTCAAGACTAGAGATGGTTCTAATAAAATTCTATTTCTAGATTACCTGGTTTAGGAAAATTGTTTCTCCATACACCACTGTTCTTGCAGTGACATCTTATCCAGCAAGAGATATGTTTGATCAAATACACAACTACAACTCAACTTACTGAAGTGAAACTCAAAGATAAGTCTTGAGATAACCTTGTTTCCACCTTCCTCAGTGGCTCAGTGGTAAAGAATCTGTTTGCCAAGGCAGGAGAGGCAGGTTTGATCCCTGGGTCAGGAAGATCCCCTGGAGGAGGAAAGGACTACCTACTCCAATATTCTTGTCAGGAGAATCCCGTGGACAGAGAAGCATGGTGGGCTACAGTCCATGGGGTCTCAAAAGACTTGGGTATGACTTAGTGAATAAACAACAATAATAAAACAAAGTTGTTTATATAGAAGGAGCAAAATGTCATTGATAATTGACTATTAAGCACATCCTTTTTTGTCTACATCTGTGGGAAGAACATCTTAGGTGAAATTTGAAGCACCAACAGTGCTCAAGACTTGCTCCTGTCCACATCCTAAGGCCCTGAGCTTGTACCTTGAGCTGGAGGCTGAACTAAAGTAAGGTTTCTCCTCCAGGGGATGAGTTAAAAATAATTCACTGTGTTCAGGCCCAGCAGTCTTTAGGGAGAGACATCTGTACTGACTGCAGATTCAAACATCACAGAGGAAGTAACCCTTCCATCATCAGGGATTGACTGGTTTCCTGACTGCACTTCAAGACCTTGGTTAGAAGTCATAGAAGGTTTCTAAAAAATAATCCGGACATTTAATCAGAACCTGGGGATACTGTATGGAAATTCTTTCATTTATTCCTTTGCTCATTTACGTATTTATTCAATAAGTAATTATTAAGGGCCTCTTATCTTTTTGGCATTATTCTACATACTAAGTTTATAGCAGTGATCAAAACAGACAAAGATACCTGTCATCTATGGTGTAATAACTTTCTAGTAGGAAGTCATTGGAGGTGTGACAGGATTTAGCTTATAGCTTAAGAACATCCCTCTGGCTGATCTGTTGAAAATAGATTTATAATGTGTTTATTGAATAGAATGGACTGATGAACTACCACAGACAGCAATGTGAGACTTTCTCCATGAACATCAAGTCTATGAGTATAGATTTCTCAGATTCTATTTGCTTAAGATACTAGGACAACTTACTCATGAAAACCTTTTTGATTTAATACATATGTTAAAGATAAAAGACAAGGAAATTCTTCTCCAGAAAACATTATTTAAATCTTATTTTGGGTGGCAAACTCCTCTTCATGCAGGGTAGCTTCAGGTTGAATATCTGGGATACACTACTATACAATACTATAAAAACTTACAATTATAGTGACTATTGAAGATCTCCCGACACTATCAGGCTTTTATTAAAAATTTTGGTTTTGATCTCTTCATACATTAACTTGCATGAGAAATGGATTTGGGGATTAAAGAAAAAGAAGCTAGCATTTGTTGATAGCATATTATGTGCCAGACACTTTACGTACATCCTTTCATTCAATCCTCATGTCAACAATGTACAGTGCAGTAGATATTATTATTCCCAATTCAAGAATGTGGGCAATGAGCTCACTGCTGCTGCTGCTAAGTCGCTTCAGTCATGTCCGACTGTGTGCAGCCCCATAGATGGCAGCTCACCAGGCTCTGCCGTCCCGGGGATTCTCTAGACAAGAACACTGGAGTGGGTTGCCATTTCCTTCTCCAATACATGAAAGTGAAAAGTGAAAGTGAAGTTGCTCAGCCATGCCCGACTCTTAATGACCCCATGGACTGCAGCCTACCAGGCTCCTCCGTCCATGGGATTTTCCAGGCAAGAGTACTGGAGTGGGGTGCCATCGCCTTCTCCGAATGAGCTCACAGTGGTTAAGAATTTTCCCACTACCCACACCTTGATAGTGGCAGGAGCAGGATTGGGACGCCCGAGCTGTCTTCTGATCAAATTATACTACATCATTGAAGGTTACCACGTCAACAAAGACAACTACTGCATAGTGGGAATACTGCTATTTGATTACTCACCATCATTAAATCATTTCAAACTAATTAAGTGTATAGATTTAGGACTGTTGGAATCTTTAAAATTCTGTGATTCAGGGCATCTAAACAGCCTCTATCTTGAATTGCTTGCTATCCCATATTCCCATCAAGAGACTTGTTGACACAGTTAATATTTGATAGGGCAACATAGCAGTTGGCCATTCGGATGGCCAGTAACAAAAGAAAAGGCCAGGTGTTGACAAAGCTATTGTTGTTGTTGTTCAGCTACTCAGTTGTATCTGACTCTTTGCGACCCCATGGACTGCAGCACACCAGGCTTCCCTGTCCATCACCATCTTTCGGAGCTTGCTCAAACTCATGTCCATTGAGTTGGTGATGCCATCCAACCACCTCATCCTCTGTCGTCCCCATCTCCTCCTGCCTTCAATCTTTCCCAGCATCAGGGTCTTTTCTAATGAGTTGGCTATTTGCATCAGGTGGCCAAAGGATTGGAGCTTCAGCTTCAGCATCAGTTCTTCCAATGAATATTCAGGATTGATTTCCTTTAGGATTGACAAGGCTACAGGAATACTGAAACCCTTGTGCACCATTTGTGGAAATGTAAATGTTGCATCCATTATGGAAAATAGTATGGAGGCTCCTCAGAAAAATTAAAAATAGAAATACCAAATGACCCAGCAATCCCACTTCTGGGTATATATTCAAAACAATTCAAAGCAAGATTTTAGGGAGATATTTGCATTCTCAAGTCCATTGGGGTATTATTCACAATAGCCAAGAGGTAAAAGCAACTCAGATGTCCATTAATAGATAAATGGGTTAAGGAAATATAGTATACACATATACTTAAAATGAAGAGGAGAGTGAAAAAGCTGGCTTAAAACTCAACATTCAAATAACTAAGATCATGGCATCCAGTCCCATCACTTCATGCAAATAGATGAGGAAACAATGGAAACAGTGACAGACTTGACTTTATTTTCTTGGGCTCCAAAATCACTGCAGATGGTGACTGCAGCCAGGAAATTAAAAGATGCTTGCTTCTTGGCAGAAAAGCTATGACCACCCTAGACAGTATATTAAAAAGCAGAGACATTACTTTGCCTACAAAAGTCCATCTAGTCAAAGCTATGGTTTTTTCCAGTAGCCATGTATGGATGTGAGAGTTGGACTATAAAGAAAGCTGAGCACTGAAGAATTGATACTTTTGAATTGTGGTGTTAGAGAAGACTCTTGAGAGTCCCTTGGACTGCATGGAGATCCAACCAGTCCATCCTAAAGGAAATCAGTTCTGAATATTCATTGGAAGAACTGATGCTGAAGCTGAAGCTCCAATACTTTGGCTACCTGATGTAAAGAACTGACTCATTGAAAAAGACCCTGTTGCTGGGCAAGACTGAAGGCAGGAGGAGAAGGGGATGACAGGGGATGAATAGTTGGATGGCATCACCAATTCAATGGACATGAGTTTGAGCAAGCCCCAGGAACTGTGATAGACAGGCCTGGCATGCTGCAGTCCATAGGGTCACAAAGAGTTGGACACGACTGAGTGACTGAACTGAACTGAAGCATATGCATACAATGGAATATTATTCAGTCTTAAAAAAGAAGAAAATCCTGTCATTCTCTACAACATAAATGAATATTGAGGATTTATTCTAAATGAAACAAGCCAGTCACAAAAGGGAAAAGTGCTATGTGATTCCACTCTTCTGAAGAATCTGAACTAGTCAAAATCATAGAAACAGAAAGTTGAAAGGTGGTTACCAAAGATCAGGGGCAGGAAGGAGGGGGGTTAGTATTCAATCAGTAGAGAGTTTCAGTTTTGAAAATTAAAAAAATTCTAGAGTTCTGTTTCACAAAAGTGTGAATCATTTAATACCACTAAACTGTACACTTAAATAGTTAAGGAGGTAAATTTACTGTTATGTATGTGTGTCTTTTTAACCACAATGTAAAGTATCAAGGAAAAACTCATCTACCAAAGTATTTAATCAACAATACAGTTTGAAAATCTAAGACAAGCACTAACAGTGTTTTCCTATCTCAGTTTACCATGACTCTTGGATAAATAACATTTGCTGGTTGTTTCTTTTCACAGATACAAAACATCGATTGTATGGTCTCTGGTTTGAAACACTAATATTTAAGGATATATCTGAACTTACTCTTTTTATTGTAACATGATTTTCTTGTGGAATTGATGGCATCTTAATTTGCAGAATAAAAAGAAATTAGGTACTTACCATTAAAAAAGAAATGGTCATTCATTCTTCCATATTCTCTAAGATCTACCCTTGAATCCAGTTAAGTCACTGAAATGCTACATGCCTGGCACATATTAGTGTTCAACTTTCTGCAGTAGTTATTTGATAAATTTCCAATACATAAACGTGTTTCTCACCTTTTTCCAGGGTCAAGCTAAGAAATGACTTTACGACAGGTACTTCTCCATCATTTATAAAATTATTATTGCATATAATGTTCATTATATAATAATTATGTACCTCATAAAACAAGCCTCAAAAAAAAAAAACCCTCTGATTTTTCCTAAATGGTATATAGTTGTCTACTCTTTGCAATATTATTCTTCATTTAGTATAAAATGGGAATGCTAACATTTATTCTGTTTTCTTTTTTACTTAACTTTCTATAAGTTCAGAGTATATGTTATATACAATTTAGGAATGATTTGGCCAGATTTCTGATATAATTAACACTGCTGCTGTTGCTGCTAAGTCGCTTCAGTCATGTCCGACTCTGTCCGACCCTATAGACGGCAGCTCACCAGACTCCGCCATCCCTGGAATTCTCCAGACAAGAACACTGGAGTGGGTTGCCATTTCCTTCTCCAATGCATGAGAGTGAAAAGTGAAAGTGAAGTCACTCAGTCATGTCTGACTCTTAGAGACCCCATGGTCTGCAGCCTACCAGGCTCCTCCGTCCATGGGATTTTCCAGGCAAGAGTACTGGAGTGGGGTGCCATTGCCTTCATCACTATTGGCCATTATATTTTTACTTTGTATTTTATCGTGAATGAACTTGAACCTTGTTACATGTTTAACCAAATAAAATTTCTGGACTTGTAGACCTTATTCACAAGGTCGAGCAAGCCTCTAAAACTGTCACTGGGAGGCTTTCACTCATGTGAGGTTGCCCACTGAAGCATTTCTCAAATGTGTAAAAACTGTCCTTAAATGCAGAAGGAATGAATGAGAACTCCTGAAGGGATTTGGGAGTGTATCTCTAATAGGGCACAACAGGCACGATATTCCTTTGCAGCTTCATGCTTTATCTCGTTCATAACAGGTCTGCATTTTTAAAGATGAAAGGATAATTTTAAAATCACTTACTAGTCAAAGTCCTTAACTTTTCTTCCTCACATCTTTGAATAAAATTAATACTCAAGGTGAATGTACTGTCTTTTATCCTGTGACTTTGAAACCCCTTGAATTCCTAAAACCGCGTATGATACAAGAGATAAATTTAGAGCTGAAAGTAAACTTCCATATAACCTTTCTCAATCTTTCCTTTCCCATGGAACAAAAGTTAGGTACAGGAAAGTTTAACCAAGATGACCCAGGACAGAATTTGTTTCTGGAGTCCTGTCTGTTTTGTTACTCATCTCATTCTTTGGTCCTGTCTCCTAATGAATCGCCTAAGGAGGTTGGAGCAGATGATTCCCAGGTTTCTTTTCAGTTCCGTTATTTCATTTCTGTGTTTCTGAAACCAGGACCGTGTTGGACTTCAGTAATAAAAAAGTAAAGTTTAAAAAATAATGGATGACAATGAATGCTCTGAAGATGTCCAAAATTTTATACTGTGAACACTTGGTCCAACTGTGTATATTTCACAAGATGTTAATGTTCCTGTGTACACACTGTACGCAAGGCTGTGTGAAAATTCACATCTTCATTTCAACATTCTGTCATTTCTATTTCCACCTCAGAATGTATGTGTCATAGCAAAAGACACTGATAGAGTATATGATTTCTATATACCAGGTCCTGGAAATATATCCAGGTCTCTACTATCCTTCAGGCAGTGCTATCAGATAGAGCTTCATGTGTTGATGAGAATGCTCAGTATGGCTCTGTGCAATGTTGCAAGCCCTTAGCTTCGAGTGGCTATTGAAGAACTGAATTTTGAGTTTTATTTAACTTTAGTTAATTAAAATTTAAGTTACACATATGGCTACTGATGACTGAACTGCCCAATCTCAGAATCTTATCATAAAAGAAAAACACAGAAGCCCAAGGAATGAGGGGATCAACTTTCAAACCAGAGATGCAACTATGTAGGTAAGTGAGGATCTTTTATTGCAGGGCTTTCAGAAATATAATCACTGTTAACCACATGAAAACTATCTCTCATGAGAGGAAAACTTTTTATCTTTTTCTTAAAGAAAAGACAATTAAATGATTGTTGTAAAATCAACTTCCCTGAAAAGAGAGAGAGAGGAAAAAAAAAAAAAAAAAAAAAATCAAGTGAACACTACTGCCATCTTGTGGATTCTGGATGCTGGGACAGTTCAGATTCTGAGAACATGCGCTCTCTGAGGAGTTGAGTTATGCGATTGAGGCAGTGTTCACAAGAAACTTGAAGTTGCATCTTTTGAATGGGTTAGAGGTGAATTCTAGTCACTGGGCATCAAAGAATACCCGCATGACACAAATCAATTTTAGAAAAACTATCTTTTAGCCTTGAAAGACTGATAGAGTTTGGGTAACTATCTAAATTCAGTAACTGGGTCTTAAAAAAAAAATGTTGACTCTTATTTTGCTTCATTTCTACAATAAGCCATTTAAAAAATTACCCAGTGTCCTCCTTTACTTCTTCAAATATCCAGGAAAAGGAGATACAATCACGTAGTTAGTTTTCAGGATTGTTGAATCAAAATAAAAATATATCTGTGTACGTTTCTGTTTTAAATTTCTAAAAATGTGTCTGATTGTCATCCATGCTCTATTTACTTACCCAAACACACACACGTGCACACGTAACCTTGCAGTGATTCATTTTCCTTTCTCTCATTCCATATTCTTTGCATTAAAAGAATTTTAGGAAACTTTAAGGCAGGAATTCTCTCCTTGGTAACATGGTGCTGGTCAAATATTGCTTATAATTTGCATTTATTAACTGATTTATTTCCTGGGTCTCCTTTTACTAAGGCTCTCACAGATCTTCCCTTGGTACAAATGAGAATTATGGGTATTGCTTTTATTCTAGACAGTGCTTATCTCACAGAATAAAGATAATAAAATAAAAATGGTCTTGTGCTTCATCTAAATTATTTCATCTGATTGATGACTGTCATTTATAACTTTATTGTTACTTCCGTCTTGGGTATTCCTTTGGAAAAGGTGTATGGATTCATTACATATTCTAATATATTGTCTATAGTTTATAAGATAAAGTCAAGCATGTATCTGCTGATAATTTTTAAGTTGACCTGTCTTTATACTTAGAAATGTCTGTTAGTAGTAGGCTTCCCTGGTGGCTCAGATGGTAAAGACTCTCCTGCAATGCAGGATCCCTGGGTCGGGAAGATCCCCTGGAGAAGGAGATGGCAACCCACTCCAGTAATCTTGGCTGGAGAATTCCATGGACAGAGGAGCCTGGCAGGCTACATGGGGTTGCAAAGAGTCAGGCATGACTGAGCAACTATCACTCACTGAACATATGATGGGGATGAGGAGAAATAATCCTGAATGTATAATTATGACAGGCATGGGAAAGAATACAGGTGAATTTGCATACTTTATTCATTTTCATTTGGCTCTGGAGTGGGGCTGATGTTTGGCATCGGAGACATCTTTTTAAATAAAGTACCAAAAATTAGCTTAATTTTTTTTTAATTTGACAGTATCAAATTGACGCATTAGGTCATTCTATAAACTTGAATTCAAAGGGGAGGGGAAAAGAGGGAAAGGAAGAAATTAAAATAGATGGAAAACCTTGAATTGAGAATTCTGGAAATTTGATTGAGGGAATAATAATCATGTACGTTAATATTTACACGAGGCAGAGACTGAAGAGAAGAGGGTAGGGAACATGGGCACATCAGCACCTCAGGCATCAGAGGATCATTTGTCTCCAAAAGAAGGACTTTTTGACGTCATAAAGTGGAACAGGGAGACTATATTCTGTTCCGGCTTCCCTGGTAGCTCAGTTGGTAAAGAATCTGCCTGCAGTTCAGGAGACCTCGGTTTGATCCCTGGGCCAGGAAGATTCCTTGGAGAAGGAAATGGCAAACCACTCCAGTATCCTTGCCTGAAAAATCCCATTGGAGAGAGGAGCCTGGTGGGCTGCAGTCCATGGGATCGCACAGAGTTGGGCACGAGAGAGCGACTAATACTTTCTATTCTGTTCTGTAGAAAGAAGTAACAGGATTTTGAATCTATCACAATGAACAAAAAGTACAATGTGTGCTGTGTGTTGGTGTCAGTCACTCGGTTGTGTCTGACTCGCTCAGTCGCTCTTTGTGTGACCTGGACTGAGCCCAGGTCTCCTGTGCTGGAGGCAGATTCTTTACCAACTGAGCCATCAGGGACGCATACAATGTGCTGTTAAAAGGCACAAATACTGAGACTGTGGCAGAAGGCCCAGCAGAGCCAGATTAGGGCATTTCAACCAACTGGTGGAATCTGTAATGATTCCGCTAGTAGCTCCAGCTCTAACAATAGACCCGGGCATTTCACTAAGTGGATAAGAGTTTCCTGAATCACTGACTTAAAAAGAGAAAGGAAGGCTTACCTTTCAGTGGAATAGGTAAAAATAGGAGAACATACCGGTACTGAAGGAACTGAGAAATCAGAGACAAATCAAGTATGATTCCCAAGGAATAGAAAAGACAGCACTATCAAAGCTATTAAAGCTGAAAAACAATAAAAATGAACATATGAAAACCAGGAGCACTTCAGATGAAAGAAGACAGGGCTTCCCTTGCCTAATTTCCATTTTCAACAACAAATTTATTGACCAAATGTAGGTCAAAGAAGTAACAGTAGCAGATTTTGAAGATTTATACATCAGGAACTTCAGAGGAACATAACATCCTGGGAGATGTTCATGAAAGAGGATTCAAATGTTAGGATTCACACATTCAATTTTCTTTCTGCTGGAATTTAAGTAAAATTTTTTAAGGGCATTAAGGAAAAGTTACATCACATAAGTTTAGAGGGAAAACAAACAAAATTAATATGCCTCTTTCTGGCATTATAGCAGATGAGATAATCTGAAAACTCACCTGCAGCTAAATCTAGAAATGCAGAATGAAATATAACAAAAATTCTTGAAATTTAAAGATAGGCCATAAAGGGAGCAAGATATCGGAACCAAAAAGGAAGAGGGAAATGAGAGCCACTGTTGTGAGTGTGTGAGCTGAAACTGTACAACTCTGGAGTATTTGATTTTGATAGAAATACTCATATAAAGAGAAATTGGGGCTTAGCAAGGAAGACAGGAGGAATTGATACAGCTTACAGCTTCATAAAGCCAAGATTCTCAAAGGGCTACATACTCAGTGAAAAGGAATCTTAGAAAATTTCTGCATATCAGCTGGGGAAAATGACAAAAATAATTGGGTGTCTCAGCCTCGATTCAGGGAATTGATAAGCACAGATACACCCTCAGCATAATTTGAGGGCTAAATTTATGTGGTCAGAATTGTCTGGAAATTTTTAAACTGAGAATAACATAAAATTATCCTAGGCTATTGATAGCTTTGGGGTTCCTAGAGGAGAAAAAATTTCACTAGGAATACTTTTATAACCGAGATCATAAGAGGTTTCGTTAATAAAAACCCTATCTTCCAAATAACAGGCTTATAATACAATATTTCAAATCTCAAGATCAAAATTCAGCATATATATTATAAAATAAAGAAATTAAGCATCAAAAATTTCAGATAACATGATTTCAGTGTGACCTATAATATAAAATAACTATGTTTGATGTGCATAAATACTGATTCTGCTAGAAAAGTGAACTAATGTTATGTCATGCATGTTTAGTTGTGTCTGACTCTTTGCAACCCCTCCAGGCTCCTCTGTCCATGGTATTCTCCAGGCAAGAATACTGGATTGGGTTGCCATTTTCTCATCCAGGAGATCTTCCTGATTCAGGGATCAAAACTGGATCTCCTATTTCCTGCATTGGCAGCAGATTCTTTACCACTGATCCACCAAGGACACTAATAGATTTTCATAAAATTAAAAATATAGTCTTCAAAATGAAAAATCTAGTAGACAGGTTAAAAAACTGAACATAGAATTAGGGAACCATAAGATATATTTGAAGGAATTGTGCAATTTTGATCATGAAGAAACACAGAGAGGAAAATATGAGAAGAAGTTAAGAGACATGGAGAACAGAATGACAAGGTTCAGCACAGTAAATAGCAGATGCATTAAGAGGAACTGTGAAGATGTAGAAAGGTGACATTTAAAGGTACCACATAAAGGATTTTCCAGAACTTTTAAAAGACATGAATTTTCATTCTTTTAAAATTTCACTGAAGTATGATTGCCTTACAGTGTTGCTTGTAATTTCCCAGTTCCGTTCAGCTGCTCAGTCATGTCCGCCTCTTTGTGACCCCATGGACTGCAGCATGCCAGGCTTCCATGTCTATTACCAATCTCTGGAGCTTTGTCAAACTCATGTCCATCGAGTTGATGATATCATCCAACCATTTCATCCTCTGTCATCCCCTTCTCCTCCTGCTTTCAATCTTTCCCAGCATCAGGGTCTTTTCCAATGAGTCAGTTCTTTGCATCAGGTGGCCAAAGTATTGGAGCTTTAGCATCAGTCCTTCCAGTGAATATTCAGGACTGAATATTCCCCTCCTCTTTGTCAACCACAAGTCTGTTCTCTCTGTCTGTGAGTCTGTTTTTCTTTCATAGATACATTTATTTGTGTCATATTTTAGATTTCACATTTAGGTAACGTCATATGGTATTTGTCTTTCTCTTTCTGACTTGCTTAGCTTATAATGATAATCTCTAAATCCATCCATGTTGTAAATGGCATTATTTCACTCTTTTTTATGGCAGAGTAATATTCCGTTGTCTATATATGCCACAGCTTCTTTATCCATTCATCTGTTGGTGGACATTAAGATTTTTTCCTTGTCTTGGCTATTGTAAATACTGCTGCAATGAACATATGGGTGCATGTATCTTTTTGAATTATAGCTTTCTCTGGGTATACGCCCAGGAGTGAGATTGCTGGATCATGCAGTAACTTTATTTTTAGTTTTTTGAGGAAACTTCATACTGTTTTCCACAGTACTTTCACTAATTTACAAATCTACCAACAATGTATGAGGGTTCTCTTTTTTCTACACCCTCTCCAGTGTTTATTATTTGTGGACTTCTTAATGATGGCCACTCTGACTGGCATGAGGTGGTACTTCATTGTTGTGTTGATTTGCATTTCTCTAATAATTAGCTCTGATGAGCATCTTTTCATGAGCCTATTGACCATTTGTGGGCTTCCCTGGTGGCTCAGGGGTAAAGAATCTGCCTGCCAACGCAGGAGACAATGCAGGTTTGATCCCTGGGTCAGAAAGATCCACTGGAGAAAGAAATGACAACCAACTCCAGTATTCTTGCCTGGGAAATCCCGTGGGCAGAAGAATCTGGCAGTCAACAGTCTATGGGATTGCAAAAGTGTTGGACATGACTTAGTGACTAAACAACAATTGACCATATATAGAAAGACATGAATTCTTAGATTCAGTGAGCACAATTAATTCATAGTAGGGTAAAGAAAATTTCATATCTAAAAGTGTTATTTAATGGAAAAACAGAGCACCAAAAAAATAATTGCTACCAATTAATAATTAGGTTGTCTGCACACTTCCCAACTGCAACAAAAGTAAGCAGGAAACAAGCAAATAAGATCTGAAAGAGTTTTGAGAAATAATCTTCAACTAGATTTCTATACCTAAAACAACTATGATTTAAGCATGGGAGATAAATAAGGGCATTTTCAGACAAAATATATTGAGAGAGTTTACCGATTATGAAATGATACAGAAAGAACTATCAAAGAATGAAGTACAGGAAGAAGAATTGTGAACTTACAGGATACAAGAAGAATTGATTATCCAGCAAAATGCAAATGTAGGAAATCTAAATATGATGGTGATGATGTCATTGATAATGATGATGGTGACAACTGATTTAGAGGATATAAACACAAACTTTAAAATGCAGAGTGAAAACACTTAAGATAAAAGGCATAGGATTAGCATTAAAGCTTTCTCTAGGGTCTTATATTGTTTGTGAAGAGTGTAGGGCAAACTGATTAACTTTAGACTTTATTATGTTTATTTAACACTTAATATTGAACTAAAAAGCCTCTTGATGAAAATGAAAGAGGAGAGTGAAAAAGTTGGCTTAAAGCTCAGCATTCAGAAAATGAAGATCATGGCATCTGGTCCCATCACTTCATGGGAAATAGATGGGGAAACAGTGGAAATAGTGTCAGACTTTATTTTTTGGGCCCCAAAATCACTGCAGATGGTGATTACAGCTATGAAATTAAAAGACTTTTCCTTGGAAGGAAAGTTATGACCAACCTAGATAACATATTGAAAAGCAGAGACATTACTTTACCAACAATGGTCCGTCTAGTCAAGGTGATGGTTTTCCCAGTGGTCATGTATGGATGTGAGAGTTGGACTATAAAGAAAGCTGAGCACTGAAGAATTGATGCTTTTGAACGGTGGTGTTGGAGAAGACTCTTGAGAGTCCCTTGGACTGCAAGGAGATCCAACCAGTCCATCTTAAAGAATATCAGTCCTGGGTGTTCATCAGAAGGACTGATGTTGAAGCTGAAACTCCAATACTTTGGCCACCTCATGCAAAGAGTTGACTCATTGGAAAAGACTGATGCTGGGAGGGATTGGGGGCAGGAGAAGGGGACGACAGAGGATGAGATGGCTGGATGGCATCACCGACTCGATGGACATGAGTTTGAGTGAACTCTGGGAGTTGGTGATGGACAGGGAGGCCTGGCGTGCTGTGATTCATGGGGTCACAAAGAGTTGGACATGACTGAGCAACTGAACTGAACTGATTGTCTATATTAAAATTTAAAGGGCTAACAACAAAGAAAAATATGATGCAAGAGAATATAGTGTATATATAGTGTATTAAATATACATATACATTATATTTCTTTTGTATTCTCTTATACTTGCCTAAAATAACCATTTTTACCTAAAAAATAAAATCTACTTCTATAATAAAGAAGATTAATATCACAGAAAAGTAAAGACATGAGGAATATGCTCCATTTGTTTATGCAGTCATTATTTTATTACTTTATTTTTTTCTACTTAGGATTGTTTCTTAAAACTGGAAATGTTTCCTTATATAGCCAAAATGACATTATCATATATTGCTAATTTCTCAATATCTCTTTATATTCATACAAAAAATCCTTGAGTCGATATTTCTTCCTAAATAGAATCCAGTGTTGTCTCTCTTTATGAAGGCATAATGTTCCTTTGGTATCAAAGAGATGTTCAGCTCCTCACTAACATTTACTTAATGTTAACAACAATTGATAATCTTTTCCTGAATCAATTAAGGCTGTAAAGTGATGATTCTCTATCTTTCTTCTAAATATATTACCTGGCATTTTCTATAAAGTGGACCTTTTTAATATTTTATTTGTTTCATCAATTGAGAATATTTGGTTACCCGAAAATAAGATTCTTATTTGAAAGACAGAGTAAATAGTTTCTGCCCTTTAGTTAACATTTTTCAAAGTAAAGAATTACTTTAAGAGTGGCCTCAATTGACCACAAATGATTTTTTTGGCTTTCTCTTTTTTTAGTATCATTATAAACAGATGGATTTCCATAAATGCCAAGTGGTTCAATCAATTACAATCATTATATTTTCATTCTCTAATTGACATAATTCTGGCCATAGAAGAGCTCCATTAGGTCGGCTCCTGTGTCCTTTTGACATACCCCATTAATCTTGAAAATGTTCTTGCTTTTTGGCAGGACAAGATATTCCAGGCTTGTGTAGTACCTTCTTTACTCAGATCTGTACTCAGTCATTTCCTCAAGGGCCCTTGTTTCTCTTAGTCATGAATTATATTAAAGATGAGAATCTGAGCAATAATTCATTATTGGTGTGACAACTATCCTTCTAGGCCATTGGAGTGAACAATATGATGCAGTCAGCAACCTTATTTTACCTTTTCACCTTCTAGTCCCCTTTTCTCTTTTTTCCCCTCCTTTGTTGTGCTACTTCTACACTGTTAAATAAAAGTTATGTTCTTTATCTACCAATATTCTCTACTATATCAGTGATCATAGTAAATGTAAATAGACAAAAATTGCCAGTTAGAATGAGGAGAATCTCTCAAAAAGTCACAGACCCACTAATTACAAGCAATATATCTAAAACAGAATTACAAAGAATGAGAGCAGAGGAGATTAAAAAACACATGCAGGGAAAACACTAACCATGAAAAAGGTGCAGTGGCTGTATTAATACCATAACAACCTAGAAATTAAGGCAAACTTTTTATTAGGAATAATGAGGACTATTACATAATACAAGAGGGATACATCTTGTACAAACCATAACAACTCTGCAATTGTACATATATAGTTACATAGCTTCAAATTTCATAATGTAAAATTGTTAGCGTTATGTATCTGGAATGTTTTTACGTGTAAAGCAAAAGCTTAATATAGCCCTAGAAGTTGAAACAAAACAGTGGGCAAGCTTTTTGTCTAGTGGATATATATGGAACCTTGAAGTCCAAAGTTGCAGGATGTATTTCCAAGATTACATGGAATAAGCGCAAAACTGGGATGCAAAATAGTATCGTCCAAACCAAAGAGCTGATATAGGGTCCACATTCTCTGACCAATAAAGTTGGGACTCAGAATGAAAATGAAAAGATTATAAAATGTATTTTTCTAAATAACTCAAAAACAAAAAATTAATGAAAATTTCACATATCAAAACTTGTGGGATGTAATTCAGTTAGCTCTCAGAAGGACAGGTATGACCTCTAAATATGTCTTTAGAAAGACTGAAAATTAAAGAACCAAGCAGGCAACTCAAGAAGTTAGACAAAGAAACAGCAGGGTATATGCAAAGAAAGTGGAAGGAAAAAATAAATTTCCCAAATTAATTAATTAAATTAATAAATTAAATTCAGAAAACTAAGTTTAATGAATAGCACTGATAGAGGTAAAAGCCCTTCCTTTAAAAAGAAGAACATCGTAGAAAACCCTGTGGGATTAAAGACCTAAATGTAAGACTGATGCTATAAAACTCTTAGAGGAAAACATAGGCACTCTGACATAAATCACAGCAATATTTTTCTAGATCCATCTCTTTGAGTAATGGAAACAAAAGCGAAAATTAACAAATGAGACCTAATTAAACTTGAAAGGTTTTGCAGAGCAAAGGAAATCATAGAACAGAAAGACCGCCTAGGAGATGGGAGACAATGTTTGCCAGTGATGCAACTGACAAGGAATTCATATATATAAACCACTCACACAACTCAATATCAAAGAAACAAACAGCCCAATTGAAAAAGTGGGCAGAAGACCTAAACAGATATTTCTCCAAAGAAGACATATCAATGGTCAACAGGCATATGAAAAAATGCTCAGCATTACTAATTATTAGAGAAATGCAAATCAAAACTACCATGAAGTATCACTTCATACCAGTCACAATGCTAAGTACTAAGTCGCCACAGCTGTGTCCAACTCTTTGCAAGTTGGACCAACCCTATGGACTATAGCTCACCAGGCTCCTCTGTCCATGGTATTCTCCAGGCATGAATACTGGAGTGGGTTGCCATGCCTTTCCCCATCAGTCAGAATAGCCATCATCAGAAAGTATTCAACAAATGCTAGAGAGAGTGTAGAGAAAAGGGAGTCCTCCTACATGGTAGGAACATGAACTAGTATAGCCACCATGGAGAACACTATGAAGGTTCCTCCAAAAACTAAAAATAGAGTTGCCATATGATCCAGCAATCTCTTTCCTGGGCATATGTCCAGAAAAAAGGAAAACTCTGATTTCAAAAGATACATACATCCCAATGTTCATAACAGCACTATTTACAATAGGCAAGGCACGGAAGCAGCCTAAATGCTGAAAGACTGAGGAATGGATAAAGATGTATATGTACACAATGAGTATTACTCAGCCATTAAAAAGAATGAAATAATGCCATTTTCAGCAACATGGATGGATCTAGATATTATCATGCTAAATGAAGTAAGACAGAGACAAATACAATATATCTCTTACATGTGTATTCATAAAAAAATTATACAGATGAAGTTATTTACAAAACAGAATCACAGGCAAAGAAAGCGAACTTACAGCTACCAAAGGGGAAAAAGCATGGGGGATAAATTAGTTTGGGATTGGTAGATACACATTGCTGTTGTTTAGTCACTAAGTTGTGTCCAACTCTTTCGCAATCCCATGGACTGTAGCCCACCAGGCTCTTCTGTCCATAGGATTTCTCAGGCAAGAATATTGGCGTGGGTTGCCATTTCCTTGTCCAGGGGGATCTTCCTGACTCAGGTATCAATCCTGCGGCTCCTTTGCCACTGAGCCACCAGCAAAGCCCCCAGATACACATTACTGTATATAAAATAGACAAATAAGGATCGACTATATAGCACAGGGAACTATATTAAATATTTTATAATATCCTCTAATGAAAAAGAATATGAAAAATATAGATATATACATGTTTATGTGAATATATTACAGGAATCACTTTGCTGTACACCTGAAACTAATGCGGTTTTCTAAATTAACTGTATCTCAATTGGAAAAAAAGAAAGAAAACCTTCCTGGTAAGGCTGATCAAGAGAAAAAAAAAAGAAGAAAAAAAACAAAAAATATTAGGAATGCAAAGGGCATGTGACCAGAGCTTCCGTAGAAGATAATCCCCGTGTATCTTGCTTCCAAGCTGTGTTTTCCATGAGCACAGAGTTGCTTATGCAGTGCAAAATGGGCACTGCAACAATATTTGCTGAGCAATTATTAAATATATGGACCAAGCAAATGTCCTTGACAGTTGTAACATCTTAATCACTAATTAATGGAGAAAGTAATTTATTAGTTTTTTGTTTTCATGACAAGGGGCAGCTGAGAGGGAGAGAAGTTTTCTAAGGAATGTGTGGTGATTTAGGGGAAACTTAGGATAGGACTGAGGGAGAAATAGGGCAATGAAGTCATAAGTCCAAATATAAGTCAATCCCTGCATCCCTGTAAGTTAATGAGCACTCACAGGCTTTGGGGGGATTTCACCCTAAAGTTGAATGTTAAGGAGTTTTCAGAGGTTTGATCACACTTTTAAGGTAGTAGGCTCACAGTTTAACTTTTAAAAATTAAATTCACAACAAAGAGAGACATTTTAAATGACATAGTTCTACGTGAACACAGAGATAAAAATCCTCCACAGGACTAGGTGCTCAGTACACTGTATCCAGCAAAGGTTTCCAGAGGGGAAACCCTGCCAATGAATACATGCAACTTCAAATAAATTATTATCGAAGGATATTCCCTAAGGACATTTTTTTTTCTTTCCCTAATTATTTGAAGTGTTGTCAAGTTCCAGCAAAAAGAACATGAAAGGGAAACACTGAATAAGACACACGGTATACATATTTATAACACTTCCAAAAATATATGCTCATTTTGGACTCTGACATATTAATACTCAATGCCTCCTTTATCATTTATTTCTGGGAACAAATGTGATATTAAATGAGTATTGATTTGAATATGATCCTATTCTTCATTGCAAATTTTATGTAATCAAACCTTGTTTGATTGTTCTCTGAGGAGACTGGGCCTTACCTCAGTCTGATGAAGACAAATCTGGATACATGTTTTTGTCAAGTGGTCAGATAGTTAAACCTCAATGTGAAAAATTCCCTCTTTTAATTGTTAGGTTCAGGAGATAGTATAGGATAGGAGGAAGGATGCATGTTTCAAACTATTAACAGAAGAAAAAGGCTTCAGTCATTAAAAGCATTTCTTCTCTTGATGTTCTGACATTAATTGTCAAGTCATTGGCTCCTGGTGTTGTAGGCATAAGAACTGAGAAAAGCAAAGTTATTGTTGCTCTCAACTCTCTCATAAGATTTTTGGTTGTGGAATTAGGTGGTGGGAGGGCCACAAGTGAAGGCCAACAATTAACATTTCACAGACTTTCTTTCAGTTAACTAAAATTTGCATCTTGCACAAATTAATTGGACTTTTATAACAGATGGAGCCAGATCTAGGGTCAGCAGAAAGAAAGATTTCAGTTGATTGATGAGACTTGATGAAAATTTCTTACCTCCTTTAAAGAATACAAGAATTTTACAGAGATGATTCAAGTCCATCCATGAGCACAGGCATCACGGTGAACATATATTAGGACCAATTCAGTGTCTGTTTTGAATCAGCCCAGCTAACACTTTTCCGATAGGAAGGCATTTTTTTTTTCTTTTTCTCTCAATTGTGTTGGCTAAGTGACAGCACTGTGGAGGTGGACTTCTCTCAGTGTCTCACTAAGCATAGCTGGGTGCATCGTACCATTTGCAGACAGATATTTCAGCTTTGTGAGATAAGAATCTCAAAGTGGCATCTGTGAATAGACTCTATGATCTCTGTTAAAAATCATTACACCCAACCAACCACCACATGAGGTAGTGTAAAAATCTGGTCATTGTCTGTCGTTTGAATGAGTTAAACTTGTATAAAATTTTGTTAGAAAGTATCTTAGGCAATCTAGCTATTTCTTTTTAAGAGATGCAATTATATTTATGTATATATATATATATATATATATATATATGACTCAAAGAAAACAACTTTACATGCTTCTCAAAGATTGAAAAGATTGAAGGTAGATGCAATTTCAGACACCTGTAGAGATATTTTTCTGACATACCTACTCAGTTTGTTGTCCTTTGGTGACCTGCATTGTGGGCTGCAACTCACAGCAGTGGTTGAATATACATTTGTCATTGAAGGGACTAAAAAATCCCCAACGTGTTCCTGGCCTGGGTGTAATAAAGCAGACAGCTGAACTCGAACTGATTGAAATGCTGTCTAGCCTACAGCTACAGGCAAAGTTAAGGACACGGGCATGGCAATGCTTATAAATTGACTTAGCTATTACCACTGGCTTCATGGGGTGTCCACCATCCTTGCATGTGACTTCCTGAACTTGAGGTTATCCTGAGAAAGATCTTCACCAGGAAGAGCTTAAGAGTCCAAAAGATCTTCCCCAAATCAGCAGCATAAATTGTGCATTTATACACGTTCTGAGTATGTGTTCTTGTGTGTGTGTGCACATGCATACACACAATGACGTAGTGACTATGGGAAATGAACATCCGAGGGCAAAAAATGAATAATGATAGTTCTTTGTATTGATTCATTTAATAGAAGCTTCAAGTTCCAGTGTGTGGGAGGCATTTGTAATCCAGAATAAGCGTTAAATGTCTGTATATGCATCTGAGAATGGAAATTAGGCTCTGCCAGAAACACCATGAACAGCATCAGTTTCTCATCTGTAAAAGTGCACAGGATATGCTAGCAATCTCTCCAAAGCCATCTGTACCGACTCTCTCATGACAGGGCAGCGCCCTGAGAAACAAGCAAGGGAGCTGCTATTATTGATTTCCAAGGCTGGATCGCAGTGCATGGGGCTTGAAGTCCAGTGTCATTTATAGCTGTGACCATGAAGCAATGTGATTAGATGCCAGCTTGATTTCAGAAATCCTCATAGATCTCCCTCCCAGCCCTGTAAGGACAACTCTCTATCATTCCAAGTCCCTTGCATTTATATTCATGTGAAAGAGGCACAAGCAATGAAATAAGGGATGAATAGGAATACACAGGCCCAGGCAGAGTCCTGCTCCTATTGGTCCTAAGTTGAACAGAGAGGGAAGGTCTGTTGAAAACAGGACAGGAAAGATAAATTAGTAAATAATGAACCATAGTGCTCAGCTGGTTAATTTAAGACACTTTTCATGGTATCTTACTGGATCGCAAGCAAGTTGCCCTTGTCCTTGTCTAAGAGAATCACATAAGGACTGAGAGCATGACTAGTGTCCGAGGAGAGACACGAGACCAAGGCTTAAGCAGGGGAAAAGGGAAGATCTCAACCTCATAAGATAAAGTGTGTGCGCTGGTGGTCAGACTTCTCGTGGAGTGTATATTTCAAGTCTAAACTAATATTCTAGCACATTTCATAAGCCTAAATGACAACCGGGGAAGAGAATTAGAAACCGGATAAAAGTCATACAGCATCCTCACTTGAAATACGGTTATTGAAGATGTTTTCAAATAAGAATTCCCCTCCTCTACCCCGGGGGCCACTGACCCTTTTCTCCTTACCTCTTCCTTAAATCAGAAGAAGAGAGGGTGCAGGGATTTTTTTTTTTACAACATTAAACATTGTTTATTTCTATAGTTGCCTCTCTAATTAGTCATTTGCACAGTTTACATGCAAATAAACTAACGATACAGGTTTATGTGTGAACCGCTTGTACTTGTCCCTGAAAGTGATTACAGCTAATTTTGGTAAATAATTTATATTGCACTTGGAGGCATAAAATGAATTTACAAATGAGAAAAAATTAAAACAATTGTTTCACACCCTCTGACATTTCTTCGCATCTTGAATCTGAAGGTTTTTATCTCCCTAGTTGGCCTTAATTATCCTTGTGTTGCAGTAATTCTTTTAGAAGTGATTATCAGAAAATCATCTTCTTGCTTTTCATCATATTGATGACACTGAAAATAGTTTTTACTATTATGCTTTTATAGGCTACATTATTACAGTTGGTCTTGAAAATATCTTATTATTGTGCATGCAACTTGGCAATTGAATTTAACTTTAGTAAGGATAATTCCCCCCCTCCGCCCCCGCCTTGCTCATCCAGTTTATTCAGAAATAATTGGCATAGAGGACTCTAAGTTTAAGGTGTGCCGCACAATGATTTGACTTGTACCATGAAATGATACAATGAAATGATACATTGGCACCCCACTCCAGTACTCTTGCCTGGAAAATCCCATAGACAGAGGAGCCTGGTAGGCTGCAATCCATGGGATTGCTAGGAGTCGGACATGGCTGAGCAACTTCACTTTCACTTTTCACTTTGATGCATTGGAGAAGGAAATGGCAACCCACTCCAGTATTCTTGCCTGGAGGATCCCAGGGACGAGGGAGCCTGGTGGGCTGCCGTCTATGGGGTCGTACAGAGTCAGACACGACTGAAGCAACTTAGCAGCAGCAGCAGCATGAAATGGTTACTGCAAAAGGTTTAGTGAACATTCACCATCTCATGTAAACAAAAAAGTTAAAGAAATAGAAAAAAGATACTTTTTTTTCCCTATGATAAGAACTCTTAGAATCTGCTCTCCTAAAAGCTTTCATATACAATGTACAGCAGTGTTAATTATATTCACTACCTTGTACATTACATTCCTAGTACTTACTTACCTTTTAACTGAAAGATTGTACCCTTTCGCTAGTTTCATCCAATTCCCCTCTACCCACTCCCTGCCTCTGGTAACCACACATCTGATCTCTTTTTCTGCGTTAGTTTGCTTTTGAAGTATAATTGACCCACAATGCTGTGTTAGTTCCTGGTATACGATAGTGATTTGATATTTCTATTTCAAAATGATCACCTAGGTTTTGCTCTTGGATTCTTTTTATTTTTATTTACTTCTTTCGTTTTGGCTGTCCTGCGTCTTTGTTGCTGCAAATGGGCTTTCTCTGTCTGCAGCGAGCAGGGGCTACTCTCTGGCTGTGGTGCACAGGCGTTTTCACTGTTGCCTGTGGTGGCTTCTCTCTTGCTGCGGAGCACAGGTTCTAGGCACGTGGGCTTCAGTAGCTGTGGGGCACAGGCTCAGTTGCCCCATGGCATGTGGCATCTTCTTGGCTCAGGGATTGAATCCACGTTCCCTGCACTGACAGGCAAATTCTTAGTCACTGGACCTCCAGGGAAGACTTAGTGCTTGGATTTTTAACCTAGAGATCCAAACACAGGCTTTACTTTCATGAAAAATGATTGATTAATTAATGATCCAACAACTATTAGAGAATGTCTGTTATGTACTAAGTCTAAGCAAGTTCTTGGAGATATACATATGGTTAAGAGCCCTACTTTTAGGGACCTCAAAAGCTAGAGGAAAAGTCAACATGTTAACGAACACTTCATATATGATTACATGCCAGCTGTAACAGAGTTCATCATAAGAGGTACTGGCAGTGGAGAGGAAAATTAAGCATACTGCTAAGAAGACTGACTAGGGGCAACACTCTGGAACCAGTCTCCTGGGATCTGAATCTTAACTCTGCCCTTTGCTAGCTGTGTGACAGATCTGCTTATAAATGAGGCACAAACACTAGCACACAACATATAGAGCTATTGCAAGGAAAAAGTGAGATGATATTTGAAAAGCAGGATAAGAAATCATGAAGCACTTATAATAATATGTGCTTTGAAAGTGTCTGTTTAATTAATTCTGCTAGAGTTGGAAGTTAGGCACAGAGATCTTCACAGAGGTGATGTATTAATTGACTCTTGAGGAATGGGTGGGGATTTGTCATTGTAGATAAGGGGGCTGATCAGATGGGCAGCTTTTGAGGGTGCCATTCTACATGGGGTGCTAAAACATCACTTGAGAATTAAAAGATGGTGCAATTGTATTTATTGGAGCTCCTCCCAGGGAGAGCACTGATTGTAGTCGTAAGGAATGAGATGAAAAGACGGTTGGAGTAGAGGAGGGGACTCCCAAGGGCTACGCTTATATTACAGCAGATGGTCACTAAGTGGCTTCCTGGGAGATGGGTCTGCTTAATTGCTTGATGGTTATTAGGACAAGCTCTTACCCCACAATGCTTTCAGTCTTTTCTCTAGATTACTATTAATTTGACACAGTGCCTCTTGCTAACTTGCCTTGAAACGATGTTATATGGTTCTCCTATGGCAGGGATGCACAAGGGTGGGGCAAGAAACCTCCCAAGAGTAGCAGGCAGTGATGATGGGAGAACAGATGGGACCACAGTGTGAAGGGCCTCAGACATATGCTAAGAGTCTGGACTTAATTCTTGAGGCAGTGAGTAGCCATTGATGGAATATAAGCTGGGGATGATATAAACAGATTCAAATTTTAGTAAGATGGCTCTGGTTACAAGGGGAGACAAGGAAATACTACGGGAGGCATTGGAAACCATCCAGGAGCTAGAGGATGAGCATCTGAAATAAGTGGGTCATTGTGGATGGAAAGGGATTAGACTCAAAAATAAAGAGAGGACAGCAGCTATAGAACTTGGTGGCCAAAGAGATGCAGAAGGTGGTTATTTTATTATTGTTATTACTATTTGCATATTTATTGCAAAAAATAAAAGATTCCTAAGCATGTCACAGAGTCCTGCCAAATCAAATTTGGGTATATGAATTGGAATCAGGAGCAGCTACCACCATGTCAGAGCAGCCAGGGCACTTGGGTGTTCTGAGGGATGCACATTTCCTGAAAGAATTCAAATCAATGATGGACTATTGTCATTGAGAAATGTAGTTAATTATAAAGGTAATTATTAATAAATGATATGTGTGTGCTTTCAAAGAAGAAATAATCAATGCAACCTCCTTCAGCACAAAAGATGTCAATGTACAAACACAAAAGAATGTAATACAAAACTTTGTTCTTTTTTTTTTTTGCTTCAGTTATGTTAAAGTTTCCTTCAGAATTTTATTTATGTCTGTCACTCTCTATGACTGTTAGTGAGTTCTCTTGTCACCTTCTCTGAAAGGAGTTTGACAGAAGTCTACATATCCTTTGAACTTTAAAACCCTTGGCTTTACAGTAGCTTAATTAAGGATTCTTTAGCTTAACTAGGTTATATATATATCTTTGTTCAATCCTAATTGGGCTCTGAGCCAGTCTCTTAGCATTTCTTGACTAACATTTCTAACATTTTTTTTTTATTGCCACTTCATTATAATTTCTCCCAGTCTTCCTTTCTTATCCTAGAAGAAGAAGGAATTCTGCCTTCAATAGATTTCATGCAGGAAAGCCTGGAACTTCTTTATCACATAAACTACATAATCCTGCACGCAACAGAGATTTTTATTAAACTCAAAACATTTATAGAAAACATGCATAATGTCATGATTAGAGCAATGAAATAATGGCAGGCCTAAAACCCAGTATGTGTAGAGGACTTCTTTGTAGAGGTTTTTCAGTGCTCAGAGGACCAACATGGCGGTGCCACCTGGCTCAGGCTGTGAGTGAAGAGCCCACACTTTTTAAACTGCTGCTCTTCAAGACAGAATCTCACAGGGCAAACTTGCAAAGACAGAAACACTGCTTCAAGCCTTCCCTGAAGTGAAGTAGATCCTGTGAAGTAGATTACTGTGAAGTAGATCACAGGAAAATTATCCTCTCACATATTGAAAGCAATAACTTTCATTTAAAAAAAAGATACAGAGGAAAGGCTAATAATGTTTATTCTGTGCACGTGCTTAGTTGCTCAGTCATGTCTGACTCTGCGATCCCATGGACTGTAGCCCACCCGGCTCCTCGGTCCATGGGATTCTCTAGGCAAGAATACTGGGGTGGGTTGCCATGCCTTCCTCCAGGGGAGCTTCCTGACCCAGGAATCAAACTCATATCTCCATCACTGCAGGCACATTCTTTACCATCGGGCCACCAGGGAAGCCGTAATAATGTTTACTGACCAGCACTTATTGTGTGTGATGTAATTCCCTACTGTGTGTAATGTGTAATTCCCATGGCAAATCTGTAAGGTGGATGCTGTTCTTCCTACTTTACAGTTGAGGAAACTGTGGTTTCCAAGGGGTTAATGCACTCGAAATAATCAGTTGGTAAGCAATAGAATCTGGGTTCAATCCTTGACATGATGCAGAAGCCCTGTTCCTTCTACTGGCCCATCCTGTGTTTTTAATTGAATTTTGCTTTGATTTTTTAGAATTTAGTTTGTAAATATTAAATATGTCAATATTAACCACACATACATTTTCAGCATGTGATTATGGGGAATATTCACAGTTTAATGACTCCTCTCCTTAAAAAGTTTATTTATAAGTTGATTGTATGAGACTTGAAGCAGGTTTTGCAAAGTAAATGGGATACAAAAATGGGGTTAGATTCCAAGACTAACCCCCTGCTAATCTCTAGCCTGGTATCCTAAAATTAAGGGACCAGTTGGGATAGTAATTAAACCCACTCCAGTACCCTTGCCTGGAAAATTCCATGGGCTACAATCCACGGGGTCGCAAAGAGTCGGACACGACTGAGAGACTTCACTTTCACTTTAAAGAGAACTAGAAAAAAAAATGTGCTCTGGTTCTGACAGAAGAGGAGTATTTAAGAAAGGACAAAGATGGAAGAGAGTGTCCCCTGCCCCAGGTTGGGTTTCTAGCCTTGTTGGGGAAGGTATGATTGTAGCCAATGGGTGGTGCGGAAATTCATTGGATTTCCCCGGCCAGAGCTGATCCAGTCCCTGGGAAACCAGGAAGCGATCTTGTGAGAGTGTAGAGAATCCCTGTGGGCTACAGTCCACAGGTTGCAGAGTCGGATACAACTGAAGTGACTTGGCATGAATGCACAGGCAGCTCAAGGGTGCTGTGAGTCTGGGGTGTGAGTGAGCTGCAGATGGTGGTGGGTATACAGAAGGGTCAGAGTGCTATCGTGGGCTCCAGCCAAGAGTCTGTGGTGACTGCGCTGGGATGACTGGAGGGAGGTGGTCCCTGGACTCAGGCCAGGGACGTGGTGTCATCAAAGGATTGACTGTGAGTAGTGAGATAGAATAGCCCTGGATGTCTCACACAGACCCACAACACTGTTGAAGCAACAATAGCAACAATAATAAAGAGCACACAGAACCAGGACAGAGAGCCACTTCTTTCAATATCCCTTTTACTGACAAAGCATCACAACATGCTCACTGCGAAAGGAGAAATGCTGACAGTCTAGCTGATAGTGAGGCGTGAATCCGGACCTCTGAGGCAATAAATTGATAGGTGGCCCCTTTCTAATCAGGGGAGGACATTCTTGTTCTCAACCCATCAACTGGGTTGGCCAAAAAGTTCTTCTGAGTTTTTTCCATAGCACCTCAATTTCCTCCTTATCCATGTATACAGTCAACTTTTTCCTCGGTGAAAAGCCAGTGAAGAAAAAGCAAATAAATTTAAAAAATTTTTACTAATTGTAAATGGCTGATTATATATCATCATCCCCAAATGTGTCAGTTTTTTTTCTCTTTCTTTTTTTCTTTTTTTACTGCTATGTTGCCAGCACAGCACCTGGCATTTGGTAGGTTTCAATCAATGTTCATTGAATGAATGAGTCCTAGAAATATTTACATGTGTAAAGAAGAGGTATTAACAAATACTGATAATTGTTAAGTGGTAGAAATTTAGATAGTGAAAATGAGTGAAGTGAGAAAGGATGTATTGTAGGACATATAGCATTGGTAAGGAGTGATTTTTGGACAAGTAAGTAAATGATCTGTTTCATTCATAGCTGGAGGATGGGCACTGGGTAAATGTCCTACCTATAGCCTCCTCCCTTCTTCAGTTTTGAAATTACAGATTCACTAGACCCTCTAAATAGTTTCATCAAGTGTTTCTAAATAGAGAGAGGAGATAGATGGAGCCTCTGCACTTGGGGTTGTAAGCAGGAGCAGTAGGAATTATTTTCTTGATTAGGATTAATTTTAATTGGAGAATTGTCCTCATTAGCAGAAATGAACAAGTGTTTTATTGAAGATGTGTGAAAAATCTAGTTCATATTGATAGTTTTTGCTTTTTTTTCTCCTTGTCACTTAAAAGTGATTTAAATTTTGTTATTGCCAAGGGAATCAGCAAGCCTCAGATGTATCATCTATTTAAGTGTCTGTCTATTTATTAATTTATTTATGATACTCCACCTTTTTCAAAAAGTGATTTAAAGCAAACATAATTAAACCACATAAAAGATTAATTAAAAGTCCAGAAAGAAGGATTAGAAACACATAAAAGAAGGGGGAAAAAATCTATAACCCAAATTAGAATGATACGGTTACTGTGGAGAATGAAATTGTAGGGTGCTATATATTGGATGCCTAAAATACTTGTTTAGTTAGAAAAATAATTGATTTGAGATCTAAATATCCAGAATCAGCCTCTCACTTTGCCATATGCTAGCTCAATGGCCTTGGCAATCTCTTTCTAGAGTCTCAATTTTTTCATCTGTAAAACAAAGGTAGTATTGATGTTGCTACGATGATTACGAGTTTTCATATGTGTACATGTTTTGCAAAGACACTTACACATCTGAAATGTTACTATGAGAGAAACAATAGCCATATGCTCGCCATATTAAATATGTGAGTAATAAAACTGGCATTAATCAGGGAGAGATTTGGGGCTTCCTTGGTGACTCAGCAGTATAGAATCCATCTGCCATTGCTGGAGACACAGGTTCAATCCCTGGGCCAGGAAGATCACCTGGAGAAAAGAATGGCAACCCGCTCCAGTATTATTGCCTGGGAATTCTGTCTGGGGTCTCATCTCTTCTTTCTCCTCATGGCCTCCCTGTGTGGTTACAGCAACACTTGTGCTCAAGGCTCAGGGCCTCTGTCTGGGATTCCTACCTGCCCACCAAATATCCAACTAAGACGGTTCCTTCTGCATGTCTCACAGGCAGCTCAGATTCAGCATTTATCAAACACATTATTTTGATCTTCAAACTTCCCCTCCAACAAAACTGACCTCAGTAGTAAAATCCAGCATCTGGGGACTTATTCTTGACATTCCCCTGTTCCTCACTTGTCCCTCATTTCCAGTCAATTATCAAGTTTTATTCATTTTATTCTCTCCCCTGAACATTCAGTCTCCTCTCTGCATTCTCACTCCTGCTACCACAGTTCGAGTCACCATCACTCTTCACCTTGATTATGTTTACTAGGTCATCAAACTACAACTCTAGGCTTCCTCATTTCTGTCCAGTATTCAGCCCAGAGGATTATTCTAAAACCCAGATCTGGTTCTCCTATCCATCCTGCAGTCTCAGTATGGAAGTCACTTGTTTCAAAAAGACTTGTCTGTTTGCCTGTGGATTAGATATGAAAAGTGCGATTCATTAATGGGAAGTATTTTTAAAAAACATTAAAATGGATCCTACCTAAAAAAGGAATGCGTTAAAGCCCTCTTTAGGTGTCAGACTTGTTGAAAATACATATGGAACTTATATCAGAGTTAGTGAAAGTTATTAAATATCCTACAAAATAAACATTCTTGAAACCACAGAGGAATCATGCTGCTTTTCTAGCTCTGAATTCTAATTCCATCTCCACCTCTTTAAGCCCATCTTAAACTTTCACTATTTCTACATAGAGCCATCAAATCACTTGCCACCATCACTGAGGAGAATCTCTTGACCACTGGTAAATTGTTACCAGATTATTCTGTCTTCTTCCTCCTTGCTTGCTTTCAGTGTGCAGTTGTTTTTTTTAAAGTTATTTTACACGGTATGATAAATCTCTCTTTCAGGCCTGAAGCCTTGATTACATCTCTCAGTTCTTTCCAACTCTTTCGGGGAGTCCCACTGTCTTCTGAATCAAATAGTCTTCTAATAATAGCCTTGAAAGTTTTCCATCACATAGGCTCCTTCTCCTGGCCAGCTCTTATAGAGTTGTAAATCAGCTGTGGCAGTCTACCTCTGCACGGCTCTCCTTCTCTTCTAAGTCCCCAAAATACAAAAAACTGCCTTAAATCAGCAGTGCTAACATTAATCTGTATCAGAATCATTTGTGGGGTTTACCTACTCAAAGAAACTTCTTCCTATTGAACATTTTTCTTTTGCAATCTACAGTAATATTCTCCAACACCTTAACAATACCCTTAACGCATTACAGAATCATATTTATTTGAATACACTCTTCATGTTAGTCATATTTTCCTGCCTTAGAAAATCCTTTAGAATAGGAATAATTTCTCTGTCTGTTTCTACATACTGTGTAATCCTAAGTGCTTAGAAATGGCACTATTTGCTCCATGGGGCTTCAGTAAATATTTGCTGATTTAGTGATTAATCTATGTGTTTGTAACTGATTGAGGATTGTATGTGGGAAGAAGGAGATATCAAGATTCTTCTCTAAGTGCTATTTGTTGTTTAGGAATGGAGTGCAAATATAACTGAATTTGTGTTATAAAGATTTTGAATATATTCACATCCTTGGAAGCTACATCTCATAAAACCCAAGAAAAGGGAATTTAGACATAAATTAGTATTAAGAAATAAATGTCAGTTATGACTGATTATATCCATTTGAAATATTTAAAGAGTATCTTTATATATTAGAAATACAAAGAAATATTTGGAACTTTTTCATCATCGGTCACACCAATTTTTAATACAAAGAGGGACTTTATGATATCGGTCACATGATGGCCTTTGAAAATTGTAAACGATTTGGGGCCAATTCTGATAAAACTTCTTGAAACAATCACCCTGAGCTACTCACTTATGATGCTTTGTAGAAATTTAATGGCTTTCATCATTTCAGTTTTTCTGAAATTTCAAAAATTCAGAATTTCTAGTCACTCTATAAAGACATATTGTGGTGGGTAGAATTCTGATGTCCACTCCAGATTCCCACCTCTGGCTTTTCAATCAAACAGTAAGTAGGTGCTCTTGTGAAGGCACTTTCCAATGGAATTAAGGTCACCTGTTAGCTGATCTCGGAGAAGGCAATGGCACCCCACTCCAGTACTCTTGCCTGGAAAATCCCATGGACAGAGGAGCCTGGTAGGCTGCAGTCCATGGGGTTGCTAAGAGTTGGGCATGACTAAACAACTTCACTTTCACTTTTCACTTTCCTGCATTGGAGAAGGCAATGGCACCCCACTCCAGTGCTCTTGCCTGGAGAATCCCAGGGATGGGGAAGCCTGGTGGGCTGCCGTCTATGGGGTCGCACAGAGTCGGACATGACTGAAGCGACTTAGCAGCAGCAGCAGCAGTTAGCTGATCTTAAGAGAATTGTTCCAGGGAGGCCCAATGTAATCATGTGAACCTTTGAAAATAGAAAAAGGAGGAAGAAGAGAGAGTAAGCCAGAGAGAGATAAAGCAGAGGAGGAATTCAGAGAGATTTTAAGCATGTGAAGAATTCTACTCACTGTTTTTGCTTTTGAGGTGTAGGGGTTTAAGGGTAAAGTATGGAGAAGGCCTCTAGTGACTTCTCACTCAGAGTGAGAGGAGGCTCAGAGTGGCTTCTAGCTCACTGCCAGCAAGGAAACCAGGTACTTCAGTACTACAACCCCAAGGAACTGCATTCTGCTCACCTTCAGAATCAGCACAGAAGCTTATTTTTTCCAGAGCATCCCAATAAGAGACTAGCCAGCCAACACTTTGATTTTGGCCTTGTGAAATCTGAGGTAGAGAAATCAGCCATGCCAACCCAGACATCTAACTTCATAACTATGAGATAATAGATGGTTGTTAATTTAAGCTGCTAAATTTGTAGTAACTTGTTAGAGCAGCAGTAGAATACTAATATGCATATCAAAGACAAACAAAGATTATTGTACTATTTCCTGATTGTAGGAGAAATTTTAACTTATTTTGGATGGGGCCCTTCCAGGGACCATCCTAAAATTCACAGTGCTCTATGGGTGACTGCTTTAAAGTTTGCTTCAAAACACTGTGATAGAGCAAAACATGGCTTATAATTCAAGATTACCCTGGGCCTCCCTGGAGAATACAGGCTCCATTCTCTTAAGATCAGCTGATATGTGATCTTAATTTCATTGGAAAGTGCCTTCACAATAGCACCTACTTACTGTTTGATTGAATATCCAGAGAATCTTGAGTGGACATCTTCAGAATTACACCTACCATAATATGTCTTTAGTGGGTAACTGGAAATTTTTGAAAAACTGGAGTGATAAAAGCCATTGCTGCTGCTGCTGCTGCTAAGTTGCTTCAGTCGTGTCCGACTCTGTGCAATCCCATAGACCGCACCCCACCAGGTTCCCCCATCCTTGGGGTTCTCCAGGCAAGAACACTGGAGTGGGTTGCCATTTCCTTCTCCAATGCATGAAAGTGAAAAGTGAAAGTCAAGTCGCTCAGTCGTATCCAACTTTTAGCGACCCCATGGACTGCAGCCTACCAGGCTCCTCCACCCATAGGATTTTCCAGGCAAGAGTACTGGAGTGGGGTGCCATTGTCTTCTCCGGATGAAAGCCATTAAATTTCTATAAAGCCTAACAAATGAGTAGCTCAGAGTGATTATTTCATTTAGAAAGATTTGTGCAAATTAAAACTGATAAGACCTTATTTTGATGGAAGTTGCCCCTGTAGAACATTATTTGTAATGCACTATTTATGGTGGTATTCAAATTCTACCTCAGCAGTAAAATGACCATGGGTTACATATTTATGTGATAGGACCTGAAAAAGAGTCAAATGGAATTTTCCTATCCTGAGAAAAACATTTTTTTTTGTTAGCTTGTCTGAAAATTTAACCTTTAGAAATCAGGTATTAAATAGAGTTGTTACAATGTTACCTTAAAGAAGTAATAGTTCATCAAAATGCCTCTGTAGAGCTTGTCATAGTTTGTTGCTGTTCTTCAGTCACTAAGTTGGTCTGATTCCTTGTCTACATGTCTGACCCCGTGAACTACAGCACACCAGGCTTCCCTGTCCTTCACTATCTGGCATTTGCTCAAACTCACATCCACTGGGTCAGTGATGCTGTCTAACCATTTCATCCTCTGTTGTCCCCTTCTCCTCCCACCTTCAATCTTTCCCAGCATCAGGGTCTTTTCCAATGAGTCAGCTCTTCAAATCAGGTGGCCAAAGTATGGAGCTTCAGCTTCAGCATCAGTCCTTCTAATGAATATTCAGGGTTGATTTCCTTTAGGATTGATTGGTTTGATTTCCTTGTTGTCATAGTTTACAAAGCACTGTTACATAAATTACCTAATGACCTCATTATGGCAATTTTATGAGATGGATGGGGTGAGTGGGGTAGATAATTTTTTCCTCACAGCACTTTTTAATCTCCATCTTGTTACCAGCACCTTTATTTCCTTAAGAGGAATTGCCTTCTTCCCTGCTGGCTGCTCTGGTTTAGGACCCTGAATCAGGTATGTGGCTCTCTGCCAGCCAAGTAGGCATGAGATACCTTCGTGTCCCCACATGATATTTCTTCCTTTCTGGAATATACTGATTGAAAGCAGTTGATACTCATGCTAATGAAGGCACAGACCTGCCACTCTGCTGTACCCAGAGATGGAGCTGCCCTGGGGTGCTCAGCTCCAGCCCCCAGGGGCTTCCTTCAGTCTTCTGGCTTTCTAGCTTGGATCTTCAGATCCAAAGATCTTTGAGCTTTTTTTTTTTTTAAGATTTTTGTTTTTCAACGTGGACCATTTTTGAAGTCTTTATTGAATTTGTTACAATATTGCTTCTGTTTCATGTTTTGTTTTTTTGGTGGGATCTCAGCTCCCTAACTAGGGATTGAACCCTCACCCCCTGCACTTGGAGGTGAAGTATCCACCTTGGGCCACCAGAAAAGTCCCCTGTGAGCTCTTAGTATCCTTTCAATAATTCCCTTTTGCTCAGCATATCCAGAGCTGGTCAAACTGCCCTTGTCTTGTATGTCATGTTCCCCCTACCTTACAATGATTTTGAAGGCTATTCAGTGTTATATAAAGAGCACTAGACTGGAAGTTAGAAGATCCAGACTCTAGCACTGACTTTCCATTTAATTAGCTACAGATGAAGCTGTTTCTGGGATGGGGGAACCACCCAAAACTACCCAAAATGCTAAAAATTAGGCTAAAATACCTTCTCAGTTTCTTACAGGCTGAGATAATCGGGCTGTTGGGAGCACTAAAAGCAAGGAAAAGAAATTCTGCTAAATTAAACCCAACAAACATTTATTTAAGACCAATTTAAAAAACATTTAGAAAGAGGAGATAGGAAGAGAGAAAGAGTTTGAAAGAAACCAGGGTACACTGTTTAGCTCTGGAACAAAAGGACTTCTGACCCTGGGGTTTGCAAAATGGGTGCTAAGCTATAGGATTAACATGGCAAGTCTTCTCAGTGGCCCTTCATAACAAGTTCTAGGGAGACAATTTCTGAGTACTTGTCTATTTCTAAATAGACAGTTTCTATTTATATTAAACTCGATGCAAGTTTCATAATATAAAATTTGAATATATTTGAAAATAAAATATGTTTCAAAGATAATTTATTATTGTGACTAAATCTTAGAATGTTACTGTAGGTGTCCTGGCTGTCTATTACTGAACACACCAGTGGGAGAGTTTGAAAATTACTAAACATGGAAAACAAAGGAGAAAGTTAATTATCAAGTGTCTGTGGCATGGCTTAGGCAACATTGGCTATCTGCCCAGTTTAAGAAGGAAGGAGAATGCATTAAGTAGAAGAAAAGAATAAGTGGTTAAATACAGTTCTGATTGTCAGAAAGGAGTAGAAGTACATGCCATAAATATATTCAAATCATCTTAGCACCAAGTGTCATCTAAGTGTTTTTCTGCTGCTTTGGACTTCTTATCTTTCATTTTTGACATCACTGATTGTTTTGTTTTTGAATAAAAAATTTAGTTTCCTTTTGTATTAGTAAGAAATACATACTCAGGGAGCAATGAATTGTTGAAAGAAGTTATTTCTCCTCCACTTTTCCAATTTTGCCCTCAATGAGAAGATGGTCATTATTTGGCTATGTGGGATTTCGGTTATCCTTGTTTCTGAACTCTTTATTCTAATTGTTTGACAGTTGATTTTATAAGATTTTTATATCATTGTCAAATGTGATATTTGTCAATTGTCATATTTGTCAATTTGTCAATTGTCATATTTGTTCTTCCCTTCTGATGTTTCTGTCTTTTTAGTTTTTTTTTTTTTTCTCTTGTAGAAACTTCAGTGTAAGTAATTGCTGGGCACAGGTATAGTCTTTTCTTTAGCTGGGATCTTAATGTTTTGTGATATAGCATATTTATGGTAGGAAAAGTACTGATTTGAGAAGTTGTCTCTATTTTTCCTTGATTTAGAAAACATTAAAAAAGATGGGAAATTTCTGTTGCTTAAAAATTTGTTAGAATTCTACCGTAAAGCTATCCACGTCTAGTAGTTCCAGTGGTCATATGTTTATCTGTGGTTTTAATTCCTTCTGTAGAGATGGTCCATGCCAGATTTTATTCTTGGAGCTATTTTTGAGAAACTTCTTACTTTAAGTTGCTTACAAATTTATTAATATTCATTTGTTCTTATAAAAAATCTTCACATAGTTTCCCTTTTCATTCTCAATTTTCTTTCTTTGTGCTTTTGAAAAAAAGAAGTATTGTGCTTACTCGTTTTTTTTAAAAAGCATTTTTTATAACTTTTTATTGGAGGAAAATGCCAAACATATACAAATGTAGAAAAAATGGTTACTAATCCAACATATCTATCATTCAGGTTCAACAATTATCAACATAGGCCATCTTTTTTCATTCATACCTCTATCCAGATCCCCTTACCATGCCCCCCAGATTATTTTAAGCAAATTCTAGACATCACATCAGGTCAAATATTAATATTTATATAAATATTTCAGTTTATATTTCTAAACAATATTTACATTGAAAAGTACATAGCAACAATACTGTTACACCTAAATATTGATGTAAGAATTTATTACTGTCAGATATTAATAATGTTCATGTTTGCATATTATCTCAAATGCACGTGTACACACATACTTCTTTTTTTTAATTTAAATTTATTTATTTTAATTGGAGGCTAATTACTTTACAATATTGTATTGGTTTTGCCATACATCAACATGAATCCACCACGGGTGTACACATGTTCCCCATGCTGAACCCCCGTCCCACCTCCCTCCCCATACCATCCCTCTGGGTCATCCCAGTGCACCAGCCCCAAGCATCCTGTATCCTGCATCGAACCTGGACTGGCAATTCGTTTCTTATATGATATTATACAGGTTTCAATGCCATTCTCCCCAATCATTCCACCCTCTCCCTCTCCCACAGAGTCCAAAAGACTGTTCTATATATCTGTGTCTCTTTTGCTGTCTCACATACAGGGTTATCATTACCATCTTTCTAAATTCCATATATATGCGTTAGTATACTGTATTGGTGTTGCTCTGTATAATAGGCTCCAGTTTCATCCACCTCATTAGAACTGATTCAAATGTATTCTTTTTAATGGCTGAGTAATACTCTATTGTGTATATGTACCACAGCTTTCTTATCCATTCATCTGCTGATGGACATCTAGGTTGCTTCCATGTCCTGGCTATTATAAACAGTGCTGCGATGAACATTGGAGTACACATGTCTCTTTCAATTCTGGTTTCCTCCGTGTGTATGCCCAGAAGTGGGATTACTGGGTCATAAGGCAGTTCTACTTCCAGTTTTTAAAGGAATCTCCACACTGTTCCCCATAGTGGCTGTACTAGTTTGCATTGCCACCAACAGTGTAAGAGGGTTCCCTTTTCTCCACACCCTCTCCAGCATTTATTGCTTGTAGACTTTTGGATCACAGCCATTCTGACTGGTGTGAAATGGTACCTCATTGTGGTTTTGATTTGCATTTCTCTGATAATGAGTGATGTTGAGCATCTTTTCAGGTGTTTGTTAGCCATCTGTATGTCTTCTTTGGAGAAATGTCTATTTAGTTCTTTGGCCCATGTTTTGAATGGGTCGTTTATTTTTCTGGAATTGAGCTGCAGGAGTGGCTTGTATATTTTTGAGATTAGTTGTTTGTCAGTTGCTTCATTTGCAATTATTTTCTCCCATTCTGAAGGCTGTCTTTTCACCTTGCTTATAGTTTCCTTTTTTGTGCAGAAGCTTTTAATTTTAATTAGGTCCCATTTATTTATTTTTGCTTTAATTCCAATATTCTGGGGGGTGAGTCGTAGAGGATCCTGCTGTGATGTATGTCAGAGAGTGTTTTGCCTATGTTCTCCTCTAGGAGTTTTATAGTTTCTGGTCTTACGTTTAGATCTTTAATCCATTTTGAGTTTATTTTTGTGTATGGTGTTAGAAAGTGATCTAGTTTCATTCTTTTACAAGTGGTTGACCAGTTTTCCCAGCACCACTTGTTAAAGAGATTGTCTTTACTCCATTGTATATTCTTGCTTCCTTTGTCAAAGATAAGGTGTCCATAGGTGCATGGATTTATCTCTGGGCTTTCTATTTTGTTCCATTGATCTATATTTCTACTTTGTGCCAATACCATACTGTCTTGATGACTGTGGCTTTGTAGTAGAGCCTGAAGTCAGGCAGGTTGATTCCTCCAGTTCCATTCTTCTTTCTCAAGATTGCTTTGGCTATTTGAGTTTTATTGTATTTCCATCAAATTGTGAAATTATTTGTTCTAGCTCTGTGGAAAATACCATTGGTAGCTTGATAGGGATTGCATTGAATCTATAGATTGCTTTGGGTAGTATACTCATTTTCACTATATTGATTCTTCCAATCCATGAACATGGTATATTTCTCCATCTATTAGTGTCCTCTTTGATTTCTTTCACCAGTGTTTTATAGTTTTGTATATATAGGTCTTTAGTTTCTTTAGGTAGATATATTCCTAAGTATTGTATTCTTTTCGTTGCAATGGTGAATGGAATTGTTTCCTTAATTTCTCTTTCTATTTTCTCATTATTAGTGTATAGGAATGCAAGGGATTTCTGTGTGTTGATTTTATGTCCTGCAACTTTACTGTATTCATTGGTTAGCTCTAGTAATTTTCTGGTGGAGTCTTTAGGGTTTTCTAAGTAGAGGATCATGTCATCTGCAAACAGTGAGAGTTTTACTTCTTCTTTTCCAATTTGGATTCCTTTTATTTCTTTTTCTACTCTGATCGCTGTGGCCAAAACTTCCAAAACTATGTTGAATAGTAGTGGTGAAAGTGGGCACCCTTGTCTTGTTCCTGACTTTAGGGGAAATGCGTTCAACTTTTCACCATTGAGGATAATGTCTGCTGTGGGTTTGTCATATATAGCTTTTATTATGTTGAGGTATGTTCCTTCTATTCCTGCTTTCTGGAGAGTTTTTTTTTTTTTAAAATCATAAATGGATGTTGAATTTTGTCAAAGGCATTCTCTGCATCTGTTGAGATAATCATATGGCTTTTATTTTTCAATTTGTTAAAGTGGTGAATTACATTGATTGATTTGCAGATATTGAAGAATCCTTGCATCCCTGGGATTAAGCCCACTTGGTCATGGTATATGATCTTTTTAATGTGTTGCTGGATTCTGATTGCTAGTATTTTGTTAAGGATTTTTGCATCTATGTTCATCAGTGATATTGGCCTATAGTTTTCTTTTTTTGTGGCATCTTTGTCAGGTTTTGGTATTAGGGTGATGGTGGCCTCATAGAATGAGTTTGGAAATTTACCTTCCTCTGCAATTTTCTGGAAGAGTTTGAGTAGGATAGGTGTTAGCTCTTCTCTAAATTTTTGGTAGAATTCAGCTGTGAAGCCGTCTGGACCTGGGCTTTTGTTTGCTGGAAGATTTCTGATTACAGTTTCAATTTCCGTGCTTGTGATGGGTCTGTTAAGATTTTCTATTTCTTCCTGGTTCAGTTTTGGAAAGTTGTACTTTTCTAAGAATTTGTCCATTTCTTCCATGTTGTCCATTTTATTGGCATATAATTGCTGATAGTAGTCTCTTATGATCCTTTGTATTTCTGTGTTGTCTGTTGTGATCTCTCCATTTTCATTTCTAATTTTATTGATTTGATTTTTTTCCCTTTGTTTCTTGATGAGTTTGTCAATTTTATTTATCCTCTCAAAGAACCAGCTTTTGGCTTTGTTGATTTTTGCTACAGTCTCTTTTGTTTCTTTTGCATTTATTTCTGCCCTAATTTTTAAGATTTCTTTCCTTCTACTACCTCTGGGGTTCTTCATTTCTTCCTTTTCTAGTTGCTTTAGTTGTAGAGTTATGTTATTTATTTGACTTTTTTCTTGTTTCTTGAGGTATGCCTGTATTGCTATGAACTTTCCCCCTTAGCACTGCTTTTACAGTGTCCCACAGGTTTGGGTTGTTGTGTTTTCATTTTCATTCGTTTCTATTCATATTTTGATTTCTTTTTTGATTTCTTCTGTGATTTGTTGGTTATTCAGCAGCATGTTGTTCAGCCTCCATATGTTGGAATTTTTAATAGTTTTTCTCCTATAATTGAGATCTAATCCTAACACATTGTGGTCAGAAAAGATGCTTGGAATGATTTCAATTTTTTAAAATTTACCAAGGCTAGATTTATGGCTCAGGATGCGATCTAACCTGGAGAAGGTTCCCTGTGCACTTGAGAAAAAGGTGAAATTCATTGTTTTGGGGTGAAATGTCCTATAGATATCAATTAGGTCTAACTGGTCTATTGTATTGTTTAAAGTTTGTGTTTCCTTGTTAATTTAATTGATATATCCATAGGTGTGAATGGGGTATTAAAGTCTCCCACTATTATTGTGTTATTGTTAATTTCCCCTTTCATACTTGTTAGCATTTGTCTTACATATTGTGGTGCTCCTGTGTTGGGTGCATATATATTTATAATTGTTATATCTTCTTCTTGGATTGATCCTTTGATCATTATGTAGTGTCCTTCTTTGTCTCTTTTCACAGCCTTTGTTTTAAAGTCTATTTTATCTGATATGAGTATTGCTACTCCTGCTTTATTTTGGTCTCTATTTGCATGGAATATCTTTTTCCAGCCCTTCACTTTCAGTCTGTATGTGTCCCCTGTTTTGAGGTGGGTCTCTTGTAGACAACATATATAGGGGTCTTGTTTTTGTATCCATTCAGCCAGTCTTTGTCTTTTGGTTGAGGCATTCAACCCATTTATGTTTAAGGTAATTATTGATAAGTATGATCCCATTGCCATTTACTTTATTGTTTTGGGTTTGAGTTTATACACCCTTTGTGTTTCCTGTCTAGAGAATATCCTTTAGCATTTGTTGGAGAGCTGGTTTGGTGGTGCTGGATTCGCTCAGCTTTTGCTTGTCTGTAAAGCTTTTGATTGCTCCTTCATATTTGAATGAGATCCTTGCTGGGTATAGTAATCTGGGCTCTAGGTTATTTTCTTTCATCATTTTAAGTATGTCTTGTCATTCCCTCCTGGCCTGAAGAGTTTCTATTGAAAGATCAGCTGTTATCCTTATGGGAATCCCCTTGTGTGTTATTTGTTGTTTTTCCCTTGCTGCTTTTAATATTTGTTCTTTGTGTTTGATCTTTGTTAATTTGATTAATATGTGTCTTGGGGTGTTTCACCTTGGGTTTATCCTATTTGGAACTCTCTGTGTTTCTTGGACTTGGGTGATTATTTCCTTCCCCATTTTAGGAAAGTTTTCAACTATTATCTCCTCAAGTATTTTCTCATGGTCTTTCTTTTTGTCTTCTTCTTCTGGGACTCCTATGATTCGAGTGTTGGGGCATTTAATATTGTCCTGGAGGTCTCTGAGATTGTCCTCATTTCTTTTAATTCATTTTTCTTTTTTCCTCTTTGATTCATTTATTTCTACCATTTTATCTTCTACTTCACTAATCCTATCTTCTGCCTCTATTATTCTACTATTTGTTGCCTCCAGAGTGTTTTTGATCTCATTTATTGCATTATTCATTATATATTGACTCTTTTTTATTTCTTCTACGTCCTTGTTAAACCTTTCTTGCATCTTCTCAATCCTTGTCTGCAGGCTGTTCATCTGTGATTCCATTTTGATTTCAAGATCTTGGATCATTTTCACTATCATTATTTGGAATTCTTTATCAGGTAGATTCCCTATCTTTTCCTCTTTTGTTTGGTTTGGTGGGCATTTATCCTGTTCCTTTACCTGCTGGGTATTCCCCACACTGCCCACAACAACTCCAGAGCAAGTCCTAGATATATTTTTACTATTTTTACAATCATTCTGTCTCTTCATCTTGTTTATATTGCTGCGTTTAGGATGGCCTTTCTGTATTCTGGCAGTTTGTGGAGTTCTCTTTATTGTAGAGTTTCCTCACTGTGGGTGAGGTTGTACGGGTGGCTTGTTAAGGTTTCTTGGTTAGGGAAGCTTGTGTTGGTGTTCTGGTGGGTGGAGCTGGATTTCTTCTCTCTGGAGTGCAATGATGTGTCCAGTAATGAGTTACGAGATTTCAATGGGTTTGGAGTAACTTTGGGCAGCCTGTATATTGAAGCTCGGGGCTGTGTTCCTGTGTTGCTGGAGAATTTTCATGGTATGTCTTGCTCTGGAACTTGTTGGCCCTTGGGTGGTGCTTGGTTTCAGTGTAGGTATGGAGGCGTTTGATGAGCTCCTATTGATTAATGTTCCCTGGAGTCAGGAGTTCTCTGGTGTTCTCAGGATTTGGACTTAAGCCTCCTGCTTCTGGTTTTCAGTGTTATTTTTACAGTAGTCTCAAAGCTTCTCCTTCTATACAGCACCATTGATAAAACATCTAGGTTAAAGATGAAAAGTTTCTCCACAGTGAGGGACACCCAGAGAGGTTCACAGAGTTACATGGAGAAGAGAAGAGGGAGGAGGGAGTTAGAGGTGACCCGAATGAGATGAGGTGGAATCAAAAGAGGAGAGAGCAAGCTAGCCAGTAATCACTTCCTTATGTGCGCTCCACAGTCTGGATCACTCAGAGATGTTCATGGAGTTATACAGAGAAGAGAAGAGGGAGGAAGGAGACAGAGGTGGCCAGGAGGATAAAAGGGGGGAATCAAAAGGAGCGAGACAGATCCAGCCAGTAATCAGTTCCCTAAGTGTTCTCCACTGTCTGGAACACAGAGATTCACAGAGTTGGGTAGAGAAGAGAAGGGGGAGGGAGGAGACAGAGGCCGCCTGGGGGAGAAAAAGGAGAGTCCAAAGGGGGAGAGAGCAGTCAAGCCAGTAATCTCACTCCCAAGTAAAAATGGGTACTGAAGATTGGGTTCTTAATGGTACAAAATTGATAACAAATATCAAAAAGCAAAGATTAAAAATCTAGAGTAGAGGTTGGATTTTCAAAAATACAATATTAAAGAAAAGAAGGAAAAAGTCACAAAAATTATATAAAAAATATATATATATGTGAAGTTTGCTATAAAAAATAGGGTCTTCTTTTTCAAAGTAATAGTAGGTTATAAAAATGAAAATTAAAGGAGTAATAAATGACTTAAAAATTAAAAAAAAGAATGATTGTAAAAATAGTAAAAATATATCTAGGACTTCCTCTGGTGTTGTTGTGGGCAGTGTGGGGTCAGTTTATTTTCGGATAGTTCCTTGGTCCGGCTTTTATTTCTCAAGATCTATAGGCCCCTTCCTATGTAGTCAGTACTAATGACAGGGTTTTAATCTATTGCACCTGTCACTTCCAAGGCAGTTCTCTCTGTTTTAGCTTCTGTTTGCCCGTCTCTTCGGTGTCTGATTTCTGCCTTGACACAAGGTGGGTGGTGGTGGACACTTTTTTAAGGCTCACTTGTTCAGTCATGCTGTGGGGAGGGAGGGACTCTGCAAACAAATAACACTGGCGTCTGTGGGGAGTGCTTGCAGTTGTCTCAGCCACACTTGCCCCTGCTCATGGCGCATGTGCCCTCCCTGCCCACAGTGCTCAGGCTATATGTTGCTCCGCAGGGAACCGTCAGAGGCCGGTCCTGGGCTGCACGCGGACCAGGTCTAAGCCGCTCAGGTTCAGGCACTCAGGTAGTCCTCAGAGGCACAGACTCGGTTGGGCCTGCCTTTTGTGCCCTTCCCAGGTCTGAGCAGCTCAGGTGATGAGGTGATTGGCAAGCGTGGTGGCTGCGACTTACCGCCTCCTTGATCCCTGCTGCTCGATTTTCTGGGTGTGCAACTGGCACACCTTCTCAGGCGGATGTTGACTGTCCAAAACCCCAAGAAGTCTTACTTAGCAAAGAAGCCTGCTTGCAGTTTGGTAGATAATGTCTCTCTGGGGCTGCGATTGCTGCCTTCTAGCTCTGGCTGCCTGTCACTGGAGGGGAATGGTCTGCAGCTGGCTAGTTCTGTTCCGTCCTTTGTTCTGTGTGCGGGCCTGGCCGTGGTAGCTATCCCACAGTCTGGTTTGCTAGCCCAAGTTAGTTTCCTCAGATTGCCCTCAGGGCATTCAGGCCCGGTCCTTACTCTAAGCAATGCAGCCCACGCCTCCCTGCCCAGCCCCCGCTTGCTAGTGGCTGGTGCAGGTGTCTGCGCTGCTTCTCCACTGGGGGAGTTACCGTTGGGCTCGCAATCTGTGGGATTCAATTATTTATTTGTTTTTCCTCCCTGTTATATTGCCCTCTGTGCTTCCAAGGCTCGCCACAGACTCGGCAGTGAGAGTGTTTCCTGGTGTTCGGAAACTTCTCTTTTTTTAAGACTCCCTTCCCAGGACAGAGCTCTGTCCCTACCTCTTTTGTCTCTTTTTTTGTCTTTTATATTTTTTCCTTGGAGAAGGAAATGGCAAACCACTCCAGTGTTCTTGCCTGGAGAATCCTGGGGAGATGGAGCATGGTGGGCTGCCATCTATGGGGTCGCACAGAGTCGGACACGACTAAAGTGACTTAGCAGCATATTTTTTCCTACCTCCTTTCGAAGACAATGGGCTGCTTTCCTGGGTGCCTGATGTCCTCTGCTGGCATTCAGGAGTTGTTTTATGAAATTTACTCAGCGTTTAAATACTCTTTTGATGAATTTGTGGGGGAGAAAGTGGTCTCCCCGTCCTATTCCTCCACCATGTTAGGACCACCCTTCCACACACACTTCTTGAATTAGGATTCAAATAAATTTATTGCAATTGTTTGAATATATGTTAAATCTTTACAGATTCTCTCTCTTCCTTTTCTTTTCCTGCAGCTTGTTCATTAAACAACCTACACGATTTGTCTGATAGAGTATCTCACATTTTAAATTTTGCTGACTATGTTCTCATTTCACATTTTTCTGTCCCTTTAAACCCTGTGAGTTGTAGTAAGACCTACAAGCTTGATCAGACTCAGTTTTTTTTTATTTATTAAGTTTTGGCAAGCCTATTTCAGAGTGTGTGTTCTTCCATCAGTACTGGCTCATCTCTTTTTAAAAATTTATTTACTTATAATTGAAAGATAACTACAATAGTTCGTTGGTTTCTGCCGTACATCAACATGGACCTTCTCTTTATGTGATGTTATCAGTTACTGATCACAGTTGGTGATTCCTGTATAATCTAATTCCCATAGGCTCTGAGGTTATATCCTAAAGGACAAGCAGAATAAATATTTGATGCTTCCTCTTTGTTTAGTAGTTTTCAAAATAATGAATTTGTAAATGCGATTAATGAGTTTTTAAAACTATCATTATAAGTTCATAGATTTAAACATATTTGTGTTTCAATTGATTGCAGTTGTTATTATTGATGTTCCAGTTGACCCATCTTTAACCACAGGGAGCTTAACCAGGTGGGATTCTACATCTTCACATGACCCTGGTACATGTCCTCATCTTACACATTTTCTGCCCCTTACTTGGAATCAGCCACTTGTTCAGGAAATCCTGGTTCTTTTTAGTGAGAAACACACATAAGGATCACAGTCTTGGTGGTAGGGACGTTCTCAGGTACTGTGTTGGTGATTATTTCCAGGGTCCTCCAGTGTTCTTGCCTGGAGAATCCCAGGGAAGGCGGAGCCTGGTGGGCTGCCGTCTATGGGGTCGCACAGAGTCGAACATGACTGAAGTGACTTAGCAGTAGCAGTTAGCAGCAAGAACTAGAAAATGTTTTTTAAAATAAATAAATTTATATTAAATAAAATAAGCCTAAATTTGAGTAAATTCAAAATAAATAAATAAAATAAATTCATCATGAGTTTGTAATGATACTTTGAAGTTAAAATTTAAATACTTACTTGGTTTCAAAATCAAAACTCAAAAAAGAGATTAAAGGAGAAAAAAGTCAGTCTATAGCTACATTCCTTATAATCATTATTTATCCTTAATTTTGGCTTCCCAGGTGGCTCTGTGGTGAAGAATCCACCTGCCAATGCAGGAGATGCAGGTTTGATCCCTGGGTCAGGAAGAGCGACTGGAGAAGGAAATGGCAACCCATTCTAGTATTCTTGTCTGGGAAATCCCAGGGACAGAAGATCCTGGCAGGCTACAGTCTTTGAGGTTGCAGAAGAGTTGGACACAACTTAATGACTAAACAACAATAAGCATCAATTTTACAGATTTTAACAGATATTATCAAAGTCTGATGTTTTCCATAGAAGTGATTTGGCTTTTTTGCCTGGATGCCCAGACAGGTGTGTTTGTTTGCTTTTTCCCTTCTGGTTTCCTGCCTGTGTGTCTTTCTGATTGTTTTGCTAGAATGTCTTGATGTTGGTCATCAGGGCCAATCTTCAGAGACATGTGGTGGCTCTTTAAAATACAGCTTTAAGTCATCTTTTGTTTCTGAAAACTTTTCTTGAATTAGTTTTACTGTTAGTTTTGGTCTTTGGGGACTCTTATTATATGTATGTTAGCTTTTCTTTACCCATAGCCCAAATCCATCCATTTCTTTCAAGTCCTATTTATCGCTCTCATAATATCTTTTAGGTTTAAAGAATTTCCTCTTTTCCATCTCTTTTTCTTAAGACATCTATTATGTTTACTAGCTCATATATTCTTTCTAGTTTTTTCTTCACTTATGATATGACTTAAAGAAATTAAAAAAAATTCTTTCATGATTTATGTCACCTTTTTATAACACTATTTCCTCAATATCCTCACTGGTGAATTTTTTTCTAATTTGGATTTATATTGTTCTTTCATAGCATCTGACATAGCTTGTGCTAACATATGAGGTTCCAGTTGTATCTGTAGGACTTGCCTTTGACATGTTTGCATTGCTTATAAAGGTATTATTCTGTTCCCTTTCTTCCTTTTGCTTATAGAAACTTTCTATGGCATTTGACTGATTCTTTTCTGTTCCTCATTTATTATATAACATAGATATGCTTTTTCTTATAGAAGGGAGATGTGGATGTGAGCAAGAATAAATTTTTATATATTTTTTTAAGCTTCACAGCTCTGGAAATCTTCTTTAAAAAATGGTGAGAAAAATTGCCTCATGTTTTCTGAGCTCTGCTTTCACTGCTTACCTTCCCAGCTTTTTATGGACCTTCACTTTGTCTGTTTGTTTTTGAATATGCTTGTCTGGCTCAATTTGGATTCTACTCCCAGCAATTTTTCTTCAGTATAAGGCTTCATCTTGAAATGGAGCTAAAGTCTAAATGGTTCCACAATGTGAGACCTCTGGCTTCATAGTTCTTCGCACACACTTGTGAGGTAGATAGATCCTGCAGATGGCCTCTGATTCCTACTACTGTTCGCAGGTTGTCATGTGAAGCTTCTACAGTGAGTGCGTCCTGGCTTTGGGGAACTGTAAGACCCCGGTGGTGTGTCCGCTGCTTCCTTCTGCACAGATGCACTTGCAGTCTCTTGCCGCCAGTGTTTTGTCTTTGTCACTAGTAGTTAGGGATTCATCGGTTAACTTATTACCCAGCTTTATACATTTTAGGTTTTGTTCTGTTTTCATGGTGGTTTTTGGAGATCAAAAGACAAAGTTTCTCCCAATATCATATCTTCCATCCACTTCTGAGCTTTATTGATCAATTTTATTTTTTTCTATATCATACATTTTTGTCTTTAATAATTCATTCACACACACTTAATCACTTATCTGGTATAGATCCCTGGATCCCAAGTTATAAGAGTCTGGAGATACTATTTCTTTGTCTTCTTACATTGCTGATAGGAAAACATTTGTATCTGATTTCAAAAATTGTCTTTCTTACAGCATTTAAGATTTTTCTGTCCATTCATAATAACCCCAAATTCAGTAATGATACACCTAGGGTATGTGTGTGCCTGTGTGTTCTCAGATTCTACTCAAGACTAGAGGAACTGCTTTAATCTAAGGACTTTTTTTCCTTCTGTAACTGGGGAAATATTCTCCATTATTTCTTAAAATTTTTATCCTCCATTCTTTCTATTTTTCTCTTCCAGATATTGTATGTGTCAGAACTTCTGAGCCTTTCTCCTTGTCCCTTGCCTCATACTTTATAATATAATTTTAACCTTTAATGCTTTTATTTGACATTCTGAAATAAATTTTTCGCCCCTGTCTTTCAACTCAATTATTTTTCTTTTTAACTGATTTTTTAAACTATTAAACTTAATTGAATTTTCTTTTCTTAAAAAGAAATTTGATTTATTTTACTTGATTTTTTAAAAATAAAATAAAAATAAACAGTCTCACAAATGTGAGGCTCTTAAATGTAGCTCATATTACATGTAGAATCTAATGGAGTTTTACATGTGGAAAAAGCTATCTACTGAGATCAAGGTTACACAGAACATTTCCAGCCACCCCAGAAGGCTCCTTATGTCCTTCATAGTAAATTATTCTTAATCTCTGTACATAAATGCAGTTCTGACTTTGCCTGGTCTTAAACATCATGTAAATGGAATCAAATAGCACATAATCTGTGTTTGGTTTACTATGCACAACATTACGTTTCTGAAATCCATCTATGTTTTGGCATGTAGCAGTAGCTTAATATTTTATTTGCTGAACTTAGTGCTATTGTTGGTGAACATCATGGACATTTGGATTATTTAATATTTCCAGATTTTTACTTTAATGAATAAAGATGCTATGAAGATTCTCATGCAGACTTTTGTTTAATGTTCTTGGTTCTTTGTGTGTCTTTGGTTTCTCTCTCAGAACTGAAGGAAATAAACAAATACTCTGAAAATGTTACAAAATTTCATTATGTACCTTTAGTGTGAACTTCTTTTTTCTTTATATTGGAAAGATATTTCAGTTGTGCAGGAAAACTTCTTTAGCACTTTTTACCCACCTTCATTTTTCTCTATTTATTTCTAGAATGTCTACTGATAAAAGTTTTGGATTCATTGACACGATCATCTAATTTTCAGTTTTTCTAGTTTATTATCTACATATGTCTTTTTGTTTTCCTTTATGGCAAATTTCCAAAACCTTATTTTTGTCTTACTGTTGAAATTTATTTTCAGTGTATTTTCAATCTCCAAGTGCGTTTTTTTGCTGTTTTCTTCCATTTCTTACAGAAATGTGGGAAACAGGGATTAAGTTCTACTGTAACTTAGAATTTCACTTAGTCCTTCTGTTTTGCTCTTCATTCTTCAACATCATTCTTTGCCATGTGTGGTATATGGGAGTCTGTTTCCCTCTGAGTTTGTTTAATTGAATTTTAGTGGCTTCTGTTCCTTTGTGCCCATGTATGGTGGAAAGAGGCTGTCTCTGAATGTGCAGAATGAGGGGATACTTTAGAATCTTATTATTTAGTCACTCGTTTGTGTCTGACTTTTTGAAACTCCATGGACTGTAGCTCACAAGGCTCCTCTGTACATGGGATTTCCCTGGCAAGGATATTGGAGTGGATGCCATTTCCTACTCCAGGGGATCTTCCTGACCCAGGTATTGAACCCTTGTCTCCCACGTCTCCTGCATTGCAGGTAGTTTCTTTATCATGGCACCACCTGGGAAGCCCACTTAGGAGTCTAACTATACCATATGTACTCTTTCAACTAGAATCCCAGGCTTATCAGACAGGCATCATCTCTACCCTATTCAGTTCTCAGCTCTTCCACTCCCGAACTTCTCAGGTTCCTGTGGGATATATTAACACCTTTCTCATTGATATTCCAGTTTGTAAGCTCTTGGGTTATAGATTCTTAGACTTTACTAAGTCATCTACTTTTTGTCTTCCAAATGATAGCTTTATTTACTGTTTTGTCTTCTCTTATTCTCTTGGTTCTTATAGTTTTATAACTTTTTATACCTTTAGCTGTTGTTTTGTTGAGTTTCTCTGAGGGAGAAGAGATGGAAGTATGTGGTCCCAGACATATTTCAAAATATGTGACTGTATTTTTCTAGCCTATGATCAATTGCTTTGATATCATCAGTTTTTCTATCTTTAAATTTATTTTTGTGAATTTATATGTTATATTATTTTGTGGTTTCTTGTAAATCTTTTTGGTTGGTGGCTATATTTGAAGTAAGATTTTACATTCAGAGTAAAGGGCTTGATTGTGAGAACCTGAACTAGGAAATGATGATCTCTGATAATCAACATGCACTTACTAAATACAACTTCTATCCAATCAAGTTTATTTTATTCTTTTGACAGTGCAATACCTATGTCAAAATTTTCTGTTTCTGGCAAAACTGTAGCATTCTTTTTATTATAAATATTGAAACCAAGAATTGAGAACTTGTTAATTTTAATTTTGAATTCTATGCATTTAGCACAAAAATTATTTTGAATCAGATGAGCAGAATAGTTCTTACTATTGTAGAGAGAAGAGTGCATTCTTGCACATGGAACATTAATACCTCACAAACACAAATAGATCAGGACCCATTTATGTTAGAGACTTTGCAATAAATATGTTCCTACAGAGTTGAGTTTTGTCATAATCAATTGATGATTAGAGAAAACTCTCAGTGGAAGACAATAGGGTGGCCATTCATTAAAACAACTTACAGTAATATGTCTTCTTAAGAAATCACAAAAAGCCTGAAAATGTTTCCTTTTCATTCTTTCCATGTAAATGACCTCTTATTGTTTGAGAATTACAGTTGAATCTCTAGAGATTTCAAAGAAAATGTTGAAAAGCTATTCTGAATGACTAGTGGACTGAATACCTGAGTGAACTTGTGCAAACCACATAAAATTTGACAATCATGGAATTTCCTGATATGCAAAGGAGTTGGATAGTGTTTGATAACTATAACAAACTTACCTCTTAGTTTTGTAGTTTTTTTTTTCTAAATTTTAATTGTTATGAAATAAACTTTAGAATTATCTTTGTCCAAATTTATGCATCCAAATTAATGCCAGTAAAATGTTTCAAAGGGACTAGGTTATATGTATCTTTTCAAATTCTTTTTTTCTTTCCTGTTATGAAAAATTCATAGTTCTCTTACAAAACAACTTGGGAGAAAACTCTAGTTACGGTGCATTTATGAGGCTTTTAAAAAATTAGTTTATTAGCTGTTTTATAACTCATAACTTTTCATGTAGATAGGCCTGGTTTATATTTTTAGGACATGGAATTAGTTACTTTAAATTTAAGCCTTGGGTTCTCATCTGAAAAATTGGAAGGTTTGTGGTTGAAATGAAATACTGTAAGCAAATTATTTAGCTCAGTATTTAGAACTCAGTGATGTTATTATTTCTCTAGTTATTATAACTTTATAAGACCTAATAAAGCTTGGAAATATATGTTGCTAGTAGAACGAGAACAGCACTCTGCTCCTAATGAAGAAAATGAGAAGTAATACTTAGAAATATGGAATGATTAAATCAGAATACTTTGGGAATTCTGGGAAGTTTTACAAACTATTCAATTTTAGGAGTAAAATGGGTTAAGACAAGTTTCATGTCATTATACAGATTTTATTAACTACCAATATACAGAATATTATAAAATTACCAATGTAAAATTATTTTATACCATTCATTATTTACTTTTCAGGAACATTAAAAACATATACAAGTATCTTGCAGTTTTATTATCTAATGGATATTTAAATAGATTAACAAATTATGGTCTGATAGATAACATGAGGCAATTGCTAGAAGAAAATTGTTTTATGAGACATAAAATTTTGAGCCTAGAATTTATTAAGCAGGTTTATTTTCACTTGTTCTTATATACTTCTTTCATCAGGTTACTGACAAGTCACTCTCTTTCAACTATGTTGCCTCTGGTTGCAAATAACAGGAAACCTGAGTGAAAACAAAAAGCAGAAATTCTTTCCTTACGTAAGGAATCCTGATAGTAGAGTGGTTCCAGGATCTGTGAATTTTTCTTTAGATCTATCAACATCCCAGCGATGTTTAGGCCAAGAAGGGGTGAGTCCTGTGTTAGGCATTTTTTTTTTCTTTTTTTTAAATTGGAATATGCTTGCTTTACAGTGTTGTGTTAGTTTCTTCTGTACAGCAAAGTGAATCAACCACGTGTATACATATATTCCTTCCCTCTTGAACCTCCCTCCCATGCCCCCACTCCACCCCTCTAGGTCATCACAGAACAATGTGCTGAGCTCCCTGCGCTATACAGCAGGTTCCTGCTATCTGGTTTTCAAATGGTGGTGTATATATCTCAGTTCCACTCTCTCAATTTGTCCCACCCTCTCCTTCCTCCACCGTGTCCACAGGTCTGTTCTGTGAGTCTGTGCCTCCATTTCTGCCCTCGAAATGGGCTCATCAATACCATTTTACTAGATTCCATATATATCAGGTGATATTCACTTTTCTCTTTTTAACTTCATTCTGTATGGCAGGCTCTGGGTTTATCTACATCACTACATTTCTTCGTTAACCACTTGTTCAGGAGCATTGGTCCCGGCACATGCTCATACCTTTGTCTAAACTAGTCAGGAACAAAGAAATACAATTACAGTGGTGGACTTACCATTATTTCTTGCCTGAGTCTTGAGAGTGGCCCATGAAATGCAAGAGTACCAGATACATGAACAAAACAAGCTCTGTTGAGATGAAGAAGGGGATAACTAGGATTCTGCCATAGGACTGTAGAAATACTTAGAAGTGAACCTTGGTTGTCTGATTCTTAAATTGTCTCTAGTTTCCAGATCAGAGCCTTCTCCTGGTCCCTTTATTTCTTAAGGTGCCTGGACTCCTTTCCCTCATATCCTTGATTTCTCTCTCCTCCTCTCTCCACTCCTTCTCCACCATCCCTTCCCAGAAGCAAAAGTAATCTGTTTGCATGTAAAATAGCTTACCCATAATGCCTTGTTTGCTTGGTATTTTCCAATAGGGTCTTACTTTTTCCTTTTAGAAATTCATCAAGATGTATTCCCAAACAAAAACAGAATGTTTCTTAAAAGAGTACTCAGTGTGAGTTGGTATAGTAATTCACTTTTCTCATTCTTTACACAGTGGATTAACATAAGAATAGAATGAGAAATTTCATTTAAAAATTTTATTAGAAATCTTTATAACTGTAGTAGTTAGAATTCTCTGTATAAATAGTACCATATACTGGATGTATGTATGAGAATTGGCTCACATGGTTACAGAGGCTGGGAAATTCCAAGATCTACAGGGTGAGGTGCCCATTGGGAACTTGGGCAGTGGAGGCTGACGACGTAAGGTCCAGTCTGAGTCTGAAGGCCTGAGAACAGGAGAGCTGATGAAATAGTTTTGGTCCCAAGGCCAGTAGCCTTGAGACACAGGAAGAGCTCATGTTTCAGTTCCAGTCTGATGGCAAGAAGAATCTCATGTCCTAGTTTGAAGGCTGTCAGGAATGTCAGGAAGAATTTTTTTTTTTAACTTTGGGAGTGGGAGGTTAACCTTTTTGTTCAATTCAGCTCTTTAATTTAATGAGGCTTGTACACAGTAGGGAGGACAATGTGCTTTACTCTCTACTGACTTTAATGTGAATCTCACATCATGTTTGACCAAATATCTGCATACTCTGTGGTCCAGTCCAGTTGACACATAACAATAACCATCACAACAATAACCTATTGGTTGTAAGAATTCAGAGGCCTGAAAGAAAAATGAAGGACTATTCTAACCTTCTTGCCTTGAATGTCACTGTCCAAGGAGCAGGCATGTCATGGTTAAGGTTAATCTTGAGTCATGGTTACTGTTTCTAGTACTGTGGGAAGCCAGCCTATCCAAATTCTACTTTTCTTTCAGTCGTCTTCTCCCAGAAATGCCTTCTCTGACTTTCTGGATAAAGTCAGTCTCCTAAGTATTCTAACAGCTTCACATAGTAGTTGTAATGTAGTGTTAGTCACTCAGCCCTGTCTGACTTTTTGCAACCAGGCTCTTCTGTTCATGGAATTCTCCAGGCAATATACTGGAGTGGGTAGCCATTCCTTTCTCCAGGAGATCTTTCTGAGTCAGGGATCAAACACAGGTCTCCTGCATTGCAGGCAGATTCTTTACCATCTGGGCCACCAGGGAAACCCCAACCATATCACATATATATCCTTTATTCTATAAAGCTTTCATCTATTTTTAATCAAATAATCACACAAAAAAATGATGAAAAAGATCGCTCCTGGTATATTTAACATTGCAATTTCAATGCTGGGAATATCTGGTGCATGTTAAACATGAATGAATGCCTGCATGCTAAATCGCTCAGTTGTGTCTGACTCTTTGGGACCCTATAGACCATAATCTGCCAGGCTCCTCTGTCCATGGAGTTCTCTAGGAAGAATAGTGGAATGGGTTGCCATGCCTTCCTCCACGGGATCTTCCTGACCCAAGGATGGAACCCACATTTTTTGCATCTCCTGCATTGGGAGGTAGATTCTTTACCACTAGCACCACCTGGGAAGCTCCAAACACTGCATAGGTATCTGCTAAATAAATAAATGAGTAAAACAAAGAGTTGTCTGAGGTAGCAGACACTATGTAGTGTCTATCTAAGAAACCAGTGGTGAGTCCAAACTGGTATCTTATGATTGGGAAAGAAAAGTTATCCATGGAAACTATAAGATTAAACAGAAGTATTACCAAGGGGAAGTTAAGTGATGCTTCCATATCACATATGAGGGTTGGTAGAATATTTAGATGGAGATGGATGTGCAGCCAGCAGTTGGTCATGAAGAATTTGAGTAATGAAGGCAGAGAGATGGATTGGAGGAGGTTTGTGGTCATCTAGGAGAGACTGGAGGAAGATCTGCATAGGAGCTAGGAAGAAATGTCTATATTAAGAGAATGGGAGGATGAAGATATGTCAGGGGAAGAGGATCAGGAAGTATAATCAGAGACCTATAGAGAGAACTAGGAATTTTAAAACCAGAAAAGGAAAGGGGAAGAAGGTATAAATGAAGTGAAATAGAGTTACAGCTTAAAAGGCAGCAAAAAAACAAAAGTCAAGGAGAGAGTGTCCTGAGAAAAGGCTTTCAGGATGTCTCCGTGGCTCCTGAGACCAGAGCAGTGGTAAGGTTGATTGCAAAGGATTTAGGAGGAGCTAGGCGAGGTGCATGGAGAAGGCAATGGCACCCCACTCCAGTACTCTTGCCTGGAAAATCCCATGGGTGGAGGAACCTGGTAGGCTGCAGTCCATGGAGTCGCGAAGAGTCAGACATGACTGAGCAACTTCACTTTCACTTTTTGCTTTCATGCATTGGAGAAGGAAATGGCAACCCACTCCAGTGTTCTTGCCTGGAGAATCCCAGGGACGGGGGAGCCTGGTGGGCTGCCATCTCTGGGGTCGCACAGAATCAGACACGACTGAAGTGACTTAGCAGCAGCAGCAGTAGCAGGTGAGGTGCAAGTGAAAATAGCAAGTGTGACCGCTTTATTTGAGTATGATGGTAAATAAACAGAAACTGAAAGACTGTGTGAAAACCAAAGGCATCTCCTTGAAGAAGGAAGAAATTTTTAGATAGAAAAGGTGAATATGTCAGTCCATGGAAAGGAAAAGTGAAAATGTTAGTCACTTAGTCATGTCCAACTCTTTGCAACCCCATGGACTATAGCCTGCCAGGCTCCTCTGTCCATGGGATTCTCGAGGCAAGAATATTGGAGTGGGTTTCTATGCCCTTCTCCAGGGAATCTTCCTGACTCAGGGATAGAAATGGGGTCTCCCGCATTGCAGGCAGATTCTTCACTGTCTGAGCCACCCGGGAAGCCCCCATGTAAGGGAAGGATGCAATAAATCAAAGCTAAACATAGTTCTTACAAGTAAAGTATTTTGATGTATTAAGAATTTTGCTTTTTCAGGCCTTGTTTGTGTTTTATGGAAGATGAGAATACCTGAACAAGTCTCCGTTTCATCTCAGCTGCCTTCTTTGTAACGAATCGACCATGTCAGTTCAGCTTGTAAAATGGTTTTCCCTCTTGCCTAGAATCGATGACCTTGAGATAATTTCAATTGATATTTTCTTTAACCTCATGTTGTTTGTGGTAGTAAGATTATTCTGCGTTCATTCTCAAACTAATTTCCTTTTTCATAAATTCTTGGAACCAAAAAATATCGTAGGAAGGGTGGCAAGACAAGTCACCGTGCTCAAGGAGGGAGATTTCTCAGAGCTCTGGCCACTTCCCGTGTTTTCTGCCATTCTACCGTGGTCCACCCTTTGCTCTGACGCTGGTGGCATTCCTCCATTACTGCGCTCTTTCCAATCTTCTGACCCAGTTCAGAGTGACCATTGTGTTAACCAACCAAGATCTTTGATCAAGAGAGACACTAAGGAGTTGTCGCTTTAATGTATTAATAGTTCTTTTTCTCCTAAGAAATTTGTCGAATAAAGAGATGATTTTGGAACTTGTGCCCTTGTAACCTCAAGACCTAAATTCGGCAAGTTCTAACCTGTCCAGTACATCGCGTTCTCTGATCTCCTTTCTGGATGTAAGGTGATTGGTTTTCCCTTTTCTTTCTCCTCCATGTTTCTCACTGTAAATAAAATTTCTTTTGCCTTTCTTTCTGAACCATTGATTTAAGTCCTTCACGAAATTTTAACTTAAAACCATTCCTGGGGGTATTCAGTGAATGGCCTTTGAAGTAGTTTGGTAATTCTGAATTTTGTGGGAGTAGATTTTATTCAAATAAAAATGGTTTGCTGTTCTTTTATTGTGCTTTTGAAAAAAGTTATTAGACTTAAAATGCAATGGATCCATGCAATAGCCTGCCTAAGGCCTGAATTTTCTTCACTTGGTCTTTTCTAAAGTGAATTACAGGAATGAGTTCTGTGTTAGCCTCTTCTTTGGTGTGCCGGTAGGGAAGGCAGTTTCTGGAACTCTTCTGATTTTTGTTATATGTTAAGACACAGGCAAAATAAAGCTTTGGGGGAGTATTAAATATTTCAAATATGAACACTTTAACAACAAAATACCACAAAATTATAAATAAATTGCAAGAAAGTCAGTCTCCTGGAGAAGAAATTTGGCTCTAAAGTTGTTGGTGGGAGCAAGGCAGAAGTGAACAAACCTATGTGCCTTATGCTCCAGAAACTTTCTTTTCTCCTTACAATATGTGTAGGGTATGCCACACAACATGGATGTAAGACTGTTCCAGTGCCACTTACAATCGCGGCCTCCTTGATTCTCAGCAATTATGTTGGCGTCCTATGTTTTACCCATTTTAGTATTTGCTTTTATTCTTATGACCTGAGCTGATTTTATTATAACTATATCCCTTTGTTATTATAATATTTGTATATTACAATTGCTAGTTGTATGACTTTTCTGTAACAGGTATCAAAAGCAATTTTAATTATTGTTATACAAATATTTCCTGAACGACTTCTCAGAGCCTTATTCATAATTTTTTAAGATTAGAGTGACCAGGAAATGCTGGACCAGGAAAAGATACCAGGTCCATATCACACCAGAAAGCTTATCAGCTCAGTTCAGTTCAGTTGCTCAGTTGTGTCCAACTCTTTGCGACCCCATGAATCGCAGCACACCAGGCCTCCTTGTTCATCACCAACTCCCGGAGTTCACTCAGACTCACGTCCATCGAGTCCGTGATGCCATCCAGCCATCTCATCCTCTGTCGTCCCCTTCTCCTCCTGCCCCCAATCCCTCCCAGCATCAGAATCTTTGTGTATATTTATATAGTGAAGAGAAATCTATGGATATGTATTAACATGCAGAATAAAATATAGCCTGATAGGGACTTTGGTAGGAAAGCAACTAGTTTAAGATAATAAAATTTTCTCTAGTTCAATATTAACCAGGAAAAAATATGATAGGTTTCATTTCTGGTATCTCACATTGTGTTGATGTGAAGAATTAAGATGCAAGTAAGAATGAAAAGTTAGCTAGTTATATTAGTGCTATGGGGAGAATTGTGCCCCCCAGAAAAGAAAGCCTGGAGTCCTAACCTCCAGTACCTTAGAATGGGGCCTTAATTGGAGATAGTCTTCATAGGGGTGATCAAGTCAGGTGGTGCTAGTGGTAAAGAATCTGCCTGCCAACACAGGAGATGTAAGAGACGCAAGTTCGATCCCTGGGTTTGAAATGTGAGTTTCCCCTCAGAGGAGGAAATGGCAACCCACTCCTGTATTCTTGCCTGGAAAATCCCATGGACAGAGGAGCCCGGTGGGCTACAGTCCACGGGGTGGCAAAGTGTCAGACACGACTGAGCGACACAGCACACACGTTTAAAATGAGGGCATGACAGTGGGCCCTAACCCAGTAAGATCGGTGTTCTTATGAAAGGAAAAACTTTGGCTACAAACACAGTCTTTGTGTGGCACTGTGAGGCTCAGAATTCACATGAAAATTGGGGTTCAGGGAACTTCCAGAAGCTAGGAGACATGCATAGAACACACCCTTAGGTTCTTCAGAGGAAGCCTGGCTCTGCTGTACCTTGATCTCAGACTTCTTGCTTCCAGAACTATAAGAAAACAGGTTTGTTGTTAAGCCACTCAGTTGTGGGACTTTGTTACTGCAGTCCTGCAAACCCATACAGTTAGGGTGGGTAACATCAGATAGCATAATATGCAACCCTGCAAATTTCATGCATAGATGCAGTGGAAATGTGTTTCTTGTTCATGCAGATGTTAATGACTTTGACTGTAGGACAGCCTTCCACACAGACGTTCAATGGCCCTGCTTCTTCCTATGCTAAGGCCTCATGGTTCCCAGAACCCTGAGTCTTTTGCTGGTTCCTCTGTAGTGGGCTAATCTAAAGAATCCACCTGCCAGTGTAGGAGACATAAAGAGACTTGGGTTTGAATCTTTGGTCAGGAAGAGCCCCTGGAGTAGGGCATGGAAACCCACTCCAGTATTCTTGACTGGAGAATTCCTTGGAAGAGGAGCCTGGAGGGCTATAGTCCATAGCATTGCAAAGAGTCGGACCTGACTGAAGCAACTTAGCTCGCCCCCACTGTATCCAAACAACTGAGGTGGGAATGGAGGAGTATAGGAGGGAGGAAGGTTATATTTCATCTAGAACAGAAGAACATGATCCTATGAGTTTACCTTGGAGCTCAGAAATGTATTAGTAATTCAATAACATTATCAACACACAATGTTGAGATGTTTTAAAGCAC